>NW_022436974.1:8754496-9086794 GCF_009761245.1 Sapajus apella | reverse complement strand
GGGGTAGGGGGCGGGGGGGAGGGGCTCTCACCTGTTCCCAGCTCTCTCCAGCCCCGTGGAGCATGCAGCCCCGGCCACGCCTCTCCTGCTGCGGCTGGTGTCTTCACAGTGGCTGTTCCAGACAGGCCATCGCTGCCATCATTGTGGTAATTTCCAGGACAGGACTGATGGTAAAAGAAAAGGCTAAAACATATGAATAAAATGTAGAAGTACCCAGATGCTAGGTTTGTTCTGAAATAGAGTTTAATTTTTATTGTATTCGCTTATAGCTGTTTTTTTTTTTTTTTAATGTTACCATTACTCCTACAGGAATAAATAACTTTGCTATCGTGCATCTCAAATTATCTGGCCCTTTTTTCCCCTCTTTGGAACAGTGGCTTTTAAACTGGATTTTTCAATGATTCAAGGTTTCTTTGCAATGCAGCCATTACACTAGAGCAGAGCAGACTATGAATGCAATAGCTGTAGCTGTATCTCAGAAACACAGATGCTTATAGAGAGGATGGGTATCCTTAGACTGGCTGCAATAGAAGGGGAAAAGGCATGTTCATGGAATAAAAAGTAACAAATTTCTTAAATACATAAGCTCCTGTTTCCATGTGTACTTGAAAGGTAATGCCCAAGTAACCCAGAAGTTACATCTCTTTGATGGGATGCATGTTGTGATTCATATATGCACATTGCCACCTCCACGTGGCTGAGGTTAGCATTGGGCTCGGTTTGCATTTTAAGCATAGGCTACTAGTCAACATTTAGGAGCAAGCTAGACGTGTGCAGGCTCTCAGTTACTGAGATGAAATCACACATGGAAACAGCAGAGTCAGCTGGTAGGGTTGTGAACTTATTTATGAATAAACATTAAGGCAGGCTTGAGGTTACCCTACCAACTGGTTAGTTCATTCCTTTGTTACTCAAAGGATCTTATCCTTCATGCCCGAGTTAAAATATTCCCTTCCTTTGAGAAGACTTCTGAGGGTCTCCCAGGACACAGAATTGTTCCTCCTCTGGTCCCTTCATTGTGCTCACATACCTGCCATAGCGGTTATTATATTATCATCATGTGTTGTCATGTTGTTTCCTGAGGGGAGAGAAAGGAGGCATCATTTCTTTTCATCTTTATGTGCCCAGGCCTAATACCTCTTTGGCCCCACACAATTCTTTGCTGAATGAATGCACCAAAAGTTATTTAAAAACTAGTTATCAAAAGCTTCTTGAAATATATCATGAGATGGTCACACAGCTGTTTTAAGTTCCATGAATATTGATGAATACATGGCAGGATTACAGATTTGGTTAGGGAGGAAAATAGCAAGATGTATTTCAGGGCACTTAGGCCTTATAGAACCATTGGTAGAGCTCTTTCCAAATTTTCAGTTAAAAACGCCTTCATCTTTTAAGACTTTGTAAGCTGGATCAGTGCCAAGAGTGTCTTTTATGACTGAGCTGTAAACCAGTGGAAAATGGGATTTATGAATTCTGAGTTTGCTGGTGCTACTTATATTGCTCCTGTCAAGGATTACAGTTTTTAAAATGTTTGTAAGTAGTTTGCGTTAAATTCCTGCTTTCTTCTGCACAAAGAAATGACTGTACCTTGGGACAATATGCTTTTTTTTTTTTTTTTTTTTTACTTTTGAGACAGGGTCTTGTTCTGTTGCCCAGGCTAGTATACAGTGGCATAGTCATAGCTCACTGTAACCTCAAATTTCTGGCCTTAAGTGATTTTCCAACCTTGGCCCCCCGAAGTACGGGGGTTATAGGCATGAACTACATGCCTGGCCGGGACAATATGCTTCATGATGAGGAAAGACATAGGATTAAAAGGAGTGTGATCACAATCGGGCTGAGGAATGAGCTGCTGGTGTGCCGTGCGTTCTCAGTTCACGGGGAAAGGACACCTTTTTAGTCTATGCCTAACCCCTTTAGGAAATAATTATTTCAATTGTGGGTTATTTTTAATTTGTGTCTTCTTTTATAATCCTTTTACCACCTAATCTCTTACCAGGTTAAAAGTGGCCTAATTACATGCGAAATACTTAGGACTTTTGGAAAATGTGCTTCCTTTAGTGGGCTCCTATTTGCACAGTTGTAAAATAACTCACTTGAGTCCTGAATTCCATCTTATTGAGTTACTCTGTTTACCAGGATTTCCCTTCTGAGGGATTAACCTTTCATCTTACTGTGCTGTGAACATCGAACAGGTAGAAAGGAAGCCTTCCTTGCTAAAGATAACTTTGCTATTTCTTGATAGCTGGTAGGGCACATTTACAGCTAATCAATAGCATAGCATGGAGTAGAAGGTTTTAGGAAACAATGTGAGTTGTGTTTCTACAACTTAAAATTAGTCATACTTTTCTTTAGAAATTTCTTTTTCCCCTCTGAAATCAACCCTCAAGTTCTTCAGGGCAGGAGGGGATGCAGAAGAAATCTAAACTCAAGTGATACATTTAAATAGCCTCAAATCTGTGGAAACCCCATTCCAATAAATACTGTCAGCCCTTGCATTGTGATCTTTCTTCAGCTGAAGTTGGTCCAGGTGTAACTTAACATAGCCTAAAGGAGGAATGCGCTTTACTCTTTGTATCTAATCTGCACTGGCCTGGCAGCAAAATTTGGCAGATGTAGGGATGTTGATGGACACTGACACCAGATGAAGCCCTTCAGGTGCTCCTACTTCTAAGTAGCGTCTTTGTAAATCAGCTCAGAGCCCAGATAGCCCAGCTCTTGAATCATTTGTGCACTACCTTTGAACCTTTTCTGTGTTCTCTGGAGTGCATGGTGAATCTCTGTGTATTGATCATGCATATCCCCTCTTTGTTACAGGTGGACTGTGCCCGGGGTCCAACGATCCTTGTATGGAGAAGCCATGTCCAGGGGACATGCAATGTGTCGGTTATGAAGCCAGCAGGAGACCGTTCCTTTGCCAGTGTCCACCAGGGAAGCTCGGAGAGTGCTCAGGTGCAGAGTGGAGTGGAATGATGAGAGTCCAATTTCATATTCCTGAAACACTTGCTCTTGAGTAAATTACACCATCGAAGTCCTCCCAGAAAATGTTTTATGCATGCAACATTTTCCTTTAGAATATACCCCAACTAACATTCACACTCACATTTACTTAGGGTTTATCACAGCTGTGGCTTGTGCTAAGGGAACACATAAAGACTGTGAGCTTCTTACATAATGGAGAGACTACAACATGTGTTTTTTTATCACATCTCATGACTGTTAAGGGTATGAAATAAGGGAAAATAAAAGGTTGGGCAGAGGCATTGGATTATCTGTGGCATGGCCTTTGATGCTCAGGGTGCTGCACAAATCCAGTCGCACAACCAAGATCCACAGAAGGCAGTGCTGACCCAATCCTGTTGACCTTCCTTAGAGTCTGCCCCATCTGGTGAACCAAGTAAGCGGACTCCCTACTGGAAATGTGTAACTAACTTCATGTTTCAGAAGGAGAGGTGCTCACCTCTGCATCTTAAAGAAAAAAAGTCAGTATTTGTGTTATTTTGATCCAAATGGTCCCGTTTCTGATCTTTACTCAATGTCTATACTTCATTTGATTCATATATTCTCTGCCAATTGTTTCCTCACAGAAGACTATTCTTCATTTTGGGTACCAATAGAATCCTCTTCAGGCCTCTTTAAAATATAGGCACCTTAATAACAACTTTGGAATCTAATAAATAGTTGGAATAAAAAAATAACTATGCCTAGTATGTACAAGGCACTGAGTTCTAGAAATTCAGCCTTTGCAAAGAGAAGCTCTGTTCTTAAAAGTGGAAGCCAAAGCTCCTTCATAGCTGATTTCAAGAATGCAGCTGCAATTAAGTAAAGTGACCACCTGGATGCTTCCCTAAGTCATCTAAGGCTTAGAATTATAAGAAAAATACGCTGCCTCTGTTTCAACATATGCACTGTGTACACAGCAGGTGGATGTGTTGGGAGATCATAAAGCCAAATTTTCTAACTTCTGGAGTCACTTCCTGCTGACTTTTCTCCTTTCTATCTAGAAAACTTCTGATTGTCTATAATTATTGTTCATTTGGTAGATTTCCGCACATTCCACCTTTCACCCCAACAAGGCAGCCTCTTCAGCCATTACTTTGCCTGTTAAAACAAAGTCGTAGGCAATTTGAAAGGAGTGATCTTAGAATTGAGCAATTGATTTGGACTACATTCAAAAGGAGCCTCAAAATTAGTAGTCAAAAAGTGAAATTGTAACTCCACGGATTTCCTTTGTATCAGTTACCTTTTTGCAACATTAGTGCAAATGACATAAATTAGTCATTAGGCATTAGGACACTTGGGGAACATGGGTATCTCTTGAAAATGGTTTTGTTTCATGGAGCTGAAAGTTCTTTAATGTCTGAATGATTGGGGGTTGGGGAAGGCATGAAGGGATGTCTTTTAATAATGCTCATTTTAGAAAGTGGGAGTAGGAAATTTAGTAACATTAAAAGAAATCCAAGTTGTGAAATTTATGAAGTGGCCCTTGGCATGAGACAAGTAAGGTGATTTTGGTGGTTGACTGGTTAATAGTTATTTCTCTTTGAAATTAGAGTTTGATGTGAAATGGAGAACCAGTTTTTAATCAAAAATGATTTTTTCTCACTGCCTTCACTAACTTCTCATGCATGGTCTTTAATCATCTTGCTTGGTGGTTGTTGGGTGATTTCATGTATATGCTCCTTTCTGGATGTTAAAAATGTGTATGTCTTCTCATAATGGTCTTTTCAGGGCACACTTCTCTCAGCTTTGCTGGAAACAGTTACATCAAATATCGGCTTTCTGAAAATAGCAAAGACGAAGATTTTAAACTAGCTCTGCGTCTTCGAACCCTGCAAAGCAATGGGATTATAATGTACACCAGAGCAAATCCCTGCATAATTCTGAAGGTAATTAAAATGCGTTATCTTTTCCTGCAGTCAGTTCTCATGTTAGTGTTTTGGCTCTTGGATTGGGGAACGGCTGAAATCATTTTGTCTTTTAAGTTCAGAAGACCAGAAGCAGACTTCTGGGCAAAGGGGAGCAGCGGCAGAACTGGGAAAGAAGCCAGCATCCCATTTCCTTTTGAACATTCAGCTTCAAAATTGGCTCTTGGTACATGGGGCATCTCTCTTGAGAGAGGGTTCAAGGGCTGGCTTCCTTTGAGCTGTAATCACTCAACAGTTCATTAGGATGTGTCTCCTAATCAATTCCACAACAGGGGTGGTCCTTTAAGAGGATTGGCCATATCCTTTTCTACCACATGGGTCTATCCCCACTGACTTTTGAAGGCAACTTCTGTTCTTGCTCAGGGAGGAAATTGGAAGCATGGGGTATAGAAGATTTCATATGTCCTATCATGACCTAAGTAGCCTAATTTTTCAATCATTTCCTAGCCTCAGAAACCCTCCTAAAACAGCCAGATTACTTCTAGAGCAAGTCTGACATTTATATTCAGCTCAAGGATTCTGGTGCCTTTATGAAAACAATAATGGTAATGGACCAGGCACGGTGGCTCACACCTGTAATGTCAACACTTTGGGAAGCTGAGGCAGGTGAATCACATGAAGTCAGGAGTTTGAGACCAGCCTGGCCAACATGGCGAAATGCTGTCTCTACTAAAAATACAAAAATGAGCCAGGTGTGGTGGTGGGCACTTACAATCCTAGCTACTTGAGAGGCTGAGGCATGAGAATCACTTGAACTTGGAAGGTTAAGGTTGCAGTGAGCTGAGATCATACCACTGCACAGTAATCTGGGTGACAGAGTAAGACTCCATCTCCAAAGTAAAACAAAACAAAGAAACAGAATAATAACAGATTTTTGAGCATCATTTATTTTTGTTATACAGCTAATGTGAAAAGTTTGTTGTATGTTATCCCCATTTGATCGGGAAGAGGACAGTGGTTCAGAGAGGTTAAGTTACTTATCCAAAGCTGCACATCTAATATGTGGTGAGGCCTGAATCCCACAGTCTAGTCTCTCTCACTCCATGCTGTTAATGTCCATACTATCCCTCACTCTCCCTCTTGGTCCTATAACTCATTTTATTAAAAATCACATTCTGGGCATCTGTAGCCCAGATTCAGCCTTCTAGTATGGAGGAAAGAAAGCAGGAGAAGGAAGGTGACGTGTTTCATCTCATGCTATTCTCACCAGGCTGCTATGTCAGCCCATCATAAATGCTCTTCAGAAACATTTGGAGTTCATCCCGTGAAAAATGCCTTTTTCACATGGAAATGGCTAGAAATCGTTTTCTTCCCAAGGTTCGGGTTTGAAGGGTACATGGTAGACCTTTCCAGCTTTTGGCCTTTCATTGTTTGATATGCCAGCTCCAGGTTGATTAGGTGGCCCAGGCTTTAATCCTAAAGGCAGATGAGGAAGGAGAGAAAGAATATTAAATGCCAGTGGGCTTCTCTTAGTGCTCACATAGGCTTTTATTTACCCACATCTGGTATTGCCAGATATTACTTGGTGGCCATAGTTGAGTGAGCACGAAGTCAAAGTTTAAAAGTTGGTTGCTTTTGTAAGCAGTCTCACACTATCCTTATTCATTCAACACAGCATAATTTCAGATCTGGAAAGGAAAGCAATGTGTTTAAAAGAAAATAAGGAAAGTACTTCGGATGCACAGTTTTAGAGAATGATGCATTCAAATCAGAGATTCAAGGTGAAAGAAGAAAAACTCGAAAACCTAAGTCCTGCCTTTATTTCTCCTGGCCCCGGAAGCAAGCTGCTTTGGGTCAGTAGATCATTTTCTAAATGGCGTTGAGAGTTGGGGTTTTGTATAATTGCTGGGAAAGCGCTCTGAGCATCCAGAGCTACCAGCTCTTAGGGCTCTGCTTGGGCCTTACTGACCTTTCTCTCTCCTCCTCCATGCTCTAACAGGGCTGGTGATTGAAAATAGTTTCTATTAGTAAATCTCTTATAGAGCATTAAATTTTAGATAGAACCAAAATATTGACCCTGAATGGTTTGATCCTACAATGGAGCTTGTAATGTGACACTTCACTGGCAGAAGTCTAGGATGTGCAGATCCCTCAGGATAGGAAAGAAGAATAATTGAGCCTTTTAGACAGCTCCAGCTCCTAAGGTATATTGCATTTCATGAAACAAGCATGTTTCCGAAAGTTGTGTAAATTGAATCTCTGTAAATGGAATTCTAATAAAGTAGAGATGGATGCTATTTGAAGGAACCCTCCATTAATCCCTTTGTGACGTGAATAATCACTCCCAATCTGTCTGTTCTGTAAGTTTGCTTTTCATATGTTGGGTTTGCCCAAAGCAGGACACAGCTGTACTAAACTATTGCAGTTGTTCTCCGACAGTCACCAGGAATATCCACTAAGGGGATTTGAATCTGTTTGCTTAACATTTTCAGCCTCATGCAAGATTTAATTTCCTTGGCTTTAGGTACAGTATGTGCGCCTTGCACTTTGGTTCAACCACTAAGCTGAAATGTTTTGTTTAAATTGCACCTCTTGGTTATTTCTATTTTTCTGGTCAGCACGCATTCTTTAAGAAGTACTTAAGATACTCAGTGGGGTGAATGGCGCCCCTTACAGGCAATAAAGAATTATGGAGAGACTTCAAGAAGTAAAAATGCTCACAAAGAATATCACTGTCTCTCGGCAACAATAAAAGGCATTCATTCTTCTGTTGACCATTGATATCATATCTTCTTCCAAAAGAAATTCAATGCTTACCATAAGCATCCAAATGCAATAAAATTACCATTAAGGTAAAAATACAAGGTTAAGAGCCAACCAATGAAGTTCAGTAGAGTAGAATATCATTATTGGAAAATCTAGACCAAGGGGAACTACTTCAGCAGAGCCCAAACCATAACTGAGTTTCCTGGCAGCCAAAGCAACAATGAAAATGGTCAGATAGGCTGTATGACTCTCCTCACACCTAGAAAAGAAACATGGCATTCTTCCTCAAAGGGAGATCTAGAAAAGATTTTTTAGAAAGAGGAAAGAACATGCCAAATCACCAGAAGAGATGTAAGGAGAAATCACTAGGAGAATACTTTATCTCTGTGTCAGTCTTTCAGCTACAGTATTATGGCAAACGCACAGGAGAATATGATTGTTAATATAGATGCATCTCATGTTTCATTTTGAGGGGAAGTTATAAAAGATTCATTGCTACATCCTGATGATTCTCAGACATGGCTAGCTTCAGACCCCTAAACTGAAAGGAAGATGGGGAAAGTTCATTTGGTTTGTCAAATAGCTCACTTGGCATGGCCAGATCTTTTCAATACAGATCAAGAGTAACAAGGAAGCTTCCCTACAAGATTTGAGAGTTTCAATGATCTGTTTAATATCAATGATCTGTCACCAAAAAGTAAGTTAACCTTAATAATTACATTTTCTAGTAATAATAAAATACCTAGGAGTTTACAAAGTACTTTAACATACATATAATTTCGACTCTCATTCCCCTTTCATGTATGTATGACTGTCTTTTTTTTGCCTGTGAGGAAAGTGAGGCTCAGAGAAAATTCCGTGACTTGCTCAAAGTGACAGCCCGTCAATATGATTTTGGGTCTGGGCCTGTGACAGAAGCAAGGAGGTTGGTAGTTAGTTATCTTTTGATAAACTAAAGGAGTTTATCGAAAGAAGAAATTCAGAGGGCTGGGATGATTATGCACTCATTTACTCATTTAAAACACTTAGTGTATGAACCAAATAGCTATTGATGGAAGCCTTAAAATAGATTTTGTATTTGTTTCTGTGTGGATTTTTTTGTTTTTTGAGATGAGAGCTCACCATCTTACCAGGTTGGTCTCAAAATGATCACTTAATCCTCCTGCCTCAGCCTCCCAAGTAGCTAGGACTACAGGCACATGCTAGACAGGGGAAGAAAAAAAAGTTCTTAAAACATCCCGTTTTCGAAGAATACTAAATAATCCTCTGACAAGGTACATGATTATGATGCATTTGCTATAGCCACACACCAAGGATCTGAAGCAGTAAGACTTCATGCCAAAATTTAGTTTTTACTCAAAATCTTACTTTCCTGTAAAATTAGGACTTTTATTTTGAAAGAAAATTTTTACTTATTTATTTTACTTTAGGTGCATACTATATCTGGCATTTCTCCCCATGTTATCACTCCCCCCCCGCTGTCTCTCCCCTACCCCACCCAACAGCCCCCAGGATGTGGTGCTCCCCTCCCTGAGTCCACGTGTTCTCGTTGTTCAACACCCACATATGAGTGAGCACACACGGTGTTTGTCTTTGTTCTCGCGTCACTTTGCTGAGAATGATGTTTTCCAGATTCACCCAAGTCCCTGCAAAGGACACGAACTCATCATTTTTTTATGGCTGCATAGTATTCCATGGTGTATATGTGCCACATTTTCTTTGTCCAGTCTATCAATGGTCGTTTGGGTTGGTTCCAGGTCTTTGCTATTGTATACAGGGCTGCAGTGAACATATGCGTGCATGTGTCTTTATAGTAGAATGATTTCTAATCCTTTCGATATATATCCAGTAATGGGATTGCTGGGTCAAATGGAATTTTTTTTATGGATCCTTGAGAAATCGCCACACTGTCTTCCACAATGGTTGAACTAATTTACACTCCCACCAACACTGTAAAAGTGTTCCTATTTCTCCACATCCTCTCCAGCATCTGTTGACTCCAGATTTTTCAATGATGGCCATTCTAACTGACGTGAGATGATATCTCAGTGTGGTTTTGATTTGCATTTCTCTAATGACCAGTGACGATGAGCATTTTTTCATATGTTCATATGTGTTTTTTGAAAAGTGTCTGCTCATATCCTTTGCCCACTTTTGAAATGGATTTGTTTGTTTTCCTGTATATCTGTTTTAGTTCTTTGTAGATTTTGGGTATCAGCCCTTTGTCAGATGGGTAAACTGCAAAAATTTTTGCCCATTCTGTTGGTTGCTGATTCGCTCTAATGGTTTCTTTTGCTGTACAGAAGCTCTGGAGTTTAATTAGATCCCATTTTGTCTTATCTTGGCTTTTATTGCTATTGCTTTTGCTGTTTTATTCATGAAGTCCTTGCCTATGCCTATGTCCTGGATGGTTTTGCCTAAGTTTTCTTCCAGTGTTTTTATGGTGTTAGGTTTTATGTTTAAATCTTTGATCCATCTGGAGTTAATTTTAGTGTAAGGTGACAGGTAGGGGTCCAGTTTGTTTTCTGCACATTGCTAGCCAGTTTTCCCAACACCATTTATTAAACATGGAGTCCTTTCCCCATTGCTTGTTTTTGCCCTGTTTGTCAAAGATCAGATGGTGTAGATGTGTGGTGTTTCTTCTAGGGTCTCTGTTCTATTCCATTGATCTATGTCTCTTTTTTGGTATCAGTACGATGCTGTTTTGATTACTGTAGTCTTGGAGTATAGTTTGAAATCCAGCAGTGTGATGCCTCCAGCTTTGTCCTTTTTGCTTAGAATCATCTTGGCTATGCAGTGTCTTTTGTGATTCCACATAAAGTGTTTTTTTCCAGTTCTGTGAAGACCGTCACTGGTAGCTTGATGAGGATAGGGTTGAATCTGTAGATCACTTTGGGCAGTATGGCCATTTTCACGATACTCATTCTTCCTAAACATGAGCATGGAATGTTTCTCCATCTGTTTGTGTCCTCTCATTTCGTCGAGCAGTGATTTGTAGTTCTCCTTGAAGAGGTCCTTTACATTCTTTGTTAGTTGTATTCCTAGGTATTTTATTCTCTTTGTAGCAATTGTGAATGGGAGTTTGCTCTTGATTTGGCTCTCTGTCCATTATTGGTATATAGGAAT
Source organism: Sapajus apella (assembly GCF_009761245.1). Taxonomy (NCBI): domain Eukaryota; kingdom Metazoa; phylum Chordata; class Mammalia; order Primates; family Cebidae; genus Sapajus; species Sapajus apella. The sequence goes on along the minus strand of NW_022436974.1, from coordinate 9,076,031 downwards.
GCTTGTGATTTCTGCACATTGATTTTGTATTCTGAGACTTTGCTGAAGCTGCTTATCAGTTTGAGAAGATTTTGGGCTGAAACGATGGGGTCTTCTAGATACACAATCATGTCATCTGCAAATAGAGACAGTTTGACTTCCTCCTTTCCTAATCGAATACCCTTTCTTTTTCTTGTCTGATTGCTCTGGCCAGAGCTTCCAATACTATGTTGAATAGGAGTGGTGAGAGAGGGCATATCCTTGTCTAGTGCCTGATTTCAAAGGTAATTCTTCCAGCTTTTGCCCTTTCAGTATGATATTGGCTGTAGGTTTGTCATATATAGCTTTTACCATTTTATGCTATGTTCCGTCAATACCTAGTTTTAGAGTTTTTAGCATGAAGGGCTGTTTAATTTTGTTGAAGGCCTTCTCTGCATCTATTGAGATAATCACGTGGCTTTTGTCTTTGGTTCCGTTTATGTAATGGATTACATTTCTGGATTTGCCTATGTTGAACCAGCCTTGCATCCCGGGGATGAAGCCTACTTGGTCATGATGGATAAGCTTCTTGATGTGCTGTTGCACTCTATTTGCCAGTATTTTATTGAAAATTTTTACATCTACGTTCATCATGGATATTGGTCTGAAGTTTTTTTAGTTGAGTCTCTGCCTGGTTTTGGTATCAGGATGATGTTGGTCTCATAAAGTGAGTTTGTACATCTGGTAGAATTTGGCTGTGAACCTATCTGGACCTAGAGTGTTTTGGGTTTTTTTTTTTTTTTTTTTTTTTTGATTGGTAGGCTATTGATTGCTGCCTCTACTTCAGCCCTTGTTATTGATCTATTCAGGGTTTCAACTTCCTCTTGGTTTAGTTTTGGTAGAGTACAAATGTCTAGGAATTTATCCATTTCTTACTGGTTTATGTGAGTACAGCTGTTTGTAGTCATCTCTGATGGTAGTTTATATTTCTGTGGGATCAGTGGTAATACCCCCTTTATCGTTTTTTTATTACATCTATTTAATTCTTGTCCCTTTTCTTTTTTACTAATCTGGCTAGCAGTCTATTTTGTTGATGTTTTCAAAAAACTAACTCCTGGATTGATTTTTTTTAAGGTTTTTTTGTGTCTCTATCTCCTTCATTTCTGCTCTGATCCTAGTTGTTTCATGTCTTCTGCTAGCTTTTCAGTTTTTTTGATCTTGCTCCTCCAGCTCTTTCAATTTTGATGATAGGGTGTCGATTTTAGATCTTTTTTTCTCTGGTGGGCATTTATTGCTATAAATTTCCCTTTCAACACAGCTTTAAATGTGTCCCAGAGATTCTGGTAAGTTGTGTTTTCATTCTGGTCGGTTTCAAAGAACATCTTAATTTCTGCCTTCATTTCGTTGTTTATCCAGTCAACACTCAAAAGCAAGTTGTTCAGTTTCCAAGTGGTTGTGCGGATTTGAGGGTTTCTTGGTCCTGAGCTCCTGTCTGATTGCACTGTGGTCTGATAGACTGTTATGATTGCTGTTCTTTGGCATTTGCTGTGAAGTGATCTGCTTCCAATGATGTGTTTAATTTTAGAGTAAGTGCAGTGTGGTGCGGAGAAAAATGTATATTCCGTGGATTTGGGGTGGAGTGTTCTGTAGATGTCTATTAGGTCTGCCTGGTCCAGCTCTGCATTGAAGTCCTGGATATCCTTTTTAATTTTCTGTCTCATTGATCTAATATTGACAGTGGAATGTTAAAGTCTCCCACTATTATTGTGTGGGAGTCTAAATCTCATTTTAGGTCATTAAGAACTTGCTTTATGTATCTGGGTGCTCCTATGTTGAGGGCATATATATTTAGGATAGTTAGCTCTTCCTGTTGGATTGATCCTTTTACCATTATGTAATGTTCTTATTTGTTTCTTTTGATCTTTCTTGGTTGGCAGTCCATTTTATCAGAGACTAGGCTTGCAACTCCTGCTTTTTTTTTTGTTCTCCATTTGCTTGGTAAATATTCTTTCATCCCTTTCTTTTGAGCCTATGTGCGTCTTTGCATGTGAGATGGGTTTCTAGAATACAGCACACCGATTGGTTCTGACTTTTTATCCAGTTTGCCAGTCTGTCTTTTGATTGAATGTAAATGGCCTAAACACCCCAATGTTAATATTGTTATATGTGAATTTGATCCTGCCATTTTGTTACTGGCTGGTTTTCTTTCTCATTAGTTGACTCATTTTCGGTCTTTCCAGCTGGTTTGGTTTTTTTTGCAGTGACTGGTACTTGTTCGTTTCTGTGCTTAGTGTTTCTTTCAGGAGCTTTTGTAGGGAAGGCCTAATAGTGACAAAATCTCAGTAATTGATTGTCCGTAAAGGATTTTATTTCTCCTTCACTTACGAAGCTTAGTTTGGCTGGAGATGAGATTCAGGGTTGAAAATTCTTTTAAGAATGTTGAATAGTGGCCCCCACTCTCTTTTGGCTTGTAGGGTTTTTCCAGAGAGATCTGCTGTGAGTCTGATTGGCTTCCCTCTGTGGGTGATCTGACCTGTCTCTCTGGCTGCCCTTAGCATTTTTTCCTTCATTTCAACCCTGGTGAATCTGACGATTATGTGCCTTGGGGTTGCTCTTCTTGTGGAATATCTTTGTGGAGTTCTCTGTATTTCCTGAATTTGAAATTTGGACTGCCTTGCTAGTCTTGGGAAGTTCTCCTGGATAATATCCTTAAGCATGTTTTCCTGTTTGGATTCATTCTCTCCATCATCTTCAGGTACACCAAGCGTAGGTCTTTTCACATAATTCCATAATTCTTGGAGGCTTTGTTCATTTCTTTTCACTCTTTCTCTTGCCTTGCCTTCTCTTTTTATTTCATTGAGTTGATCTTCAATCTCTGATATCCTTTCTTCTGCTTGATCGATTTGACTATTAAAACTTGTTTGTTTCACGTAGTTGTTGTGCTGTGTTTTTCAACTCCATCAAGTCCCTTGTGTTCTTCTTTAAGCTGGTTATTCTAGTTAGCATTTCTTCTAACCTTTTTTCAAGGTTTTTGGTTTCTTTGCATTGAGTTAGAACGTGTTCCTTTAGCTCAGAAAAGTTATTATTCACCTTCTAAAGCCTGTTTCTGTCAATTTGTCACACTCCTCGGTCAGGTTGTGATCCTGTGTTGTTAAAGAGCTGTGATCCCTTGAATGAGAAGAGCTGTTCTGGTCTTTGATGGCTTGATCTTTTTTGCACTGTTTTTTTTTTTCCCCCATCTTTGTGGATTTACCTGGCTGTGGTATCAGGGAGCTGCCTGATGAGGTTGCTTGTCTGCCTGTGGAGGCACTACTGGGTTTCTAGAGATTCCTTAAGGTTACTAGGGAGCTTCCTGTGTCTTTTACTGTTTATACTGGGAGATGAGGCCCGCCTCCTCCGCTGACCTGTAGGCTCTGCTGGGTTGTCAAGAATGCCGTCCCGTTGCTACGTAGGCTTCCTGTGTTTTTGTTAAAACATGTAGCCCAGTCCCACCCCTCTAGTGGTGGGTTGTGCCCTTCCTCCGCTGAGCTGGATCATTCAGGGTTCAGCTCAGGCTGTGGCACTGACAACGCAATCCACTAGAGTCACAGCTTCAGCCCTCTGGGATTTGTGGGGGAGGGTAGGGACCCACCCAGCCGCACCTGGCCAACTCCCCTTCAGCTTCCTCTGTCTCCAGTCATGGGGTAGGGACCCACCCAGCTGCTCCTGCTTATATCTCCCTCTCCATCCCTGAGGGGAGATGGGGCGATAGCTCAGTTCACGGGCTCTTATTCAACTCCACACTTGTGATTCCCGGGGCTTTACTGGCAAAGAGCCCCTGTGCTCTGTATTGCTGAGCCTTTGGGGGAAGCGCTGTATCTGGACCAGAGTGCCAGAGGGGGAGCCTTCGACTCACCAATCAGATGCACTTTCTCCGTGAAGCAGCACCCCTCCCTGCCTTGGTCTGCTCTGACTGGGCTTTGCTTATCATCGAACCAGACCCATTGAAATGCACCTAGTACCTTGGTTAGAGCTAATAGATCTCTGGATTTCTCAATCTCTTCCTGGGTGTTGTGCACTGGAGCTGTATCTAATCGGCCATCTTGGATCTCTAGCTGGGCCCGGGTCTGCAGACAAATCACCTCTGCACCACAGGGAGGCTACCTCTGAGGCCCGCAGGGAGAGGGCAGGCCGGCATGAGCCCCCTCGTGGACTCCGAGCTTGATCTGGATGCGTGCCTCCCTGTCATTGTCCTCTGCTCCTGTCTGGGAACACGTGCCCCTCACCCCCCTCCTCTACTGCTCCCGCTGGTCAGGCAGGCTCAGGCCCAGTGCTAGGCTGCCCCGCTGTGCCCTGGAGCCCAGTGGCCAGGGAGCCACGGAGTTTCCTGCCCTAGAAACTCCAAAGTAGGGCTTTTTAGAACTCCGATTTCTTGTCTCCCAAGCTCCACACTACTAAAGATTCAGGGGAAAGCACATCACTGATTTCAAATGATCCTGGGAATCTAAATATTTTATAACATTAGGGTAACTCTGTTTTTCATTAAATGAATTACCTAGCTACACCCCCAACCTCACCAAATCATTTCAGTATCATTGCTATAGACTTTTCTTACAGTTTCATGCACACCTCAATTTCTATTAAAATAGCTTCCCCTCTGATACGAGAAAGCTTCATGCTCTTAAAGACACTTAAAACTAGGTGAACCGTATTCTGAAGACAGAATAATTAAATATGATCAGAATATACTTTCCGATGTGAGATAACATAGACATGAAAAGAAAGTGTTTTCACTCTCTGGCATAATATACCTGTGCAATAGCAAAAGATTATTAACCTTTCACACGATAACATTTGGCATCAGCATTCTAGCTTGTCATATAAACAAAGCTGGTAATTTCAACCTCCTGGAATTTTGACAATCCAAATGATTTTTGTTTGTAAAATGGTGAGAATCACATAGGCATCTGGCTTCCTTCATTCAGCAATGTTGCTGTTATTTTTGCAACAGAAAATAAAAAGCAAGCTTAATCATGTTGCGTTAGTATATTTTTATGTTCCTCAGTGATACAACTCATACATTTGAGTACATCAGAGTCCTGTTATTCTTCCTGGTGAATACGTAACTTGTTGATTATTCAAAGAGGTAGGAGGTGGGGGGTGAGAGAGGAGAATTAACCAAATATGTGTATTGAACATCTTTTTACAAAAACAGATAAATTGCACTGTCACCAATTTTTCATAATAGACTGAGGACACCACTTTGTAGCCAGAGAAAAAATTAGCAGGTGGACTGTGCCAGAAGATATGCCCCAAAGTCACATTATTTGATGATTTATTAATTACTTTACATTGAAATACAAATATGGAAATTGTCCAGGAGTTGCCAAGGAGCAAGTATTCTGGTATGATTTACAATACTTATTCAGTTTTGCTGAACCGAAACAAATGACAAAGTGATAGTGTAAGATTACACCTAAGGCCGGGCGCAGTGGCTCACACCTGTAATCCCAGCACTTTGGGAGGCTGAGGTAGGTGGATCACGAGGTCAATAAATCAAGACCATCCTGGCCCCCCTGATGAAACCCTATCTTTATTAAAAATACAAAAAATTAGCTGGGCATGGTGGCTCGTGCCTATAAATTCCAACTACTCGGGAGGCTGAGGCCGGGGAATGCCTTGAACCAGGGAGTCGGAAGTTGCAGGGAGCTCAGATCGTGCCACCGCACTCCAGCCTGGCAACAGAGCGAGACTTCGTCTTAAAAAACACAACAACAAAAACATTACACATGAAAGATCTCTGAGAAGAACATAAACACTTGTCCTCTGTCCTTTCATATTTGCACATTTGTATTACAGAGCAGAATATGTATGTTCTCTGCAGTGGCTACAGTAGCCTTGTACAATAAGCCATAGCCGTTCTCTCTGCTCTCCAAACCCACACCCAGAGGGGCCAGACCATTCTCTCCAGGTGATCTGGGTGGTACATGACAAAGCCTGAATCTAACTCAGCACTCCAAAATTCCCACAGCTCTGTCTGCTTCCCAAAGCCCCCTGACTTCTAGATACACAGGTTTATGTGGCATGACCTATGGCATTTTATGCAGGATGAAGAACATGGAGCTACAGAGGCAGAAATGAGAGTCCCTAAGAATTCGGTTGTCTGTACTGAAGCATAGAGAAATACACCACGTGTGAGAATGAGAGGTGCTATAATAATCCCTAGTAGGTCTATTATGAGTTAAACACGTTTCACAAGGACTGCTTCAGTCTATTTCTGTGAATTCATTTTTTCTCTGTACCCCCTTGGCTGTTTGTGACCTGGAAGCTCTGTGTCGTCCTATCATTTCCTTTCCTTTTTTTTTTTTTTTTCCTGACTAGTGTCTGTTATCTATGCACAACTGTGAATGCTAACTGATCAGTGTTCCCTGAATGCCTCAGGCACTGGCCTCCATAAGGTCCTCTTGCTAGATCATAGACATAGGCCAGAAAAGAAGCTTTCATTTCACAATTTCTGGCTGTTACAGTTGGCTAGGCAGGGGTGCAGCGCTCATTCCCTGGATCCCAAAGCCGCCTTGCATTTCTGAGAAATATTGAACAGCGAGAACGACAGAGTGGATTCAAAGGCCTGTTCTCTTCACAGCAGTTGAAGCTGGGGCTCCATGGAGGGTCAGTCCCTGCCCAGCAGCGCTCTGCCAGCAAGAATCCTCCGAAGCACATGCTTTCTTCCTGTGTATGATGGCTCCTGGGGGCAGTGGATTCCCTTGCTACAACAGTGCACTCACAGCAGCAGGCTGGTCTCTGGTGTCTCACCCCAAAACAGGGCTGGCAGCATTCACAAAGTGTGGGCAGTTGAACAAAAGATCCTTCTGGAGGATCAGGTGTCACAAACGATCCAGATATTCTAAGCAAATGGCCAAGCCCTGAGCACCTTGGGAGAAAACCTTTACCTAAACCATGAGCATCATCCTAAAGGACTCTTTTAAGAATATGCTAATGTTTACTATAGAGCAGCTTTTAAATCTTAAATATATACAAAGCTGGGAGCTAGGAACTTTTCATTTCTACCAGGCTTCTTTCTCTCCCCTGTGGAGCACTCACATAAATGTATTTCAGAATCATGTGGATTTGTGTGATTATTTAATGGCCATCTACCCTACTAGACTGTCAGCCACATGCGGGCAGAGATGATAACTACTTGCTCAGATGGCCTCCTCACACTTAGTACACTGCTTAGCATATAGTAGATGTTCAATAAATGCTAATAAGCTCACAGAAATCATTCCTGTGGTGGTAAGGACTAAGAAGCGTGCAGAGAATAAACATACCCCTAAACCAGATATTGCTGGGAATTTTAAAGGCTACAGACACAAAGAGTAGAAACATTCTTAAATATAATTGTGGGAATATGAAGACGTACCCATATTACTAATCACAAGATTTGTGAAATGTAAGCCTTGCATTTACATGGCAGGTAAGGGGGAGGTAGAGTGGTTAAAAGTCAAACCATAACAGTTGTATAAAGCAAAAGCCATGTCCACCTTCCAGCCTTCTTGTGAAGGCCCTGGGCAGCCAGGAGAAGGGTGTAGGGAACATATTGCCACTTGCATATTGAAAAGTGTCGCACTGTTGTTTCCTTGCGCAGATTGTGGATGGCAAGCTGTGGTTCCAGCTGGACTGCGGCAGTGGTCCCGGAATCTTGGGGATCTCAGGCCGTGCCGTCAATGACGGGAGCTGGCACTCGGTCTTCCTGGAGCTCAACCGCAATTTCACAAGCCTGTCCCTGGATGACAGCTACGTGGAGCGGCGCAGGGCGCCCCTGTACTTCCAGACGCTGAGCACCGAGAGTAGCATCTACTTCGGCGCCCTGGTGCAAGCAGATAACATCCGCAGCCTGACTGACACACAGGTCACGCAGGTGCTCAGCGGCTTTCAGGGCTGCTTGGACTCAGTGATACTGAATAATAACGAGCTGCCGCTGCAGAACAAGCGCAGCAGCTTCGCGGAGGTGGTGGGCCTGACCGAGCTGAAGCTGGGCTGCGTGCTTTACCCCGACGCCTGCGAGCGCAGCCCGTGCCAGCACGGGGGTAGCTGTACTGGCCTGCCATCCGGGGGTGAGTGTGGCTGCACCGGCCTGGGGGTTTGAGGGGAGAAGGAATGAACTTCAGGGCAATCCCTGCCCTCCCAATGCAAGGACTCTGCTAGGGAGGAATAGTCACACCCAAGTTGCTCACCAAGCTTCTTAATCTGCTTTAGGGAAGTCTCATGCTGGACAGTTACAGGAGTGTCCAGTTTTGCCAATCGTTTGCAGCTTCCCAAAGGTGTGGTGCAGTGCAGTGGCACAGGGGCCCAGAGATACCATCAACTCTGCCCACTCCCCTGTCCATCCCCTGGCCTTTCAAGCCTCGGGAGATTGAGTGAATAGGACCCCCCTTTTAAATATGCCTTCGTTGGCCAGGCACAGTGGCTCATGCCTGTAATCCCAGTACTTTGGGAGGCTGAGGCGGGTGGATCACCTTAGGTCGGGAGTTCAAGACCAGCCTGACCAACACAGAAACCCTGTCTCTACTAAAAATACTAAGTTAGCCAGGCATGGTGGCGGGCACCTGTAATCCCAGCTACTCGGGAGGCTGAGTCTGGACAATCGCTTGAACTCAGGAGGCGCAGGTTGCCCTGAGCTGAGATCGTGCCATTGCACTCCAGCCTGGGCCACAAGAGTGAAACTCAGTCTCAAAAACTAAATATGGCTTTGTAAGCCACCTGCATGTCACTGGAGAATGATAGTAGCACTCAGTTATGATACCCACGCACATGAAATTGCTGACCAGACAGACATACAACCTTTCTAGAAGCTAAAGCTTAATAGAAGTTGTCCCCCAGGAATAGGAGATCTGGGAACATATTTTTAATGCACACATTGCAAAAGTAAGTGTAGTTACAGCTTTACAAACGAGTAGAAAGTCAAGAATAGGGAGTAGGAATTTACACAAAATCTCAGGAAAGATAAGCAGGCAATCAAGACGTGATGCTTTACTAATTTTTTCCCCCACAAAGTACATCATATAGAAGAAAGAGGAGAGTAGGAACACAAACAGAAAAGAATTTATAAAGAGTTTCTTTTGTTTGAGGGAGAAGCCAAGATTATTTAAGTCCTAGGAGTCTAGAGATAAAACAATCCCTGACTCTACGGAGATGCAGGATCTGTGTTGATGTAAACTAGGTCAGGTGTGCTCCGGGTCAAAGGCTTGCCACCTCCCAGCAGCGCAGCCGCTGATTGCACTTCAGCCCCTTTGCAGAGTCACTCAGCAGTCGTGTGATTAGCAAATTTAAACCTTCCTCACAAATCACTTAGAGACTCTGCTGTGCACATTACCATCTAACGTTCCTGAAATCCAACTCCAAATTTAGAGTCCATTTTATTAGAATGTTATAAACTGTCCGTGAAATGATGCACTGTGGAAATACAGACACCAAAGTTGTTTAGACTTGCATATGTTACTACCACAATGAGGGCCAAGTACCCTGGGGGGAAATTTCTGTCGCCTCAATTTAAGAAATCTATTTGCTGTTTTTACTGTCTCAGCAGTATATGTAAATAAAGGGTTGTTATGGTGCCATAATTCCCAAATGATGGGCAGTAACTATACTTCAGTGGTTCTATAAACCAGCCCATTATGACAAGTCATGGCCAGTTTTTCACTAGGCAAAACAATTCTGCTAGTGTGAGCCATCTACAATATATAAAAGGAGCATATAATTAAATTGGGTTGAAATAGAACACCACTCCATGTCAAATGCTGGGTACACAGCCACAAATTGTAACATACTTTTAACGATGGCAGGACATTGTTTTGGCTGGCAGAGCTGCGGGCTTCCACCATGGATTATCTTTAAAATGATGATAATAATCACTGTATGAGGGAAAAGAGACTAGGGAATCTTGCTTTTCAGTGTGCATTTTAATTTTTTTTTAATTGCATGAAATCCTTTAGCTAAGTATTCATGGGAAGTATGTTAATTAAATGCCTGTGACCCACATGGGAAACAGTAATTTTTCTCTATTTTTAAATCTCTTCATGTAACCAAATTTCAGCACTGATGACCCACTTGCCATATACTTTTTATACAACCTAGAGAATTTGTCTTGCCCTCCCTAGGGCCCCAGCCTGGCCTATAGAGCACACTCTCCCATCTACCTCTTTGTCTCCCTGTTCCCTGCTTCTTTCTGTGATCGGGCATTGGATCAGGATTCTACAACAGGTATTCTTTCTTCCAGGGTAAAATAGCCTCTTGTCAGTTCAAGTTTCTCTTCTGTCTTTGGGGGGTTATGTTTTCCTAAAATGAAAATGTATCTTTCCTCACCTTTGTCTACACAGTTCCCTTCTCACAGGCCTACTACCTCTGTTCTGTTGAGGGAGCCCTGCAGGGGCAGCCCACACCAAGGCTACTCCCGAGCCTAGCCTATGGGTTTTTATCTCAGAAGACACCCAGGCATGATCCCACGTGGCCGAGTTTGGGACTCTCATCCACAACAGTACTTGCTACTCACCAGGAGATCCAAGAAATCCAGGACATCTATTGCTTTCCTGGGGAACCAAGGGCAGAAGATTCCTCTTCTGATGTGTGAGGCGGTACCTACCTCTTCCTGGCTATAGGGGTGAAGCCTTGGCTTCCAAGGAAAGCAGGAAGTGAACCCCTTTTTCTTGTTCCTATTATATCATTATGAACAGAGGAATTTTTGCTAGGTCTTTTATCCTATCTGCAAATTCTTTAAATTGGTGCCAAGTAGGGGAGAGAAAAAAGGCAAGAATAAAAGCAAAATTTGGCCTTTACTTTGTATCTATGAAACTATGCAGCTAATTATAAGGATACTTAAAAGAAAAATCCTCTGAGTTGTCAGTTGTAGGTTAAAAAGAACAAGAAGACGGAGTCTCTAATGAAAGAGTATTTATGCCTTCAAGAATTCCCCCTGGCTGCCAGGGAAGTTTAATCACAGGAAGAGACAGTGTTGCACCCCCAAATCAGAGACTAGGATGCATGCAGTCTTCCAAGCGGACGTTTGGGATAGAGGTAGTAGAGTGGGGAGCTTGAAATCAAACTCCTGCACATGAGACTGATAACAAAAGTTAATTGTTTGAGCATTTTCTGTTGTTTGGACCCTGTGCTATCTGTTACTCTAAAATTTCAGGATACATATTTTAGCATAAGCATCCCCTTGACCACTGAAGAATTCTGCAATATTGGTCATTGGTTCTCCTGGTAGTAAACTCCACTGTCAAACTGTGGCTATCCTACTACAGGCAGAATTGTTGAAGCCGGCAACACACAACAAGAAGCATTTTTGTTTCAGGGATGCAGGATTCTGCCCCAGCCACCTCTCAGCCCAATCAAAGCCTTGGCCTGAAAGTCAGGGAAGCCAAGACTACTAGCTTGGAATGACATGGTCAGCAGGTTTGATCAGTATTATAACTCTTGCTGTCCCAGGAGCAGGCCATAGAAACCTCAGGGGATTCAGATCCCAGAACACTGACTTGTAATAAGAGTATAAATATGACTCTAAACCAACCACAGAGAGAAGGCTCTCAGTAAAGCCTTAAAATTACATGTATTTCATAAACATGAAATGGAAATAGCAACTACTGTGGAGAAGCAATGGCTAGGTCCCATTGCCATCCCTCCATTTCCAGATGCAGTGGGCAGGGATCAGCCCAATCTCTGAATAATACCAGCACCCACAGTCTGAATAAGGAGTACTCAGTCCTCCTTGCCTTATCACGCTTAGCTCAAGCCCATTAATGGAAAACACATTTGAAGCCAGCCAGTCACCATGCCGTAAATAGTCATTCAGATAGCATTACATAAAACCAGAAGCCTAAATCCTGAAATGGAAGCTTGAGGAAATTCAAGAGCTACTGCTTGTCAGACTCTTAATATCTGCTTGGTACTGTGGTAAGTTCTTCCATTGAAAGTGCTTATGCCCTGGAACATTTAATTCTCACCACAATACTTGGAGGTCAATACTATTTTTCCTTCCTACCTACCCACCCTCATTTTACAGATTAAAAAAAAAGTAGGCCAGAGAGGCAAAGTCCATAGCCTGCTATCACATAGTAAAGTGGTGAAAGCACACTGGCTGGGTGCAGTGGCTCACACCTGTAATCCCAGAGATTTAGGAGGCCAATTCAAGGTTATAGTGAGCTATGATCATACTGCTGCACTCCAGCCTGAACGACAGGGCAACACCTTTTCTCTAAACAAAAAGCAAACTAGTTTCCCAAAACAATACGTAATGGGATTGGTTTGTATTTTTTTTCCTTGAAAATGCAATGGTTAAAAAAAAAAAAAAAAAAACATAAAATACCTTTTAACAAGTGGGGAAGATGGGATTTGATCCAGGTTTGTGGATCCCTTCCCCACCAGCCCGTACTCTTAACCCTTGCTACTAAAGTGTGTTCCAGAGACCAACAGCAGTGGGCTCACTGGGAATGTTGGAAAGGCAACATCTCAGATCCCACCCTACATCCACGGAATACGAATCTGTATTTTAACAAGATTCCTGGGTGATATAATGATTTGTCTCCCTGTCTCTGAACTGCCCTGATTCCTGGGGAAACTTTGACTTTTTGTTTTTTTACTGTGTATAGTGGTTCTCACACTCTGAGATGCATCAGCATCACCTAAGGACCTTGTTAAAATGAGACCTTGTTATAGAAGACTCTTAATTGCTAATGAAAAGGGAGAATCTATTTACTTGCCTCCAGTATTTGCTGTCCACATCAGGAACTTTCTGCTAGGTCACTGAATCCTATTTGCAAACCTCTGAACTGTGCTACCAGGAAAATTTATCAGTGTAAAGTTCAGGGGAACAAACAAACATAAAGAATCTGAACTGACAAGGGTGGAATTCAGGCATCTGTTTTTAACAAGCCTCCAAGGAGTTTCCCTGCACATCCATTGTTTAAGAACCACTGACATTTGGGAATCCTGAAAACTCTATTTGAAGAAATGCAAGTCAGTGGATTCCAGGAAAGGTAAACAGACATAGGATATTCAGGAATTGAGAGTCAGATGCAAAGCCTGCACTTAAAAAAAGAATTGGTATAAAGGTAGAGTTTTGTACCCTAGTCAGAAGATTGGGGTTACTCTGAGCTCCCTTCAAAGATAAGAGTAATCATGTCTGCCACTCCCTCCAAGCAATTGTGAGTATTCAGCCTGTTAAGTCGCATGCAACAACAAGTTCTTGGATGTTGCAAATAGTTTGCATCAAACTGTTTTCAGTAACACTTTGGTGCTACTTTGAATCATGTTTTTCTGAGTACTTTGTGTCCCTAACTTAAGAATCTAGATAAATTTAGTCCGTCAGACTTTAATGAAGTGCCTGCTTGGTGCTGAGCTCTGCGTTGAATTCTGGCTCCTATTGCTTTCTCTGTGACCAGTGGATGCCACCAATGTGGCCTCCCTCTCCTCACAGTTGCTTTAGGGGAACTGAACAGGGTTCCCATACATACTCCACCCACTGGAAGGGAGATGTCAAACTCCCAGTAAATATGCTGTGGTCATAATTTGGCTAAGCTTTTCAGCTCCAGGAAAAAAATTCTCCTGGGTGACTATCTTCTAAATACTGACTAAATATTTTTTGTATGCTGGAAAAACGTCATGGTGACAGCATTAGTAATTATAAACACTAATAGAAAAGCTCAAACCCTAAAGTAGGTTAGGTGCAGATACATACTAGAAGGTGAGAATTGACTGTGTGGCCAATGTTAACACCTTAAAAGTTTCCAAGTATATTGGGCTTGGTCCAATATACAATATATAATATATGAGCCAGCTTTCCTAGGGAAAAAGTCTCACCTTCAATTTTTTTTTTTATTTTACAAGGCCTAAAGTGTTGAATGTACCCTGCTTGGTGAAAGAGAAAAGTCAGAATGACTAAAAGTTGAAATGGCAAAGTAATTTCACCTATAGCAGAGCTCATTCTCCTCATTTGCATCTCACATAACTTACCCAACAGTTTTCTCATACTAATTGAGATTCACATGGACTAGAGGTTTGGATGTTTCCCAGTCTTCAGCCTGAAAGTCAGAATTTAAAAACTCCCATGATTTCCAGTTTGGTTTATGAGCAATACAGAGAGGAAGCTTTTCTCAGGATCTATAGTAATTACAATAATTACAACAATAAAGCACCTAATGTTGTGTGCTGCATTGTGGTTTATGAATCCACGAACCTTATTATTCCCAATGAAATGAGTATTAGTGAGTCTCATTTATCAGATAAAATAAGAAAGTTCCTAGAGGTCAAGCCATGGTCACACCCAGCTGGTGGGTCACAGCCAAAACCTAAACTTGTACCCAGGGCCTCCCATCATATCACAGCTGCCTCCCCAAGTCATGTAAGTTCTTGGAGTTTCTAAATAAAATCTAATTCAGCAACCATAGTGGTTGATACTGACTTCAGATCCCAAGTGCTAGTTACCCATTTGTCATTATTTCTATCTTTGTACAGCAGGCAGATGTTCCCTTATCAAGGCAGCCAAACCTGATTAGAATGATGTTCATCTACACTGGCAAACAGGGTAGAAAGTTCAAGCCATAACCTGGATGAATCAGGTTGGAAAATGACTTCTAAGTCCAAAGACTAAGACAGGAAGTATCCCGATTATTTGTCTACACAGCCCAAGTTAATGCTATAATTGCTTATACCACTTCTATTTTTGCATTTAATAGTTTTGCAATGCTCTTTTTTGAGCAAGGAAAGGAGGATTCATTTTAACTTTGTCTGGGTGCAGATTTCAAAACCATCTGTATCTGCTGTAACTAGGATTGTAAACAGAAACACAGCTTTGAGGCAAGGCTTAAAAATACACTTCTCATTTTGCCAGGATTTGAGGGAAGGCAGCTATGACTTTGATACACGTATCTCCACATTAGTAGGACCATTTCCTTTCTAAAATCTAAGGACTGGCATACAGTGCATCTGCCACTCATGACAGTGTAACCTTGTGAAACCCATCTTATTGAAGTTTGTTTCCTCATTTGTAAAATAACAACAAAACTTATGGCATAGGGTTATTGTAAGAATTAAATGAGATAGAATACACAGAAAATTCTTAGAATTTTTCCCACCACATAAGCTATTGTTCTTGTTAATTATTTCCTTATTTGATATTCTCCCTTCTGAACAAGGAAAAAAGTCAATTTCTTAATACATTGAGATTAACCATTGATATTTTTCTTTCCCATATACAAAAGTGTTGTGTATTTGTGATCAAAAATGCCTAGGTATCTCTTAGAATATTCTTCCCTTTATTTGTATTTTATAGCAACGTATGGTAATGCTTGGGAAGAACAGAAACTTTTTATTCTATTATCTTTATTATTTAATGTTGATTTGGTTCCCGGAAGGGGTGTCTGAAATTGTCCATCTCACTGTATCTTATCTGCCTCCTGGAGACTGATGGGAAGTAAGCACAAGCTCTCCTTTCTTATCCCTAGGAAGGGATGAGCTCCGGCTCAGTGACAAGTTCTAATACCAACACAGTCATGTAGAAAGATTCGAGAATCATAAAGCCCAGAGTCCAGTTTAAACTCAGTCTCTTACTAGTGTATGTCCTTGAACAAATAGGTTAATCTCTCCAGCAACCCATGGAGTTGGGATGTTAATGAGGCCTCTTCTCTTTCCTTCATAGTATCATTGTGTTCCTTCATAGAATGACTGAAAGTCATTTTAAAACACTACAACAGTAGATTGCTTAGTATCATGGCTGCTAATGAATGATACTAATATTTTTTAAATGAATAGGGCTCATACTAGGATGAGATTGTAATATTTTGTGACAACAGTCTAATTTTCATAAACCAGTCGTTTCACAGAGGCTGAAAAATAGAAATCACCCTTTCATTAAAAAGTCATCTGACTACTTTCTAAAAATTCCAATTATTTTTCCCTCTTATTATGTTTATATAAAACTCCTCCAAATTTGAATTTCCAAAAGCAAGATTTCTTCCAAAGGACTTCTGCCTCCTTTGCCCCATGGGTTTGCAGTCATAAGATTGCTGCTCTTTTTGATAAACAGAGAGGCTAATGAAGTGTGGTTGTTAGAAATACGGGTCAAGATAATATTGAGCTGTTCAGGACTCAGTAGCCAGACTGCCTGGGTTCAAATCCACACCAACTTTGTGACCATCACAAAGCCATCAGCTTCTCCGTACCTGGGTTGCCTCTTCTACAGCGTGCTTCTACATGGAATTTTTCTTTGTATCCCCACTGGTTGCCATAGTCCCTATTCCAGGGGTGTGCTGGTAAACCAGTTCTCTAAAAATAACAGCTCTGATTTGTAGTACTTGCTGATTACTGTGGTGTAAATACTTCCACCATGGCTGATGTCAGGCTACACGTGGTTTAATAACTGACCTGCCACATTCCAGAATATTTAAAAGTCACCTCTTGGTGACTGGCATCAGCCATACCACCCCCTATGACTTAGGCATCCAATCAGTGTGGATATGTTAGTCAGTCAAGCTGGCTGCTGCATCAAGTAGTGCTAGATAGTCCACAAATGATGATGAAAATGACAAAATTCAGAAGGAAATGTGTGCGAGTGAAATAGTGTTCTAGAAGTAGTGTCTCATTTTAAATTCTGATTTTCCAAGGCAGAGACATCAAATTGCTTCTCTGCCATCAGATCAAAAATCAGTCCCATGACCTGAGTTAGATTCCAGTTTCCATTATAGTGATTTAAATGTCCCTTAGATCTGCACAGCCCCTCCTTGATTCTCCCCTGCCCCCAGGTGCTTCTGATACAGTTTTATCTAAGAAATTGTCAGAGGGTTGCCAAAGAGGAGCTGGAGAGGGAGTTTTCACAGAGTTTACCTACCTTGCCTTGGACTCCCCCCATTCCTGACTTGCCCCCTCATTATCGATGTGCTTTTCTGAGTCCTGTACTGTGGTTAAGATTATATTCTAAAAGAGAATCTAATTCCTCCTCACAAGTTACTCTGTCTAAATGACATGTCATCATGGCCAATGACTAGCCATGTGACACAAAGAAGCATTTTTCCCAATCCCAGCTGCATTCAACAATTTTCATTTCCATTAAGGTGAGCAATTTCCCAAAATGAAAAAAAACTCCAAGTCAGCATAACTTCAAGCAAGCATCTCTCTGAGCCTCAGTCTCTTCTCCTCTGTTTTTTTGGCACCAGGAAAGCTGGGGCTACATAGTTTCCTCCACTTGGAAATATATAGCTTTCTCTTGGCTCCTGCACCTGCCTCACGAGGATAAGATTTTCTGTGAACCTATGAACAAGCACACACAATCATTCTTCCTTCTGTACATGGGAGTTATCTGTAACGGGGATTCAGTAAAACATCCATGAGAACATATGCCATTTCAAGCTATACATTTTCAACTATCGTATCTATAGAGATCAATATATTTAATCCCAACATCAGACACTGACAACTTTGGAAAAGGAGAAGCCCAAGAGCCCTTCAAGTAAGAGTGAGAATGGTTCTTGGCAGTATTTACCAAAGGTCTTAGATATGGGGAAAGGCTTTTTGGCCACTTCAGGGTAAGGGTGGCATCTTGCTGTTACAAGCCCACTACTGTGGAAGTAAAGTTATTTTTAAATGAGTCATAAGCCCATAGAAGTGAGGAGAATGGGGAAGTAGACAACACCAACACAAGTTTGGGGGTGGAAGGCAGAGACAGGTGGTAAGGAAGAGAGAAGAGAAGTTCTTAGAGAACTGAATTCCAACTGATAGAAGGGACCAAATTCCCAAAAACTCGGGGGGACTGAATTCCCTAAGACTCAGGAACTGGAAGCACCACTTACGTCTGAAGGGGAGGAGATAGGGAGAGAAGCTTAAGATAAGAATTGCTGAAAGCAGTTTAGAGGCAGTGAGGATTCAGTCTGGATTCCCACCTTCCCTCTGCACAGCCAGACAGCTCCTTCCCCGATGCTGTGGTGAAGCCTGCAGGTGATGTTCAAATGCAGGATCTCAGGGCTGGAGCATGCCTGACACTGTGCTGCACAGGGGTTAAAGTAAATATGGCGTGCTTATTGGATGCTCAGACTCACAACCACCCGTCCTCTGCCACCACCAAGCCTCCCAGTGTTAGAAACCAGGCCATTACCTTCCCTCTGAACAGATGATAAGCTGTGTCTGGGGAAACTGACCATCCCAAAGCTACTGACTCAGTTTCACAGTCGCTGAGCCCCATTAATGTGCTCAAAGCCTCTCATCAGATTTCTAGTTTTCTATTGGTAAGCTCTTCAATGTGAACTGTTAATCAATAGTTACAAGTAAAGAAATCCTCTCACTTGGAAGATGAAGAATGTATTAGAGTTCTTTAGAGAAGCAGAACCAATAGAAGATATATGCAAATAATCCTCAACTTATGATGGGGTTACATCTCAGTAAATTCTTAAATTGGAAATACCTTAAGTGAAAAATTTATCTAATACACCTAACCTACCAAACATTATAGCTTAGCCTAGCTTAACTGAAACACATTTCTACTGAATATATATTGCTTTTACACCTTCACAAAGTCAAAAAATCTTAAGTTGAACAATTGTAAGGCAGAGACCATTTGTATATATACATGAGCATGTGCACATACATACATATGGAGAGAAACTGATTTCAGAGAATTGGCTCATGATCGTGTGAGCAGGCTGGCGGGTTGAAAATTCATGTAAGAGTTCATTTTGCAGTCTTGAATTCAAAGTCTGCAGAATAAGCCAGCAGGCTGGAAATTCAGGTAAAATTTCTTCTATGTTACAGTCTTGAGGCGCAGGATTCTTCCTTCATAAGGCCTTGAACTGAATAATAAGGCCCATCCAAATTATGGAGAGTAGCATGTTTCATTTAAAGTTAACTCATTATAAATTTTGTCATATACAAGTGAGACAGACAGCTACAAATAGAAATAAATTGATAACATCCACAAGTACCCGAATACTTTAATAGCAACATCTAGACTAGTATTTGACCAAACATCTGGCTACCCAAGTTGACACATAAAATTAAATGAGACCAAAACAAAAACAAAAAAGCAACTTGGGAAAAACTGCAGGGAGAAAACTCCATAGAAGTATTAATATCCTCAGGCAGTTCAGAGAAGATACTGAAACCACAACACAGGAGCAGGGTGTTATGTGTTTTTAGAAAAATTAGCACACAATAAAAGTTCTTGCAAAATAACAAATTAATGAAAATTTCAGTAAAAGTGGAGATAAACTCTCACAGAAAGTAAAGCAAAACCTCACACATGTAATATAAGAGAGAAAAATAAAATTAGAGGAAGGTCCAGCAGCTCCGCGATCAAAAAAATAGAAGTTCCATAAACAGACAAGAGAAACCAATGCAAAAGAAATTACCAAAAAAATAATAAAATAAATTTTCCCAAAGTAAAAGCACAAAAATTTCCAGATTGTAAGAGCCCATTGAGTACCCAGTATTAGCTAAAAATATACCCATATAAAGTACATCATTGCAAAATCTCAGGTAACTGGAAGCAAAAAGATCCGCCAAGATATTAGAGAGGGAAAAAAAACCCAACTCTGTCACATACAAACTCCAGGAGCCAAAATGACTTTGGATTTCTCAAAAGCAACATGGGGGGATTGCTTTCAATTCTTTACACAATCGGGCTGTCAAAGAAGTGTCAGAGTGAAGTAAAGACATGTTCAGCTATGCAAAGTCTCACTGAATTTTCTTCTTATAAACCTTTTGGAGGAAGTAACTGTGGAATGTGTTCTAGTGAAATGAGAGAATAAACAAAGAAGCAGGCAGACAGGTGATATAGGAATCACCAGATCCAAAAGGGGAGAGCAAGAAAGCGGGGCCAGAAGACAATGTGAGGGTGGAGCTGGTCAGAGGGCCTCAGGAGAGACCAATTCAGGAGATGAAAATACAGGGAAACGGAGGCAACTAAACACAGAGACCTGGTTGATGAAGAGTTTCTAGTTAAATTAACAAGCAATATTCAGAAATAAGCCAAAACATGGGATGTTTTTTAACTCTAGGGAAAACAAAAATTTATGCATGAACGTAGAAATATAATCAGAGCTAACTACATGGCTTAGCTGCAAAGAACATTTCGTTGTCATCATAATGCTAACACTGATCATTGATTTAACCAAAATTACAATATTGCAATCTATTGGGAGATAAGAACACCTCTTCTGATACCCCTATGTGGTGGGGCTACAAGTTTGAAATATGAAAGCATAATGGAAAGCCAATAGAAAATGCCTAAAACTAAAAATCAAAAAATAGTCAAATCCCACAGAAGGAAATATTGAAATACTAAAAGGGATGCCCAAGTTACTTCTGAGGAAGTGTAAATGGAGGGGAAGACTGCTATTGGACAAAATAGAACTTATAGAACTACCTTCCTCTTTACTATGTGCATGTATATCTTTTAAAAAATCTTGTGGTTTTTTTTTTTTTTGTAAAGGAGGGATGAACACCCTTGCTAGTTATTCATCCCTTCCATCTGGATAATGCATCTCAAGAGGTGGACAGCACTACTTCTTCTTAGAATCTTACTATATCTTATAGTTAATATTCTCTGTAGTAGAAGTGTATTACTACCGATTTCTGCATGATGGGCTTATGAGTAAAGAAAGTGAAAAAAAATGCAAAAATCAGGATCAGACCAGGGGGGCTGGGTGAAGGCTGGAATTCTTTCCATTTCCCTGTGCATTTGCCAATCTGGGGTTCAATTGAGTTAACAAATATCCTTTTACCTGCTCTCCCTTTGTTTCTTCTCTGGATTGTATTTCAGTACTTGGCTAAGGAGAGAGGGCACAGGAGATAGGACAGTGGCTCAGGAAAGAAGCTGACATGGTATCATACTACTGCTGTCCAGAGGCATCTGCCTTGTGCAGTAGTAGGGTTGGGGAGAAAGCATCGTCCTTTTCATGTTGGGTGCCGTTCTTGAAATCTGTCCCTTGGGTGGGCCTTGTAATTCTCACTAGCATTCATGTGTGTAGTTAATTAGGTGAATTTTTGTGGACTAGCAGGAAATCCGAACTATAACTTGACATTTTTGTGGCAAGATGTTTGAAGCAACCAATTTGCTAATCAGCTTTGGAATTTAGGCCCTGCCTAAGACACAGTTCAACAAAGAATTAGGAGGGCATGTGATAACTGAGTCCAAGCACTCAGCTTTATCAGTGGCATCCATGGCTCATGAGGTCCTCTGTTTCCCCAGGATATCAGTGTACCTGTCTCTCACAGTTTACGGGGAGAAACTGTGAATCTGAGGTTACAGCCTGCTTTCCAAACCCCTGCCGGAATGGAGGATCCTGCGATCCAATAGGAAACACCTTCATCTGCAATTGTAAAGCTGGGCTCACTGGAGTTACGTAAGTGAGATTATATTAGTATCTTTCTCTACATTGTTCTTTATTGCTACAACAAACCAGTAAGCAACTAATAGGGATAAAATATTTACCATTAATAGTATAGGCAAAGGGTTAACATCTGCATGACATGTATAAGGAGTGCTTACAGGTGACGAAAATGTTAACAGGAACTATCTCTGCATAGTGGGGTCTAGTTTATCCATAGTAAGCTACTCCTGTCTGGAAGCATCTGACTTGTACAGTAGTAGTGTAGGGGAGAAAGCATCTTCTTCCCCATCTTAGGCTCTGCTCTTGAAACCTGTCCTATTTGTTTACAATAAATTTATATGTTTTATTTTATGCTTCCCTGTATCTTCAAAATTGTGTATGATTACTATGTAGTCCCTAACTAGGGAAAAAAGAAAGTCATCTAGGCAACCTAATAGTTATAATTCTGAGGTAGACACACTACCCCATTTCCCCAGAATCCATTAAGCGGACTCTATAAGCCTATTGTTTTTTGGTCATTCTGAGAAATTGAAACTTACCTTTCCTTTGCAAACCTTTTTTCCCCCCTAAGAAATAAGCGAAATTAACTGTTTACCAAAATGAAAGGGACAGTTTAAAATTCCTAGTAAAATGCCACTTTCAGCCATCCTTGATCATTTTAGAAGTATATATAATCTCAAGCAAGCGATATTCTAATTACAGATCAGTCTTATGTATTCATTAGTGCAAATCTCCCGAGGACTTTACCAGGAAATACTTAGCTGACTTTGAATCGTTGGATGTAATTTAAAGTAATAAAGCAGCATTTATTTTTAAATACTCAGTGATTCTGACTAATTTCCGGCTGACCTCACCTCTGTCTGTTCAAATTAGGGACGTTTGGCTACATTTTAAAAGGTAGATTATCAAAAATATAGGTGATTGGACCTTTTAAATGAACACATCAGAACAATTGCTGAAATAAAGTTAAAAAGAAGGTCTATGTTCTCAAATAATATTAAGCTAAGAAAAAGACTGAAACACTTGCCTTGTAATTATACTCAAAGTGAGCCATGGATTGCTTTAAAAAGAATAAAATTGATTTAATTATTTTTCATTAGAATGCTTTAGTCATTTTTCCTGAAAATCTACATTAGTATTAGCCTTTAACATAAGCACAGAATGTTGAAGGCATGTAGCCCTCCGCCCACTCACCCTTTACAGCCCCCAGCTTCCCAGAGGTACCAAAAATCACTGTAGCCATTAGAGGAAAACGTCAGAACCAAAGACTTTCCTCTGGGGAAAACCTGTAACCGATATGTAGATTCACAGCTCTTTGTCTGCAATTCTACAATCCCAAAAGCTCTGAGAACTTAAACGGTTTGGGGTATGCTAGCAGCAAACTAATTTGGTGGCAAAACCTGTTCAAAACTACTGAGGCTCTTTCTACTCCTTATTTCTCTCATTTAGTGTGAATATCCATATGTTTCATGCAGAAACACTGGTGTATTTGATGATGGGATACTACGGCCAGCACCAGTTTCTGCGAGGGGGAGGGGTATTTTACGTAACGTAGAAGTTAGGTGCTGTATGTCCTTGCTAAAATTGCACAATTTTAAATTCTGAGATGCATCTGCTCCCAAGGATTTGGAGACCAGTACCTTTTGGATAGCATCTGTTCTTTCTCCCTCTCTCCTCTCCCACCTCAGTCTTTCTTTCCCCCAACCCAGGTAGGACCTTGGAGAGATTGGGTTGAGAGGAACACCTTAAGGCAAGGTGATGACTTTGGGACCACAGTGGCCACAGAAATGCCTAAATTAGTTCCTCCTCCCCTGACCAACCATCTTTGTCCTGCTTCATCTGTACCCTTGAGGTGTATCATTTTCTTTTAAAGATGTCCATGTTTTCCCAAGCTCCCGTATACCACCGTGTGGGCACAGGTCCTGATGGTGGGGAGGGGATTCTGTGTCCCCACAGGTGTGAGGAGGACATCAACGAGTGCGAGCGAGAGGAGTGTGAGAATGGCGGCTCCTGCGTGAACGTGTTCGGCTCCTTCCTCTGCAACTGCACGCCGGGCTACGTGGGCCAGTACTGCGGGCTGCGCCCCGTGGTGGTGCCCAATATCCAGGCCGGCCACTCCTACGTGGGGAAGGAGGAGCTCATCGGCATCGCCGTGGTGCTCTTCGTCATCTTCATCCTGGTGGTCCTCTTCATCGTCTTCCGCAAGAAGGTCTTCCGCAAGAACTACTCCCGCAACAACATCACGCTGGTGCAGGACCCGGCCACGGCCGCCCTGCTCAACAAGAGCAACGGCATCCCGTTCCGGAACCTGCGCGGCGGCGGGGACGGCCGCAACGTCTACCAGGAGGTGGGGCCCCCGCAGGTCCCCGTGCGCCCCATGGCCTACACGCCCTGCTTCCAGAGCGACTCCAGGAGCAACCTGGATAAGATCGTGGACGGGCTGGGGGGTGAGCACCAGGAGATGACCACGTTTCACCCCGAGTCGCCCCGCATCCTGACAGCCCGGCGGGGCGTGGTCGTGTGCAGCGTGGCCCCCAACCTCCCGGCGGTGTCCCCCTGCCGCTCCGACTGCGACTCCATCCGGAAGAACGGCTGGGACGCCGGAACTGAGAGTGAGTAGGAAGCAGTCGTGCTCACCCCCCTGCGCTTACAGGGAACCTGCGGGGGCGCTGTGCGGGGACGCTAAGCGAAGGGAAAGAGACCCCGCATGCAGAGCATTCGCTATGACGTGTGCTGCTGTGGAATGTTCACACCGGGCCTGAAAACGGTCGCGTTTCTGATTCCATTTACACATGGGAGAAATGAAGCTCAGAGAGGGTAACATCATGCGCCCAAGGTCAGGCCGCTAGTAAGAGGCAGTCAGGACCCCAACCCAAGTCTTCCAGATTCCAAAGTCCATCCTCCTCTCACAATAGCAGGCCGCTCTAGAAGTGCAAAAGGCTAGCCACGTCAGTGATGTGCAGGAGTGGGCTCTGGAAGGCTGGAAGAAGAATGTAGTTCCAGTCTTAGAATGAAGATTTGAGAGAAGCAGATGGGCACTTCAGTTGGACCATGATGAGAAAGAGTCTGGGGAAAGGAGGGCATTCCACTGTAGGAGGGATCCATGTGAGCAGCAGAAAAGCAAGTCGTTTCTTGTTGGCTGGAATGTACAGACCGTGAAACAAAAAGGGGATCCACAAGGCAGGAAAGGTAGTCTGGGCCAGATGGTGGTGTTTCCCTCTTCATTTGGCCTCACACAGCAGCATTCTAGACACGGGGAAGAGCCACAGGTGCAAGTCTTGGGGTGGGAAAAAGCTTGCTGTGTACAAGAACGTAGAGGAGGTCAGTGCAGTTGGAGCTTGCCGAGCACCAGAGAACTGATAACGTCTTAACAGCAACACTACTACTACTGCAGGTATTTAAGTAAGTGACTGGCATGGTCTAATTTATCTTTTTAGAGCTGACTCTGGCTGATCCTAAGAAGAAACTGAACAGGCTTTCTTCCCAAAAAGGGAAAAAAGCAGAGAACCAGTTAGGTAGCCTCTGTGAACATCTAGGTGAGGGATTGTTTTCCCTGCTAGTGTCCATTACAATGAGACTAAAGGACGCTCTGCTGTAGCCCGTGACTTCAGGACAAATGACTTTATATCCCAGTAGCAGTTGTGTCCTAGGTAGCCTTGAAGGCTGTGGTTACAGTACTGTGACATATGTGGAGGGACTGAAAGGAAGCAGGAAGGTTTCAGGTGGAGCTGACCACAGGCAACCACGGAGATAAAGGTTTTCTTCATAAAGGAAGGGGGCATTCCTACTGATATCATTAAGCATGAGTAAGACTTCAGAAGAACACTTTGGAGATGGCCTTCCAGAAACAGGAAGCAGCTCAGTGTAGAGGACACAGAGTTACCTGAGGGACATCTGGCTCTGTTGTTCAGGTGAGAGGTCAAGGTTAGACATGAAAGTTTGAACATCATCCGCATTTAGGATGGTGGACTCTTTGTTCTTGCTCTCTTGTTGAGTTCACGCTGCTACGGAGATGATGGTCAAACCAGGCCTCCAAAAGAACCCTGGAGACACCCACATGTGAGCATTGGGCAGAAGGGGAGGAAGCAGGCAAGGAGACAAACACTTGGCAACAAAGAGGAGGGAAAAGGAGAGGGTCCCTGTCCAGAAGCCAAGAGAATGTCAAAAAGGTTATCAGTATTGACTACTGTAAAACCGTGAAGGAGGATACAGGCTAAAATAGATGTATACTGACCTTGATGACAAGAGGAATCTTAGCATCTCAAGAACTTCTCAGTAGAGCCATCTAGACAGAAGCCAGAATGCAAGGGTTCAGAACCAAGAGGTTTGGTGAGAAAGCCAGGGCAGCAGGTGAATGTGAAACACACTGCTGTATGTTTTATCATCTCCTTTATCATGTTGCCCCCATATTGATGCCATTGCCAGCCCATCATTCTGTGGAGGAAAAAACTCCTTTCAATGGGTGAAATACTCACCCAAGGGCACCTAACTAGCAAAAGGAGACGCCAGGATTAAAACCTGTGCTCTTACCAGCACTGATCTTGGGAGCTTTGGCAGGAAGGAAGAAGAGTATTTCTTGGTGATAGCCGAGGGACAAGGATGCATTCTTTCTATTCTAGTGCTACCCCAGTATGCTGTCTGCTGATTCTGTCTTTCTGTAGACACGTGTATTTTAAGCAGTTGCCCTTGAATTTCTGCCATAAATATATTCCCTCTCAAATTATCTGTTGAGTTAGACTTTACTATAGTCTTGCCAATCCACTAGCTAATAGATTCTTTTATATTTAGCAATAAAAAGGGGGATGGTAAGTAGAGTGGAGAAAGGAGTTTTATGCCCGGCACTTCATTCACCCTAGTGGATTATTTGTCATTTCCTTCCTTGTGTTCAGGGCTAAGCTTGTGCACACCCTGTGCTTGTCTGAAGCGCATTTTTACATTTTCTGCAATGTGGCTGTTAGGAGGTCAATTTCTCCCTTGGAATCTCTCTCCACTTGCATGGGTTGTTTATCCAGCTCTGGTGCTTTACTGTGGCCTCAGCCTCTGAAAGCAGTTGCAGAACTACCGTGCCTGTTCCTGACATCATCTTTTGTGCAAGAAACGTGATTTCTGTGGCCACAAAGACGAGCAAATGTTCTCTTAATCACAAGTCTGCATCTCTTTATACCATTGCATTCCATGATGATTTGCAGCTTTTCCTGGTGATCACTGCCCTCCCCACTTCCTGATGTGACAGTTTCCAGAATTCATCTCAGGGTGAAACTCACATTTTCCCCTCAAAGTATTGTTGGGTTGTATTGAATACATTTCCTTCTTTGTTAAGCAAGGCAGAGTTAGCTGGTGAGAATTTCTGGGCAACTAATGCATTTTGCACTTGACAATCTCAAGATAGAGGCTGTTTTTATTGCTTCTATTAGTCCATCAAATGAGAAAGTAGGCCTGGTGTGTGTGTGTGCACGCGTGCACACATGTGCAGGTACATCTGTGTTGCTGTCTTTGTACAGCAAAGAGGGAAGACATATGTGGGTAAGGGCATATCCACACCACTGCTGGCCTTACTTGACACAGGGTGGGGAACATGGTCACTCCCAAAAATGATACAATGCTGCCCTCTAGAAGACAAAGCTGAAAACTCCACTCACTGTCCAGAGATGGAAGTTAGGATAAATGTAAAGGCATTCTTGGGTTATAAAATATTTATAACCCTATTTTAAAAGTAATCTCATTTAACCTGGTGTTGACACCTCATCAGTTCATGTAAGTGATCTAAATTAACTCTGAATGGCAAAGAGCAATGCACCCCCTTCATTCTCATTTCACTCTTCAGTCGCTTCACTTTGAGAAGGCAACAGCTACTTTTGGCTGTCAGCTGTTTGGAAGCTCATTTACTATGGGCTAAGGGTTTCGAATCCATAATGTAAATTACTTGATTGAGAAAACTTTGCCCCCAATGGCACAATCAATTTTCTATTGTGGAGCTAAATTATTTTCTCTAAGCAAACGAAAGAGCGTCAAGAAGTGAACTGGGTGGGAGACGGGTGGGCAGGACTGGAAATAGGGACAAGGTAACCAGTGTTATTTCTGCTTTCTCTTTGGCTGTTCATGAAGACAAAGGTGTTGATGACCCAGGAGAAGTGACCTGCTTTGCAGGCAGTAATAAAGGCAGCAACTCTGAAGTTCAGTCCCTCAGCTCCTTCCAGTCAGATTCTGGTGACGACAATGGTAAGAAGTCATTAGATTTGTTCCGAGCCAGTGGGTTCTGCTTCCTGTTCTGGAAGACCGTGGTTGGGAGGAGGGTGATGCAACTGGCTTTGTTCATAAGCTTTTGAGCGTGTTCACCAGCTTCCTGGTTTACCCCATTATTGGGTGTCATTGTCAAAGGAGCCCCCAATTGAGCTGAAGCTGTGAGCAGGCCCAGAGCTCTGTATCAGGGGTTGATGAAGTTACCCTGGGCCTCCAGCAGTGAGTCCTCTTTGATTTGGTTCATGGTGGAACTGTTTCCTCCCAAATGATATTCCCTAGCAAACCAATTTTTTCTTTAATTTTTCCAATGAGTTCTTCCCGCTTCACTGTATATCCAGCCTCACCCTGATTAGAAATTAGTTCAGAGACAAAAACCTTCTTATAGAACCAGTGGAATCTTCATTCAATTGAATCCCCCTTATAATTATTTGGGGTTATGGGCTTTTGTAGAATTCATTAAAAACTATGAGACAGCTTCTTAGAAAAATGTACATACACCCAAAATGTTGCATGCAGTTTCTCATGGCTCTCAGACTTTGTTCACACTCCAAAGCCACCTCTGCCTCTCAAACAGCATGGGGACTGTCATGCTGGACTGGGTTTTCTGAGCTGAGCAGCCAGCTTCAGAGGATGGGTTGTTCTTCCCCGGGCAGAGGAGGGAAGCAGGAACAGTGATAAAACAGTGAGTGTTTTCCGTGTAGTGGTTAACCAAGGATATTTTCAAACAGTCATCCAGAGACAAGCAGCCTTACCTTAGGTCATTTTCCCATTTGTCAGCAACTAGCAACAAATGGATACTTATTAATTTCTGTAATCATTCAATCTATAAACCCTTGAATTTTTTCCACGTGCTGAGTCCTTTATCCAGAGTACAAAATGAAAAAGGCATAGCCCTGGCCTCCAAGGTAAATACAGAACCAGGTGAGCTTCAAGACCATAGCAAGCAATCATACAAGTAAGAGCCTTTTTTCGTCATCACTTTAAATGCTGGAACTTCTGACAAGTACCCAAGCATCAGTTTATCTGTCTGCTGAGACAACAAATCCTGTAACAGTGAATTTTTTCTGACCATTATCAGAAAGTCAGAGACACACCCCCAGATCTGATTGCCTTGATGTAGCCTCTTCTCCTCCTCCCCAGCCAGTAGAAAAGCTGTGGCTAGTTTGTACTTAAGAAGAGAGTCCAGACTCCAGGCAGCAACTCCAGCCATGATGCCTGGTTAGCTGTTCTTATGGGCTCTGTGGTGTGCACCCTGAAGATCACGTACTTGCCCTTTTATGCTTAACATTCTAAGTTTGTCCCAAATGAGGCAGGTAGTGTTGGGAACTTTCATCAAATTGGTTTTAAGCCTGATCACCTCTCCACAAGCTGCTGTACTGAGCATTAAGGCAACCCAATATAGACCAGAGATCTCCTGTATTCTATTTGAGAAACCAAATGCGGACTTCTGTCCACACCTTACTGGTGGGGGCTAGGCCTTGGGTCACTTGGGGCTGTCGGTGGCATCATGTGACCGTGAAGCCATCAGTCCTGCAAAGCTTATCCTCCATCACTGGCATTTGGTTCAGAGCAGCATGACTGACCAACAAATAATTTTTCCCGGGAATAGTGAGGTCTTCCTCTGAGAGCCTTTGGGAGTTGCTAATGAGAAATTAGCATGAGCTGGATGAGCCACTGCCTTCCTAAATTGATTTTACTGGACCATGAGGGATGAATTTATGACCCAGCAATCATGACCGATCCTGCCTTTCAGGAGGACTGGCCTTGGATTTGCTGCCATTTCTCTTGCATTCCGTGAATTTCAGGACCCTCTAGAGAAAGGTGTCCACTGATATATTCCCTAACAGACTGTGGGGAGGCCTTGGGTGTTTGCGTGCTGCACCTTGTTGCTGTTGTTGTTAAAATAAGTTAACATATGTTTAAAAAACACAACTAACCTGAAGCTGTCCTTCCTCTCCCTCCCATCTTCTTTTCCTGACCACAAGCCTCCATAGTGACTGTCATTCAGCTTGTCAACAATGTAGTTGACACTATAGAGAATGAAGGTATTTACTTATTTTCTTCTACAGCATTTCTTGAAATTTTGCTTTCTTGTTACTTTGGACTGGGAGTGATTTTAATGAATGGCCCACAGAGGGGGCAGTAAACAGCTCGTTTCTAGTGAGATGTGGTGTATTTCTCTATGGATCTGTTTTATAATTTTGGGAAAAAAAAATTAGTTCCTAATTTTAAAAAAAAATGGGGTACTCTTTATAAAATTTCTTACAAGAGTACCCAATTAGTCACAATCCAGATTAATACTAAATCTGTCTTTATATCCAACATCTGTTCATTGAGCACCTATTATGAGCTGGGAATTTAAGAAATCATTCAGAGCTACAATATTATGGATACTTATTTCAGTCAGGTAACTATTAGCAACTTAATAAAATCAAGGCATAAATGTGCTTTATCTGTTTTTTTTTCCCCTTAACAATAAGGGGAAATAAAGGCTAAACTTAGTCATAGCCCATAGGCCTTTAAGGAGCATGTTTTTAAGTCATCTCAAATGTTCTGTATTATCCCTCTTGGTTTGGATTGTCAGTTTTACTTTTCACTTTGTATTTAAACAGTGTCTGTCATGGACCAAGGACAGAACTACAACCGAGGTGACTGTGCCCCAACCCTAGCATAACTTCTTATTTGTGTGTTTTGAATTCCCGAGTTCATTCTTGCCCTGTTCCTGTCCTCTTCCCTGATGTGAATTTTGCATGTCTCAGGTGTTTCATGTGCTCAGTTTTGGAGGTGAAAGCTCTGCCAGCATTCCCCTCCTAGCCTCATCCCCTGTGCGTGTGTTTCACCAATTTGCCTGCACGCCTTCCTGCCTCCTGCGGTCCACAGCGCAGCTGATGGACCTCTCTGCAAGCATGTTGCCAGCCTGGCTCTGCAATAGCATGTGGCTAGGAAGAGGCTGTGGGGACAGTGTTCGGGGTCCTGGAACTGTCTCCTCAGTGTGCCCTCATGGCGTGGCTGAGTGTGAGGCTCTGCAGCTACCAGGCAACACCTGTCAGAGTTGCCATCGTCTTGCTCTCTGCAGGCCAAAGCATGGCTGGCCCCACAGATCCTTGTAAGCAGCATGCGGATAACCCTGGCTTCTTAGGGTCTCTTGGATGCCAAAAATTGCATGTCAGGTCTCTCTGCGCTTCCTTCCCAGCCATGTGCCAACTCCAGTCTAGAGGAAATTAACTGTCCTGGTTTTTCTCTTGCAGCCTATCACTGGGACACCTCTGACTGGATGCCAGGGGCCCGGCTGTCAGACATAGAGGAAGTGCCCAACTATGAGAACCAGGATGGAGGGTCTGTACACCAGGGCAGCACACGGGAGCTAGAGAGTGATTACTACCTGGGTGGATATGATATTGACAATGAATACCCACCCCCTCATGAAGAGGAGTTCTTGAGTCAGGACCAGCTGCCTCCTCCTCTCCCGGAGGACTTCCCGGACCAGTATGAGGCCCTGCCACCCTCCCAGCCTGTCTCCCTGGCCAGCACACTGAGCCCAGACTGCAGGAGAAGGCCCCAGTTCCATCCTAGCCAGTACCTCCCTCCTCACCCATTCCCCAATGAAACGGATTTGGTGGGCCCGCCTGCCAGCTGTGAATTTAGTACTTTTGCCGTGAGCATGAACCAGGGCACGGAGGCCACAGGCCCAGCAGATGGCGTGTCTCTGTCCTTGCACAATTCCAGAGGCACCTCATCCTCAGATGTGTCAGCCAACTGCGGCTTTGACGATTCCGAAGTAGCCATGAGTGACTACGAGAGCGTTGGAGAGCTCAGCCTCGCCAGCCTTCACATTCCCTTTGTGGAGACTCAGCACCAGACTCAAGTGTAGATACCACATCTTGGGTACTTCACCCTGTTTGTTACAGAAAAGTGGAAGCCGATTGGCTGGGCTCGTGTCTCAGTGGTGAGTCATCTGTGGAATGAGAAGGGAACACGGTATTTTCCACGAGAAACTTCTTCACAAGTCATGCTGTCCCAGCAAGCAAGCGTGATTCCAGTTGGGCAAAAATGAAAGACTCAAATTGTTTTTGAGAGGTGACTGGTAATCCTTGATGTGGGTACATGTGTTCATGGCTAAAAATTCAAAGAGGGAAAAATCATTTCACCCACTAGGTTATGCAAGTCTTGTATGGCTTTGAGCAGTATTGTGCCCTGGAAAGTGTTACAGCATCAGTCCTTGCAGTATTAAAAACTGGCAACAAAGAGGCATTGTTGCATTAATTTTGAGCCAATGAAATGAAAATAGTAGTAGTGACTACTACTTGGGAAAGTTAGTCTCTTAGGCAGAAGAAAAGAGAAATTTATTAAACAAGAAAGTGGGCTGAAGCCTTTTAAAGCAACTATTTTTTTTTATAAGCTGCCCGATTTTCAGCTATAAAATTAGGTTTGAATAACATGTTTAGTATGCCCAGTTATTTGTTTGTGTTAAGCATCCTATCTAATATAGTTGGGTTTTATGATCTTCGAGAAAGGTGTCAATGAAGATCAACAGGAGGCTTTTTGGGTTCCATTTGGTGGGTGGGGGAGGAGCTTAAAGTTGTTTGAACATTAGAAAGAATGTGATTATCTGGTTTGTTTTGCGTTTTCTGGTAAATATTCCTGTTGGTAAATCTCGTATTGCTGCAGAAATTGGCTTTGTTTGTACAGGTTCTCCAAAAGGAGATATCTTTAGAAGGTTAAGCAAAACTCACAAATTCCAGGGGAAAAAAAGAAAAATACCTTCAAAGTTTACAGCCTAGATAATCACAATTCTTGATGATGCCAAGAAAAGGTTTGTTTTTCTAAATCGGTAGTGTCACCATTATAAATAGAATTACGTTAAGGAAAGAATAAAGTAGACTAGTTATTGTGTATAAATTATAGGAGTGTGTGTGTGTCTGGGCCTATGTACAAATACGTGCTTGCACTCAGTAAGGCTGCTCTTGAGGAAAGCTAATGTGAAGGTTTTGGGAAATGGACCACATTGAAAATCCTGCCAGCGAGCATGGCATATCTTTCAATTTCTCTCATCTCTATGGTGTTAGAGAAACATCAAATGCCATATTTTACTCCAGTTAACTTTATTTTGGTACGGCCAATTATATTAACTTAAAGCAAAATTGCGCTTTTTGTGTTTGTTTTTTTCTCTAGAGACAAAGTCTGGCTCTGTTGCCCAGCCTGGAGTGCAATGGGTGCGATCTCAGCTCACTGCAAACCTCCGCCTCCTGGGTTCAAGTAATTCTCCTGCCTCTGCCTCCCGAGTATCTGGGATTACAGCCATGTGCCATCATGCCTGGCTAATTTTTTGTGTTTTTAGTAGAGACAGGGTTTCACCATGTCAGCCAGGCTGGTCTCAAACTCCTCACCTTGTGATCTGCCCACCTCAGCCTCCCAAAGTGCTGGGATTACAGGCATGAGCCACTGTGCCTGGCCTGAAACTGTGCTTTTTAAAAACAGTATTTTGTTGTAATTTTCCAGAACTAACCTGTCTTTTTAAAATGTGTAATGTTTGATTACACCCTGGGATTCCCTTCTCATCTATAGGCTTTGGCCTTAATTTTCCAAAATTAATAGGAGAATCATTCCACTGGAAATATAACTTAGCCCTCAAAACAAAGTTGACAAGTGACTTTCCTCCTTTACTTCAATCAGATTATGGCTGCCTGTGCAGTGGTCATGGTAAATATATGCATATTTGCACTATCTGCTTAATGAGCAAATCTGTCTCCACAGTTTCTGATGACATATGGCATTGGTGTGTAAACTGTCCCGAGTCTGTGCATCATTCACTCAGATGTATTTTTAATTGTTTCAGTTGTGTTTAATCCACTTTCTTCTGTTTAGGAATGTTTCTGAATGTTTATGGAAAAAAAAGAAAAAAAATCCCTTTTCATTCCCGAACTTTCTAAGTAAGTGGATACACTTCAGATTTTTTAGCCTTTCTCTTCCTGTCTCTTGGTCAGACCTACTCATGGAGGCATTATCCACACTGTGGTCTTGAAATAAGTGAATTTCACTAAGGCTGCTTTTAAGAATAGTCTTTGGTATTTTTCTTATGTAAGAAGCACATTTGCAAGAATCATGGAAAAAAATGACAAACTAATGGTCTAGAATAGAGTCACAGCTACACTTTTAGTAATGCAACGACATAAAAACCCTCGAAGTAAAACCAACAATTCATTTCTTGCCCCTAGGAAATATTAGAGTGAGATTAACACCGATCAGTCACTACTGCTTACACAGCATCTCTTCAAGGGAGAATGCCTGACTGACTCAAAGAATAGATAGATCCTAATGCAGTTGTGAAGTCACTGAAGAAAATCGTGCCACCCTTTGCTGTGACCTACATAAAGTACCTTTTTCTTTGGGGTATTGTCCCCCGATTTTCTGTAGAAAAGCTCTGCAGCTAAATATATACCAGGCAAGTATGTGTTATGTTTTGATTCGTTATCTTTAAACATATGATATCTCTTCACTTTTTGGAAACTTAGGTTTCCCTGTAGATTATGACATGCTTTGCAGTCAGGCCAAGATGCCACTAGGTGGAGATGACCACTGATTTTAAAAAGCTGGAAGGGTCCTATTTGCTAGTCCAACCTCCTTATCAAAGACAAAGCATACCCAGAGAGGGGAAGGGACTTGCCCAAGCTCACAGAGGAAGTTAATTAGCTTAACAAGGACTAGCACCCCTCCATCTATCCAGTATTCTCTTTACATCATATTGTTCACTCCTACCCTACCATGAGCATGGGAGCCACCTGGTTTTAATAGACCCTCCAACTTCCACCATTCCTGCTTTGGAGTATGCTATAAAAGAAAATTCATGGAGAGTATTTTTCTGGAAGCCTCATGAGCTTATGTTTCCTTACAACTCCCCTCTCCCCCACCCTCACCCCAGGAAGAGGACTGGGGTATAGAATTCACATTTCTTTAGACATTCATCAAAATGCTGCTTTTGCCAAATGAATGTTTGTGTAATATGGATGAAATGATAATTACAGAGTTTGGCTCAGACCAGTCATCAGTTATAGTTAAACTTTGATTTTACTGTTACCTACTGGTTGCATTTTTGGTTTTGGTTTTGCATTTTTTCTTCCCACCGACTACTGTTTGTCCTACCCCCTCCACCACGATGAACCATATGGAAAACATTTACATCAATTAGCGTATTTCTCATTTTTCTAACATCTATGTGCCACCTCCTGGAAGCCATTTCCCATAATTTGTTGTAGGCACTTTACTAGTATTGCACACATTCTGGTTAGGTTGAGAATAGCTAGACTCTTGGTGGTCGTCATGTAGTAAGCAAGAGCTTGTGGGTAGTAAAAGGTGAATAAAGTGCATGCTTCATTTATTCCCTTTCCTCTATGAATATTTTTGCTGCTGCGTTCTAGACTATGCCAGCTTTCCATATACCCTTGTCCTGCCTATTCATGAAATGCCATATAAAAGACTTAGTAACATGAGTAGGTCATCCATGCTTTGAGGTTCGTCCAATTAGGGATCAATGTGAAAGCCTAGAAAGGGAACTAATTTCTGGGATTTGCCTGGAACGTCCCTTGGAAATCACTAGCACATTCTGCAAAAAACAGCAAATAGAACATATCTACCATCAGCTCTCCCCTCCATACGTCCCACCCCACCCTACCCACTACTCCCACTGATGCTATGTTTGCATCATCAAAGTCAGGGGAATTGAGAAAAGATTATCAAAATAAATCGTTAAAGATCCAGAAAACAGTTTTATGTGAAGTAATTCAGGAAGATCTCGTGTTCATTTTGCATGGATTGTCCAGGTAATTGTCTGGCTCTTCACTCCACTGCCTTCCCAGTGCACAGGTATTGCTAAAGTGGTTAGGCTTTAATGTTTTATGTTTTTAGTTTCAAACCATGGGAAATGGAGATTTGAAGAGGCATTGATTCCGTGTCATCATTTTGTGTGCTCTGTGAGAAGGTTATGTTTTTGCTGGTTTGTGTCCCAGTGTTCAACTGCACATTATTCTGATGAAAATCCACAATGTCTTTGAGCTTCTGGTTGTGTAATGCTGGGATTTCAAGTCACCATTTGTGGGTTTGGCATCAGTTAATATTTAGCCTGCTGGCTAAAAGATAGGAAAAGAATATTTCTTTTCTTATGTAATAATGAAAAGCAATAATTACAAGTGGGTAATAATACAAAAAGGCCATAATTAGTCTCTTCCAGTGTTTAGGATGCACTTGAGAATTGTATAGTCATTTGGAGCGTGTTTGGTACCTGAATTGCTACTATTTAACAATCTTATGAGCCCACACTACTGCATTTTGGGAGTGGCAAATGTGTTTGGAAATGGAAGCAGTTCTTTTTAAGCACTGTATCAGAGAGATTGTCTTGTACATTTACCTGTTGCAAACAGGCTGGTTTGTAAAAGATGTATGTTTTGGTGTTTAAAATGTTTATAAAATTGTATATAAGTGGTTTCAATTTTCCAGGCTTTTGTAGATACTCTATTTGATGCCTATCAGGATGCTTTAATTTGGGGGGTCGAATATAATTCTAGGTCATTCACGCTGTTGGTCTGCAAACTTTTGAGGTAACTACACACACACACACACACACACACACACACACACACACACACACACACACACAGGATTTTAGATTTGAAAATGTTTAATCATTTCAAAATGTACTGTAACCTTTCTTTGGTTCTGTTTTAACTTTCTCTGTTTTCAAGAAAAATGTTTTTATTGACATTTGTAAAAAATGAATGTTTTGCCCAGTTAAGTGTTTTATTTTTATGCAATTTCAGTGTCACAATGAGGTATGTCATTTCTTCATACACTGTACACTCACCTGAACTTGCACACACATCACACACCAAACCTTATGCAATGGGGAAAGCTAACACTTACAGTGGATTGTGTCCTTTAAGGAAATGGATTGTTCCTGCATATATTGCTGGTGGCAGTATTCAGTCTTGTGTTTTTTCTTAAAAAAATTAAAACAAAAAGCAAACAGAAAACAAGACAGCCAAAATAAAAAACAACAAAAAAACAGTGTACAGGTTTGTAACTGCCAAAATTTGATGGTTAAAACAACTTTTTGAGTAAAAAGAAAAAAACAAAACTACCAATTGTGTTGACTCTTTTTAAGTGTTCCTTTTGTCTTTAGTTCATCGCTCATATGGCATTTAGGAGGGCCTATTCCTCAGAGCGTGGTAGAAAGACATGGTACCAAGTAAAGCTCTTTAGCCCTAGTCTACCCCTAAAAGAGAGGGGTCTCTGTGTGTGATAGGGAGGAAATAATTCTGAAAGGTCTGAAAGGGATATTTTTGTTTTATGATGTTAGTGTGGCTTTCCCCACCCCCCAAGACTTTTCACCTCCAGAAAAACTTCCACGTGTCCTGGTACACATGTTGAAATCTTACGTAACTTCTTACTGAGTACACACTTGGTGAGATTTTTCCCTGGTGAGAAAATTGAGAAGTGTGCTGGAAGCTTGAGTAAATAAAAAGGTCATTGAGTCCTACCTCTGCGGAAATCTCTAAGTACATACCCATCTCTTCTAGACAGCAGCTCCAGCACCCCCCTCACTCAAAAGTTTTTTCCAAAAGTTTGTGGCACAATTGGCATTTGAGCTTTCCTCCAAAAAGCTCCAGAACATGTTCTGTGTGGAGTGAAGGTCTGTTAAAATATACATAGAAGAGGTTAGGGAGAGGGAGTAGAGCTCAGACGGTTATAGCTGTCCGAAGGCAGGTGCACTTGAATGCAGATTTTCTTCCACCTCTGCCACCCCTGAAACAGCAAGACCATCCCCGCCTTTTCCTCCTCCTCTTCCACCTATTCAATGTGAAGAAAACGTCCATGAAGACCTTTATAGTGATCAACTTCCACTTAAGGAATAGTAAATATATTTTCTCTTCCTGATGATTTTCTCAGTAACATTTTCTTTGCTTTAGTTTACTTTATTGTAAGAATACGGAAAACAATACATGAGGCTATAAAATATGTGTTAATTAACTGTTTATGGTACCAGTCAGGCTTCTAGTCAACAGTGGGCTATTAGTAGTTAAGTTTTGGAGGAGTTAAAAGTTAGGCATGGGTTTTTATTATGAGTGGGTTGGCCTCCCTAACCCCCATGTTGTGCAAGTGTTGATTAATTTGCAGAAGTGGTGACATCATAAGGAGTTAGCATGGGACCAGGAAGAACCCCAGAGAGGGAGCAATGTCCTCTGCCTTGCCTCTGCGGTCTGTGCACAAGCAAGGATAAGGCCCCTCCATGGACCCTGCTGTCCACCACGTTTGTGTCCCTGACTGTGCCAGCAGCAGAGCTCCACCTGCCCCACCGAACCAGGATCCTAGACCTGTGCAGCCACTCCCTGGGGACTGGCCCCTAGCTACACATTCACCTACTCTTTGCTTGAAATCTATGTCGATTGATTTCCAGAGCTCTTTGGCAGTACTCACTGCACTGCAGTCCTCTGGATCCTTGTCTATTCCCCCAGGTAAATGTTTCACAAACATCTGAAAGAGGAAGACGACCAGTTTGTTGCCTCTGCCAATTTCCACTGCATACATACTCCAATCGTGGTGATTTCAAGCTACCAGAGTACTACGAGCTAGCTCACAAAATTCCTGAGTCTAACAGTCAGCTCTCACAAGCCAGTGGGAGCCAAGTCCAGCACACCCAGCCTCCGTTACACACTAGTACCCCTTTGAGGTGGAGTCGTGTCTTTTCTTTGTATCCCAGATTCCCAGTACATATGTGGCCTTTGTTAAATGTTTTTGATTGAAAAACTAATCAGTGACATCTCCAGATAAATTTCCTTGTCCTCTTAAAACCCACCTAATTGTAGTAAATTTAGCAACTTCAGTGAGAAGGATTTAGAGAAGTGTTGAAAATCCGAAATTCTTCTGCCTTTCAAACTCATATCACCGTGATGTCTTCATAAATTAATCAGGAAAATATTGATGTCGGTGTCTTTCATGTGGCCACCCTTAGCAGAAAGAATTATCATAAATCTCCATCCATGCCTCAGAAATGGTAGAGCACTCCAGAGGTGTCAATTAAGATAGCATTCATCAACTGGGTGCAGTGGCTCATGCCTATAATCCCAACACTTTGGAAGGCCAAGGCAGGAGGATCATTTGAGGCCAGGAGACACAGCAGCCTGAGCAACACAGCAAGACCCCATGTCTGCAAAAAAAAACTAAAAATAATAATTAGCCAGGTATGGTGGCAGATGCCTATAGTCCTAGCTACTCAGAAGGCTGAGGTGGGAGGATTGCTTAAGCCCAGGAATTCAAAGCTGCAGTTAACGATGTTCAT
This sequence comes from Sapajus apella, assembly GCF_009761245.1. NCBI lineage: Eukaryota > Metazoa > Chordata > Mammalia > Primates > Cebidae > Sapajus > Sapajus apella. The sequence continues at coordinate 9,037,154 of NW_022436974.1, read as the reverse complement.
GCCACTGCATTCTATCCTGGCTGAGTGAGACCTTGTGTCAAAAAATTAAATAGCATTGTTATCTTGTGGGGAGAGGAGAATAAAAAGACATGCTCTGTCTACTTCCATTCTCTGACGGTTCTTTTGGTTAAAAGGGCTGGCTCCTAGCTTGGAAACAATTATCTAAAGATGATAGATCACTTTTCTTCTCTCCCTGGGTTGGAGTCCTCAAGACTATTGCTAGGTTTGAGGATTCACTAGGATGATTTACAGGACTCAGCACATAGTCATACTGACATATGATTTACTACAATGAAAGGAAACCAAGCAGAATTAGCTAAAAGAAAGCCACGTGCTACGTGAAGTCCAAGGGAAGCAAGTTTCCAAGGGTCCTCACACAGGATATGCTTAATCCCCACACTGTCACCAACAAGTTGTGACAACACGTGAAATGTTGCCAACCGGGGAAGTTCATTAGAATCTCAGCATCCAGGGCTGAGCGCGGTGGCTCATGCCTGTAATCCCAGCACTTCAGGAGGCTGAGGCCAACAGATCACCTCAGGTCCAGAGTATGAGACCAGCCTTGCCAACATGGTGAAACCCCATCTCTACTAAAAATACAAAAATTAGCCAACCATGGTGGCAGGCACCTGTAATTCCAGCTACATGGGAGGCTAAGGCACGAGAATCACTTGAACCTGGGAGGCAGAGGTTGCAGTGAGGCAAGATGGTACCACTGCACTCTACCCTAGGCAACAGAGTAAGACTCCATCTCATAAAAGAAAAAAAAAAAAAAAACCCTCAGCACTCAGGGTTTTTATTGGGGGCTGGTCACATAGCAGGCTCTGCCTGGGCCATACTAAATTTCCAGACTCCTAGAAGGAAATGAGGTGTTAAGCATGAACAATCTTGTTTGTACAGTTTAGGAATAGTGTACCTCTCTTGTTATTCTAGAAATGGTAGGAACCCTCCAGAAATCCAAGTTCCCAGATGCCAGCCAAAGGCCAACCTTGTAAGCAGGCCTTCCAAAGGATAGCTATCAGGCCTGCTCTGCGAACTCCTTTATGTACAGTTTTTCCACAATTTCTACCAAATTGACACTCCCCTGTTTGTCCAAACTCTTGACAATTAACAAGCACCATTTTTTAGGATGTCCACTGTGAGAAGTTGAGGCCATGTGGCCCAGGTGGTTTACCTGTCCTTTTCTGCTAGAGCAAAGGACCTGGCCATTTATTACAATTCTATCAAAAGCATCATGGGTGAATCAAGCTGGTCGGTAGAATGACTGTCAAATCAATGAATCAAGCAAAAATTACCATTTTTGGTGACTAGTTTTGAGTAACTGGTAGTTTGGGTGTACAACGGATCAGTTTTCCAACCTACATATGTAGCTTGAAGCAGTTTGGTCCATTTCTCAAAATTCTTCCATTTTTGTCCACATTCTTTTGCTGTTAAAAATTCTAATTTCCAGTCAGTTATATCTACTGTATACTGTTTGTAATAGAATTTGGAACAAACTCAGTATCCGATAATAAGCGATAACTTAGAACTGGCACAAAATTAAGACAGCTTAACAAGCCAAACAGGAACAAGTGGCTTAAAAGTGAATAACTGTTTAACTTTTTTTTTTTAAAGTTTGTTCAATTTTTTTGTACTGTTCCTCAAGCAGTTGGCAGTCAACTTGCTAGGGGGCCCTCACCAGAGCCCCACCATGCTGGTGCCAAACTTCCAGCTTCTAGAACTGGGAAAAATAGATGTCTGCTGTTTATAAACAACTCAGTCTATGGTCAGCTATAGCAGCCCAAACTTATTAAAACAATGTACAAACACAGATAGGTGGATGGATGGGAGGTATATATTTATATAAAAATATGCTATGTTTTATATATTTATATGCTATATTTTGTATATTGTGCCAAAACTTACTGTGTTTACTTAATAAACAAAAAGATGTCTGGGACATCTTCATGGGTAAATGCCATATCCTTTTTAATGGCTGTATTTCCTACCATGTAATGGTCATTCCATCATTTATTCAATCACACTTATTGATGGACTGTTTTATGTTTTGCTATTACAGATGTTTCTATGAACATCTTTGTGCAGATGTGCCCAAGTGTTAGGATTTTTGAAGGACAGTTCTGGAAGTAGAATTTGTAGTTCAAAGGGAATGTCCATTTTTAAGTCAGAGTTTCTTCCCATTTTTTTCCTCTAATTTTGTTGAGTTTTTAATTTTTGTAAATGGAGGAAAGCCTGAATGGTTTTCCCAGGTAATAATCCCACCAAGTTACACACACTACGCAGCAACCTGTATAACTCACTCTCTTCCCAAGTGTGTGGAGCTGACTCATTGTTCTGGAAGCGATACTGCTGCTCTAGATTCTCAGGTGATCCTGGGGGCTGAGGACTACCATGGTGCCTCAATGCCACCATGAGGACTGGCTGTCTCAACTTCTGTGAACATTGTCACCTGTGCTACTGTTCACTGCCTGTCCAGGGACAGGTGTGCAGAGGACAGCCAGGTAGCAGAACCCGTTCTCTGAAGCACCAAATGCCAGGCTCTCAGGCCATACATTTGAAGAGGAAGGTCCAGGAAAGATAGGTACTACCTAGAAAAACTTAAGTAGATACTCCAGAGCCTAAATGCTGAGCTCTACCCATAACATCAGACTATATATGATCATCATTCTGTAACATTTAACCTTGAGATTCTTTATCCCTATAACAGAAAAATAAAGGAATTCTTAAAGCATGGATTCCCCTATGATGCTCATCAGGATCAACTGTACTGCTTAGGCTGTGGAGTTAAAGCCTCCACCTTACTCTTCATTGTGGTCTACAGGCCAGCAGCATTAGCCTTACTAGGGGGCTTGCTGGAAATTCACAATGTCAGATGCACTGAATCAGAGTGTGCATGTCCGCAGGTTCTCCAGGAGATCCGTATGCACTTTAACATCTGGGAAGCACTGTTTTTCACTTGGACTTGACACTTACTAGTTGGGTGAGCTTGGACGAGTTAATCATTCTGTACCTCAGTTGTTTCATCTACAAGACAGGATGATTACAAGAAGACAATGCAATACATACAAAGAGCTTCGTACACTGTCCACCAAGTAATAAGCACGTAAATGCATACTACATGTTATTTTTCCCAATGTTCACTCAGCTCCTACTGTGTAGAATGGGCTTTAATCATTTCCAGGGGTCCCATCTAGTCTGGCTGCTGAAAAAACAGTTCAGTTCAAAATGACTTTTAAAAATTTATTAAAAAAAGAAATCCTTTGACTTAAAGCTCTGGTAATCTTTGGAGCTGTCATTTCAGACAAAATTTATTTAGAGCATTATCGAGCATCTTTAAATAAATGTGTTTCACACAGATACGAGTTCCAGGGCTTTGATGCAGCAGTGTATCTGTACTGAGGCTCATCACTCCTATCACCCAGTGATTTTCTGATGAAACCAAGGCTCTGATCAATTTCAGGAGCTGCTTCTTGAGGTAGAGACTTAAGACTGTATCATTTCTGTGACCCAGAAAGAAAGAGTATTTAACTAGGTCACAAGGGAATTCTGTAACAGGTGAGGGGATCTTGGTGTATGAGAAGGCTAGCAGTCGGGATGCTTGTTCCAACTGGTAGGAAATTGAGAGGAATGAGATTTAAATGACCCAAAGAACAGCAACTTAAGGAACAAAACTGAAATTCAGTGGTAAGATTTACTGTGTAAGTAATTCACCTAGCACAGAAAAGGCTTAGGATGGGCTCTGAGCACAAAGGGACTTTTACATGTCTCAGAATATAATTAAGAATTCAGGATACAAGGTAATTAGAGAAACCATAACCTGGAGGCATACTGCTGAATTATTCTGATCATTTTTAACAATGAGAAAATCTAATTTTCTGGTCAGTGGCATAGATTTTAAATTTAGATAATGTGAAGAGCAATGTTCATACAGTGCAGTCAGCAAATTATTTCTTTTGATTTTGACTTTCCAGCAAACATCAGAATCGAGTAATTAAATCTAAATCACAAAAGTTATTGTGGAACTGAAAAATACTTGAGGAAAAAAAATGTACAGAATGCAACTGAATCTCATGTTTTCCTTAACAGAAAGCTGCCAGTGTTGTTCCCTTTGTAATAATTGTGCGTGTGTGTGTGTGTGTGTGTGTGTGTGTAAATCTGTTTCACTATCTGATGTTATAGCAATAGAAAAATGAATTTTTATATATAATCGAGGTGATATTCAATTACCATGAATTACACCAGCTTCTCCAGACAGAGGCTGTACATTTTTCTATCTCCAATTAGTGCTCATTGAGTTAAAAACTGAAATCTAAACTCACTTTTTGATGAGCCTAGTATTCACAGATGCGCTTTAATCTACTGTACTTACTGAATTCCCCATTTTTACATTGTTTCAAGCATTGCTTATGTAAATATTTCCAAGCATCTTTGTGATGCTTTGTATTAATTTGCAGTCTAGCATGCATTTTTAAGACTGTTAGAATGATTTTACAGTCATCTAATCATTTTGTATCTGTAAGATCCCTATTTTAATTGCACTATTAAGATTTCCCAGTGCCTCACCCAAGAGTATTGCTTTTGTTTCAGAGAGACATAGATTTGACTCTGTTGTGGGTTGCATTGCATTCTCCAAAAAAAAGACATGTTGAAGTCCAAGCCCCCGGTGTCAACGGATGTGACCTTATTTGGAAAGAGGGTCTTTGCAAATGTATTAAAGTTAAAAGTTAGATCATATATTAGGAAGTTCTCAATCTAAAATGAACATTGTCATTGTAAGAAGAGGGAACGAGACATAAACACACAGATGGGGATGGGGCAATGCCACGTGAAGATGGAGATGGAGATCAAAGGGACATGTCCACAGGCCAAGGAATATGAAAGACTCCAGACTCTAGGAGAGAAGCACACAACAGTTTCTCCCTCAGACCCTCCAGAAGGAACCAACTCTCCTGACATCTTGATTTTGGACTTCTAGCCTCCAGAACTGTGAGAGAATACATTTATATTCTTTTTAAAACTACCCAGATTGTGGTATTTAGTTAAGGGAGCTCTAGAAAATGAATACACCTTCTGGCCAGGTCTAAGACCTTCCAAGAGCATTTTTAACTTCTCTCAGTTTCTGACTTCTTTTGTTGTTGTTACTGAATTTTTTTTGAATACTGTTTGACAACCAAAACTGTATCTTACAGAATCAGAATGGTGGTTAAATTACATAAGGCTTATATGAGTGTTTAGCACTGTGCCCGGCACATGCTGTGTTTTGATTCTAGTTTCTCCTCAGCTCAAGCATCCTGGAGATAAGAAACAGCCCAATAGAGCAAGCCGGCTCTGTCAGTCCATTTTGCCTTGCTATAAAGAGTACCCGAGACTCGGTAATTCATAAAGAAAAGAGGTTTATTAAGACTCAGGGTTCTGCTGGCTATACAGGAAGCAGGATGCCAGCATCTGTTCCTAGTGACAGCCTCAGGAAGCCTACAATCATAGCAAAAGGTGTGTGGCAGAACCTACACCACATTCTTTTGGAAAGAGGAGAGTCAGTGAGTCACATGGTGAGAGAGGAAGCAAGAGAGGGGGAGAAGCCAGGCTCCTTTAAACAACCAGCTTTCTTGTAAACTAACAGAACTCATTATTCCTAACAAGGAATATATCTTTTATATTTTAAATAATTTTCTTGAGCCTACAAAGTCATTATAATCAAGTTTGAATGATTTGACTTCTTTATATTTGTAAGCCATGGATGAGTTCATGGAAAATGGAGCTTTCAAGCTGGAAAGCTCAGGGAAAGTATTGGTAAGGAATATCCTTAACCTCCTAAAGCTGGCATCAAGGAGGACCTCTGTCCCTTTCCCTGGGACATCCCTGGATTATGAGCCTGTCCACTGGGGGAGGGTCTCGTGTTCATGCATGGGAGCCCTTTGAGATGTGGATGCTGCCAAGAGGCCATGAGAGACCTTCAGGACAGGGCCTAGCACCTTACTGGTCACAAGGAACGGAAACTTTGCAAACATTTATCCTTTGTTCAGGGCACCCTCCTCCATTTTCTATGAGGGCTTTCCTGAAGCCGCTTTTGTAGGCTCAGTACCCTCTCAGGGTTCACATTTGTTTGGGGTGGTTGAAGCAGATCATAGAGCTCTAGCCCTTTCCCCACCAAGTCACCCCTTGGCATGCCCTGTAATACTGAGTCTCAGGGGCCACCCAGAAGAACCACTCCTCTCCTTGATGTGACACTACACCACTAAACCCCAAGCTTCTTATATTAGTCAGGGTTCTCCGAAGCAACAGAACAAATAGTATGTGTATATATAGTGAGAGATTTAGTTTAAGGAATTGACCCAAGTGATTGTGGAGGCTTCAGTCCAAAATCCAATGGGGTAAGCACGTAGGCTGGAGACTGCACGAAGAGTGGTGATACAGTGGGTTGACAGAATTCCTTCTTGCTCGGGGGATTGCCTCGGTCTTTGTCTTCCTAAGGCCTTCATTTGATTGGATGAGACCCTCCCATATTATGAAGGATAATTAGTTTACTCGAAGCCCAATTTAAATGTGATGAACCTCATCTAAAAACATTTTCACAAAATAATGTTTGACCAATCATCTGCCAAGTTGATACATAAAGTTAATCATCACACTCCTCAAGGACAGGAAGCCCTGCTCTCTTAGTACTCTGGGGCCGGGGGGATGATCCACATTCTTTGTGTACAGTTGACCCATGAACAAGATAGAGCTTAGAGGCACATATTTCCTCAAAGTCAAAAATTCATGCATCTCCCTCCAAACTTAATAGCCTGTTGTTGACTACCAGCCTTACAAATAAGTCTATTAACACATATTTTGTGTATATATGTATATACACACATAAAAATTATACTGTATCCTTACAATAAAGGAAACTAGAGAAAAATGTTAAGAAAATTATAAGGAAGAGAACATATATTAAGTGGAAGTGGGTCATTATAAAGGTCTTCATCCTCCTTGCCTTCACATTGAGTAGGCTAATGAGAAAAAGAGGAGGGGTTGGTCTTTTGGTCTCATGGGTGGAGAGGTAAAAGTGGTGGAGGAGGTTGAAGGGGAGGCAGCAGAAGCAGTTACATTTGGTATAATTTTATCAGTAAAAATCCACATAATAATGAGCCCAAGCAGTTCAAACCCAAGGGGTTTAAGGGACAAATGTATTTTAACCATACAACTATTCTGTGCAAATTTTAAGTCAGAAGACAAAGAAGAAAGTGAAAGTCTTTCCTATCCCCAGCGTACTCCCAAGATGCACCCCCGATAGTATTTTGATGCATATCCTGTCTTTTTTCTTCTGTATGTGTAAAATTTGTTTTACAAATAAGGGGTCCAACTGTACACACTGTTCTGAAACTTGCCTTTTTCACCTGGTGGGAGTCACTGGACATAATTTCATTCTTAGCATTTTAGCAGCTGCATAATATCCCACTGGATGAATGCACCCTAATTTAATAGCCCCCACTTATTGATGCAGATTTTTCATTATTTTTAGTTTGGGACAGTCACAACCAGAATTGCAAAGTTCGACACATTTTAACAATCCTATTCCAGTATATTGTACAATGAAGTTCTAATACAATTGTAATATCAAAGAATATGCCTATTTTAAATGTTGCTGGATATTGTTAATAGGTGTTTAAGAAATGTGTATCAAATTGATTTGAAGAGAGTTCTAAAGCCAAGATGGAAGAGGGGGAGAGGACAGTGAGATGGAAAGGGAAAGAAAGAATTGAGTTTCAGAAAGGTGAGAATATTTTGATCCGAATTTGCGTCTTGCTCTACTGATGCTATAGACAGTACGTTGTACTTATCAGACTTCTGGGGTTGTGCAAAATCATTCCCATTAGGGAAGCTTCATAAAGGAAGGGCTCTGTTTTGTCATTAATGTAACCCAACCTCCTAGAACAGAGCCTCCTAATACAAAGATGTTAGATAAATATTTGTTGAATAAATGCATGAAAACAATCTTGGATATTAACGTAAAGATATGCAAAGTATCTTGCATATTATATGCACTGAGAGCATCTGTTAGTATAAAGGTAGCATGGTACCTACCCCTTATACTAGGCAGATGCTAAATTGCACCTTAAGTATTAGTGAGTAAATTGCAGCTTGCTGCCTGCAAAGCACATACCTTCTTCCTACTGCCACATCTGGAGTGCCCTTGGCTGAGAGACTGCATCTGGAAGTGGGATTCAGGCTCCAGGCATGGACTGAAATCCACGCAAGGACAGGGTCAAATAACTGACAGCAGCACAGTTTGGTATAAGCAAGACAAAGCTTCCTGCAAGATTTAAGGCTAGCCTCGGGCTACATTTTCCACTGAGTCTCTAGTTGCTTGCTGTGGGGGGCGTGAAGGCAGGGAGTATACATGTTTTCTTCTGCAGAATGTCCTCTTTCAATGTACAGACCAGTTTCCATCATGGCATTGAAAGAGGTGGCAAGAATGTGGTGTAAGTTCTGCCACACACCCTGTAACTGTGGCAATTATACCATTTTGGATAATTGTCTTGTAATTGCCGCTGTGAGTTACGATCTAATGTTATCGTCCAATTGTTCCGATGTCTTTTCATGAATAATGCAATCATCCCGTGAGCCCTCTGCCAGTTTCATTTAGATTGGCCCTGTGTTTGAGTTATGCACCATTGTCCTACTCACCATTGTATCACAAAACTAATGTGGCAGAGACAAGGCAGGAAATAATTAGGACTTGGCCGATTATGGAAAATGGGCATGTGAATGAGTAAGATGTGAAGTTTTTCTCTGGAAATATTTCCAAACCCCAGTAGACCCTACAGGTAGACAGGATGGAGAGGGGCAGGTTTTTCTTCACAGGTCTTAGTCTGCTGCTATGTATGCTGGACACACTTGTTCTGGCTAATGTGGTGGGACTATTCTTATAACAGAAGGAAAACATTTTTCCATAGGGTGACTTTCCTCGGTTGTACTGTTGTCATAGTCAAATGTAAACAGCTCTGTAAACATAAGCTGGTGTGTCCCCCTACAAGACCAAAAATACCAATTGTTCAATGAATGGGCAATGACAGCTGGGATTTCTGTTTCCAGGGTTTGGGACTTGGTTTAATATGACAAAAAGTCAACTTCGGCCTGGATGCAGTGACTCACTCCTGTAATACCAGCACTTTGGGAGGCCGGGGCCACTAGTGAAACTGATGGCATTACCAGGCCTTCTGAGGCCTAATGAAAGTTGACAGAGGTACCCTGGCAGCCAATGGAGCTGTCAGGTCAGGTCTAGTTTCGATGTTTTTTGCCTAAGGATCCAAGTTAAGTTTCTGAGAAAGCTCAAAGACTGCACCTCTCATTTAAAGGAAAGACACCCACCCGAGCACCCTAGGACTCCTCTCTGCCCTCAGCACTAAACCTAGACTCCCCAGCTTGGCATCAAAGGCCTTCAAGAACTCGTCCCTCTGTTCATGTTGCCAACCTGCAGCCAGAGCCAGCCATACTGGCCTCCCTGTTGAGTCCCATATGGGCCATGTCTTTAAGAGGTTCACATTTTTCTCTCTAGAATCAGTTTTCTCTGATACCTCAAGCTTCATTGTTGCCCCTCTTATGTGCTTCCATAGCCTCCTGAAGTTAGTCCTATCACGTCATTTCTCACATCACATACTTCTGAGAATACTTATTTGTCTTCTTGGCCAGACTGAGATCTGGCTGGGCAAGACTGTGTTCAACCCAGCTCAACCAGTTTTCATCAATGAAATCTGGTAACAGAGGCAGTGAATGGACAGGTGAAATGCCATCCTCTTGGCTTTAGTTGGGTGGGGAAAGCAGGGTGTCCGCTGTGAGTCTGAAGGATCGGAAACCATGAACTCTAGCCTGGGGTGCGAAGTGACTGGCCCTGGTGAGGTCTGTGTCTTTCCAGGGCAAGTTCCTTTCACACAGGCATAGACCACGGCAGGGAGTCAAGTGAGCTGCACAGCCTCCCGCACTGGCTTGGAGGAGATGGGCGTAGAGTCAACCAGAAAGGAACTGTGTTCAAGCTCTGGAGCTCTAAAGTCTGACAGGGACAAACAAAAATCTGAGAGCCAGAGCGTTTTCTCTGGGATCCGAGACAGTTCAGGTAAGCTCTGCAGCCAGGGACTACTAGGGAGAGAGCAAACTATAGAGCACGGCAGGCTTTCACCAGAGTGATGGGAGGAGAGCCAAGGAGCTCCCCCAGTGCTGACCCATGGCTGTCGGGAAAGCCAATGCCAGGCAAGTACATCTGAGCTTCTGGGAAGCGGGCTGGCTGTGTCGGGGTGGCATGACCTCTCAGAGAAGAGGGCATCCAAGGACTTTTAGTGGAGTGTCCCCATGAGATGTGTGGTCTGCAAGATAGTTTTACACTCGACAGTAGGGGTGGTTAACTTCTGAAGCACCACAATTGGGAACACACACTCAGTGGTTATGTAGCATGTGAGAGAGTAATCAGAAGCCCCCATTCCAGGGGCTATTACCACAAGACTCAGACAAGCTCAACCTTATTTATCTCCAGTCAGCACCAGATGGTGTGTTGTCATATCGGATATTAGAAAAGATTTTTTTAATTGGTGAAATGAGTGGAGTTCAAGACGTGTAGATTAACTACAACTATTGTACAGGCACCTCTGTGGATAAACAGGTGAGCCCAGTAGCCCTGACCCTTTGAACTGGCAGCCAAGACCTAGGGACTCCATCCTGCTGAGCCATTTCCAGAGGACTGTACCCACCAGGACAGCTGAAGCCTGCTGCCAGGATCCTGTCACACCTGCCTGCAAAATGCTCATCAGAGACTGAAAGGCTAGGATGCTCAGACTTCAAACCACACAACAGACACGTGATTGTTTTGGACCTGCTAGTTCAGTCTGAGACTTGTTTCATTGTGCAATCTGGTGGCGGGGGTGAGGCGAGGATACTCTAGCAAGTGAGGCCCTCCGATATCTGCCAAAACCACCCAATAATTGTAACTGATCCATATGGCTTATATCCGTTTCCAACATTACAAGGGGGCCCTGGACCAACAATCACTGGCCTCGTGGCCTAAAAGAAGGTGATTGCAAAGTTTTTTCTCTGAGAAAAGGTCAAAGTTCTTAGGTCCTTGTGTACATTGCTGTAGCTACAGTTTGGTACAAACCCTTGGCCAGTCCTGTGGTGCTACGCTTTCTGTGCTGCGGAGAAGTGTTCTTGGAATTTCTAAGGAGATGACATTTCCCACTTACCAGTATTTTGTTATATTCATTCTACTAGGTGTTTTGAGGTTCCCCCTTCTTCCTGAACAGTTGGAAATGACTGAATAGAGAATATGACACTCGGGCCAGGTATAGTGTCTCACGCCTGCAATCCCAGCACTTTGGGAGGCCCAGGTGGGAGAATCCGTTGAATCCAGGATTTCAAGACTGGCCCCTGGGCAACAAAATGAGACCCCTAATTAAAATGTTAAAAATATTATGACACTTGGAGGATTAACCCTCGTAATTTTAGTTTTCTTTAGATTTGTATGATATCCTTAAGACATCTTCCTTCCCCAAGCTTCAGAAATAGAGCTTGAGTTTCTCCCTCTCTAGGAACGTTCCTGGGGGCATGAACTGCTTCACCAGGGAAGTGCCAGTGATCATGGCGTTGACGAAGTCCCTCTGGCCTGGAGCATCGATAACGATCCTGTAGTATTTGCTGCTCTCAAACTTCCACAGGGAGATGTCAATGGTGATCCTTGTTCTCTCTCTACCTTCAGCCTGTCCAACACCCAGGCATACTTGAAGGAGCCCTTGCCCACCTGGGAAGGGGCAGGAAAATAAATGCGCTGATGGACAGCAGACAGATCCACTACTGCACATTTTAGCAGCATTTTAGGCTTGCAGAGTGCATGGTTTTCTGCGCTCTGCAGCTAGAACTGCCAACGATAAAGAGGCTTCGCCTCCACACACTTCCAGACACAGAGGGAGTTTTACGTCTGCCACTTCCTTTTCAAAGTTCTCAATGGTTCTCTTGTGAATGCGCCCACATTTGTGAGATGCCCAGTGGTGGTGGATTTGCCAGAGTCCACAAGGTCAATGATGATGATATTAATATAGGCCTTCTCTTTGCCCGTGGCGGTAGGTTTACTAAAATAATTGCGGCCCGAAACAGCTAGGTGGTGAGACGAACATTTCAGGCCTGTCTTCCTCCATCCCTTCTTTCCTCTGCTCCTCTACTGCCTCTTCCCATTTCGGTACCTAGCACAGAGCCTGGGACATGAGAGGTTAAACTGGAAAGTAAAACTGACTTGCCCAGGCTCACATCTCCTGGACTAATTCCTTGGCTGTATCAGGTACTTCCAAGCAATCCTGACCCTGACCTTTCTCCTGCATGGGCCATCCCCAGAGCACTTGGGGCTTAGACACCCCCTGTTTGTCCAATTAACCTCCATCCACACCACCTGTGATCCATTTCTAGTACAAGAGATCCTGACCCTCTGCAGACTGCAGCTTGCCCCCTAGAAGTCACCTTTTTTTTTTTTTTAAAAAAAAAAAAACAGAAGCAGAACTGATCCAGGGATCAAGAGCCACAGCAACTGAATAGAGTGAACTCCTTGCCTCCTGCTTTTATGAGCCCAGTCCTACCTGCACCGCCCCTCCTTCTGGTTCTCACCATATCAGACGCGAGAACCTTTTCAAATTAGAAAATCCCACTCCATACCCTTTCGGGCTCTGTCTCAGAGGGGTGCTCCAACTCTGGTAGGGAAGGCAGATGACTTCAAAGGAGCTATTTCCATGTAATGAATGAGTCATGAGGGCTGCAAAGGAGGCACATGGGAGAAGATTCCTATGTGTGTGGGGAAATAAGGACACCTTCAGAGAGAAGCTGTATCTGGTCTTCAAGATAAGACAGCACCTCAGGGCCCACAGGAGAGGAGCCCTTGCCAGGCAGAGGAACCAGCAGTGGAGTACTACACTCTCTTTGCCTGAAGGGCAGGGAATGGTGGGAGAAAGTATTGGCTAAGGAGGCGAGGGGAAATGGGAGAATCAAAGTTTAATTTTCCTAAACTGTAAATCTAATTATATAATCCTCCTAAATTTTCTGATTACTTTTTATTTAATTATTCATTTAGACACAGGGTCTTACTTTGTTGCCCAGTCTGAAATGCAGTGGCATAATCATAGCTTACTGCAGACTTGGCCTCCCAAAGTGCTTGCATTATAGGCGTGAACCACCTTTCTAGACCTCTTGATTACTAGTACTGCCCACAGGGAGTAAATCGTCATCTGTTGGCTGTGTGGCGAGAAGCTCAGTGGCAACTGAGACTGGAGGCAGGGAGCCCTTTAGGAGCCCACGCAACAGTCCTGGAGGGAGGTGATGGAGCCTGAGCCAGGCAAAACAGTTGAGTGCATGGGACATATTTAGAAAGGGGTATGGAAAGAGGGAAGGAAGGCCATGGTGCTAAATTACAGCACATAGCCATAGGGATGGGAAACATTCCTCCAATGGTATTCTCCCTTATCCCAAAGCCAGGCTTGAGCCCCTCCTTGAAGCTCCCAGAGGACTTCATTGTTCAAATCTAGGTTCCTTCCTTACTCTGCAGCCTATTTCCACGGTAGGAATGAGCTGGTCACTGTCCTGCTTCGGTCTGAAATTACCCAGTTTTATTGTGGCATTATACAGTAATTTTCATTTATCTGAGATTTTGCTTTCTCTCATGTCAGTTTACAGCATAATTCAATAGGATATTCTGAAAGACAGAACATATTTACATAACTTATTACAGGATATTGTTAAAATTATTCTTATTGTTTTTAATCATACTGTACCTAATTCATAAATTAAACTTTATCAGAGGTACATACGTATAGGAAAATATAGTACATATAGTGCATAGGGTTCGTAAGTGTCCCATCCAACGTCTTAGACATCCACTGGAGATATTGGAACACACCCCCCACATACAAGGAGAAATTACTGGAATACCATGCAGAGTTTCAGCCTCTCAAACAGCACAAAGGCAAATTAAATACAGTATACAAGATGATTTCACCTTGAAGTCAGATAGACCTAGGTCTAAATCTTGCCTTCTCTACTGTGTGAACTTAGTATCCCTGAACTTCTGCAAACTAGGAATGAAACTAACTTCCTGCTGAGCCTAAGAATTGGAAGAGGTCATGCAGGCACAGGGTCTACCACTTGGTAATGATCAATAACTGGTATCTACTATTGTAGATACTGCTCTCTCCCTGTCTTGTATTGCTGGATTGCACTCACTAGGAGGTAAAGTGCTCACACAGACAAAATGATTTGCCCAAGGTTACAGAGTAAATTAATGAAAAAATAATACGATAACCTCTCAGTATATAGGCTTCCAGTCTTTTGAGCCAGGCTGTCTCCTCATTAAGAATTATTATTACACTGCTTCTAGTTAAACTATAGTATCTCTGTGGTGTTAGCTGATCCAGAACTGAAGAAATAATCAAAGTCAGAGGTTTCCCTGATCTTGAAATAAGCTAAAGGGTAACTGTTCCTGATAGAATGACTTTTTTGTCTAGTACAATTGGCTATTGCTAGGGAAATATCCCCATTATTTACAAATTAGAAGGATGAATTCATTTTAGAATTATTATTCACAATTTATAAAGTCATCAGTTTCTGGAATGGGATGGTTAAGAATTAGAAATGCATCTATAATGACTAATGCAGTCTTCAGATGGTTACGATGAATTAAAATCATTTGGAATACAAAGCACAATGTAATGAGGAGTCAGCAAAATAGATCAAGTTACGTGGTTAAGATGTGCTTGTTGGGAAACTGCGTAAATACAAGGAGAGGTCACTTTCTGCTGAAAGCTAAGGAGGGAGGGTTAATTCCTAAAGGACTGGATGATGTAGCCAATATTGGCATAAGAATGAAACACATCCATTAATTAATTGATCTGGAGAACTACCAACCGAACTACTGCTACTATCCTTTGTCAGCTATAGTTGGCGAGCAGCAATTTAACTATTGTATTTCTCACGTTATCCAAGTTTCTAGACGCAGAGAACCCATTACAGACATAGACCGAGTCTGCACAAGAGCACCAGTATATTTTAGAAATAGCAAACCATAACAAAGTGAAGTTAGTGACGGAATTCTAAAGGTGAAGGTTTAACACTTAACACTAACAGCCACAATGCTTTGTTAGGACAAGCACAGAACCTTATTATTGCTAAGCCATGCAAGTAGATCTAATTTACACAAAGGGATGAATTACTGCATTGTACACAGTCTTGTGTGTCCCTAGTAGGGATAAAATCTTCCCGTTTGGGGAAAGTTGGGATTCTTGTCTCCTGGGAGGGATTTGATGAAGGTGGACATGTGGAGGGCCTTTTCTCCGATTCTTCTACTAACCGTGTGACACCTATCCAATTTGAAAACAATTTCTAGAGTTAAAGAATTATTTGACCTAGTGCATCCCAGTTTCAAGTGTGGGAACATGCAGGGACAGCCAATTTTCCCAGAGTCTGCTGCCTAAACCAGGGGATACTTAGTTTGCAGACCTGCAGAAATAAGAAATCAAGTTCTAAGTAGGGAGGTGGTGTTTCCTCACAACAAATACTTATGAAGCATGTTTCATGTGGCAGTCTTGGAGCACAAAAACAGGTATCAGCCCTCACTGAGAAAATAGTCTACAGGGGAAAATAAGGACAGATTCACCCACACTGCACCTAAGAAGTTAGTCACAGCAGTGGAAGACACAAAGCACTTAACAATTTAGTGATTTTAAAGTAATGATTTTCTACTCAAATAACCCTTGCCTGGAGAATGGAGGCAGAAGGAGTCTTTTATGTTCCACAGCTTGCCAACCTTTGGGAGCCATGGCAGTGTGGGGAGTTCTGGTCAAGCCCCTTTAGAATGGAAAGCTTTTCTTCGGAGGCATCCAAATATCATTCATCAGCAATTATTTCCTGAGCACTTTCTCTGTGTTATATAATCTCTACCCCAATGCTATGGACAGGCATTTTCCCCCGACCTCCATTTTGCAGATGGCTTGGAGAAGTAGAATGTAGGCAGTGGAGCAGGAATTTTAATCAAGATGTGTTTTTTGTCTAAGCCCCTTCTAAAACATTCCTACCCCAGCCAAGACATGCTGCCTCTAGAAGTCCCCTAGGCATCATTCTAGTAAAGCATCTTCATCTTAGATGTGGAAACTGAGACCCAGGCAAATTAGATTAAGTCTAACAATTTTGGAGACCAAAAAGATTTATATGCCAAGAACAATGCCAAAAGAATCCCGCCAAGCCAGCTGGGTGGTACACGCACACCCACACACTGTAGGCTAACTATTGTAACCCACACACGTGGCGAAAGCACAGGCCCACAACAGATCCTGCAGATTGATTTGTCCAAGTTCCCTCTGCTAAGCAGTCATCCACTGAAAGAAGCCCCTGGTGGTATTTACATAATCAATTTTCCTCCTCTAATGCTCTGGAGGCAACATCTTTTTTGCCAAGACTGCAGAGTTAATTTCAAGAGTCCCCATCTCCACTCACTTTGGATCACAGGCCAGACAGATATAAATCTAAAAATAATTGGATTGTGAACCTCAGCCCAGAGCCAGGACAAGACAGCAGATGGAGACAGACTGTAAAGGCTGCCCCTCCTCAGTCCCAGAGTTTAAGGTAGTGTCTGAGGGAAGAACCAACACTCCCTTCCTCTGTGGGCTGAAGAGGAAAATAAAAAGGGATGAGGAGGTGGAGGTGAGGGATGCTAAGGGCACTATTAAAGTTGAATGTCTCGGGGCTTGTTTTGGGTGAAGGAGGAGTCGGAGAATGTCAGAGAACTTTGTTCATTAATTCATTCATGGAGCAATGGGAAAAATATACGCAGATGTTCCTTAACCAACCGTGGTGTTACATCCAAATAAATCTATATTAAGTTGAAATATCCTAAGTGGAAAGTGCATTTAATATACCTATCTAACATCATAGCTTAGCTAGCCCACCTTAAACACGCGCAGGACACTTACATTAGCCTATAGTCGGGCAAAATCATGTAACACCAACATGGTTTGGCTGTGTCCCTGCCCAAGTCACATCTTGGAGTTCCCATGATCCCCATGTGTCATGGGAGTGACCAGGTGGAGATAACAATCATGGAGGTGATTTCCCCATGAGATCTGACAGTTTTATAAGAGGCTTCCCCTTCACTGGGCACTCATTCTGTTCTGCCACCTTGTGAAAAAGGAAATGTTTGCTTCCTTTTCCACCATGATTTTAAGTTTCCTGAGGTCTCCCCAACCCTGGGGAACTGGGAGTCAATTAAACCTCTTTTATAATTTTACTCTGTCTCAGGTATGTCCTTAGAGCAGTATGAGAACGAATTAATACAATAAATTGATACCACAGAAAGTGGGGCTATAAGGATACCCAGAAATGTGGAAACAATTTTGGACCTGAGTAACAGGCAGAGGTTGGAACAGTTTGGAGGGCTCACAAGACAAAAATGTGGAAAACTTTGGAACTTCCTGGAGACTTGTTGAATGGCTTTCACCAAAATGCCGATAGTGACATCGACAACGAAGTCCAGGCTGAGGTGGTCTTAGATGCAGGTGACTTGTTGACAACTGGAGTAAAGGTCTTGCTTCCTATGCTAAGAGACAGATGGCATTTTGCCCCTACCCTAGTTGTCTGTGGAGCTTGGAACTTAAAAGAGATGATTTAGTGTATGTGGTAGAAGAGATTTCTAAGTGACAGGGCATTCAAAAGGAAGCAGAACATCAACATTTGCAAAATTTGCAGCCTGACGACACCATAGAAAACAAAAATCCATTTTCTGGGGAGGAATTCAGGCGCCATGCAGAAATTTGCATAAGTAACAAGGAACCAAATGCTAATTGCCAAGACAATGGGGGAAATAGCTCCAGGGCATGCCAGAAACCCTCGTGGCAGCCCCTCCCATCACAAGCCCAGAGGCCTAGCAGGGAAAAACCGTTTCCTGAGCCTGGTCTTGGTGCCCCCTTGCAGTGTGCACCCCAGGGACTTGGAGCCCTGTGTCCCAGTCACTTCAGCCGTATCTCAAAGGGGCTAAAGTACAGCTCAGGCCATTGCTTCAAGGGTGCAAGCCGCAAACCTTGGCAGCTTCATGTGGTGTTGAGCCTGCAGATGTACAAAAGTCAAGATTTCATTTCTGGGAACCTCTGCCTAGATTTCAGAGGATGTATAAAACACCTGGATGTCCATGCAAAAGTATGCTGCAGGAATGTGGCCCTCATGGAGAACCTCTGCTAAGGCAGTGCAGAAAAATGTGGGGTGGGAGCCATCCCTAGAGTGTCCACTGGGGCACTGCCTAGTGAAGTTGTAAAAATAGGGACACCATCCTCCAGACCCCAGAATGGTAGATCCACTGACCTCTTGCACCACATACGTGGAAAAGCTTCTGACACTCAACACCAGACCATGAAAGCAGCTGGGAGGGAGGCTATCCTCTGAAAACCCATAGACAAGAGTTGCCCAAGCCATGGGAGCCCACCTTTACCATCAGCATGACCTAGCTCTGAGACATGGAGTCAAAGGAGATCATTTTGGAAATTTAAAGTTTAATGACTACTTACTGGATTTTAGACTTGCATGGGGTCTATAGCCCCTTCATTTTGGCCAATTTCTCCCACTTGGAGCAGGTATATTTACCCAATACCTGTGCCCCTATTGTATCTAGCAAGTATTAGTAACTAACTTGCTTTTGATATTATAGTCTCGCAGGTGGAAGGGACTTGCCCTGTCTCGGGTGAGACTTTTGACTTGGACTTTTGGGTTAATGCTGGAATGAGTTAATACTGTGGGGGACTGTTGGCAGGGCATGATTATGTTTTGAATTGTGAGGACAAGAGATTTGGGAGGGGCCAAGGGTGGGATGATATGGCTTGGCTGTATCCCCATTCAAATCTCATCTTGAATTGTAGCTCCCATAATCCTTATGTTCGTGGGAGGGACCAGGTGGAGATAATTGAATCATGAGGGTGGTTTCCCTCATCCTGTTCTCATGATAGTGAGTTGGCTCTCATGACATTTGATAGTTTTATAAGGGCTTCCTCCTTCACTGGGCATTCATTCTTCTCTTTTCTGCCACCTCGTGAATAAAGATATGTTTTGCTTCCCCTTCTGCTATGATTCTAAGTTTCCTGAGGCCTCTGCAGCCCTGAGGAACTCAAAGTCAACTAAACCTCTTTCCTTTATAAATTACGCAGTCTCTGGTCTGTCTTTGTATTAGTTCATTCTCATGCTACTATAAACACAAAACCTATTTTATAATAAAGTGTTGAATATTTCATGTGATTTATTGAATATTGTACTAGAAATGAAAAACAGAATTGTGTGGGTACTTGAATTAGGTTTCTACAGAATGCATGTGACTTTTGAAACATCCTAAAGATGAGTCATCTTAAGTTGAGGAGCTTCTGTATTTCCAGTTCTTAGTCAAGTATGTGATATAGAGGAAATCATATTATAGATATATGCCATATTTGTTAGCACCCTTCCCTCCCCTCATTTATAGAAACCTGAGTTCTGGTTTGTTCTCCTATTTTATGTGGCTTTGAATAAGCTATTGACACTGTAACTTATAAGCTCTTTACCTGTAGGACAAGACTGATAACTCCTGTCTTGCCCCTCAACCAGTCTTTAGAATTGATAATGGGTCAGAAGCAAAATGAAACTCCTTGAAAAATCCACAGAGCAACTACACTCAAAGTGAGATGTTGGGAGCCCTAAACTTAACTCAGCAGTGATGGTGAATGTAGATGTTCCCTCAGAGCACTGAAAAGATATTATGTAAATATTACCAGAGGCTTCCTTTGTTGCACTGATGCTGAAATATTATGACTCGTTGATTGCTGTTTCCAAGATGCCATTCACAATGCTTTGCCAAGAGTAGACCAATTCCATTGCCTAAGGATAGAATGAAACGCTCAAATGTCTATGGAGTGTCGATTTGTTAATATTTATAACACCTTACACATTTGAACTCACATTGTTAGTGTGCACACATATATGCTTTGTGAATATCTTGTCAGACAGGCAAAAGTTAAAGGGTAAAACAAGGGATGCTCCTAAGTGCACACTCTTCCCTCTCCAGACACACATCTGTCCTAATCCAGATGTTAATGATTCAGAGTTGACTACATCAATCAGGTGAGCAACTAAAATGTCCTGAGAAATGTCAGATTCTATTCCGTTGTCTTTACAATTTAACTGTTATTTACCATTTATGGATATCACACATACTTGCAAATTATTTTACAATCATTTTTGTAGCTTCTCTGTGAGAGATAATTAAAACAAAACCACTGTAAATGAAGTTGCTCAAAGGGACCAAGTTGTTGTGCCAATAATGTGCTATATAAATGCAAATTATCAGGATTAACATTATAGTGAAAACTGCTGGTATCATTTTTCGTGAAACCAACATGTAATTATAGTAGTCCTGATTTATAGAGCATTTTTGTCCTATAAGATAAATAATGCATGGCTAGGCATGTTTAACACATTGTCAACTCTGATGGGTGAGTAAAGCCATGCATTCGCTAATCCTTTCACTAAGATACTACAAAGATCCTAAACTCAAAACAGGTACTCAATGTTTGACCACTGAATGAATGAAGTGGCATTTAACCTAGCCCATACACAATAGTAGCCTCCATGCAGAGAATGAGGGGTGTGGCAGAGCAGGGTATGGTCAATAGAAAAGGTCAAAACTTTTACGGAAGTACTGAGGAATTCAAAAGACTCAACTAAAGTAGAAGGAAAAGAACAGAAGCAACAAGGGATATGGTTGGGCATGTGAATTGAGGCCATCATCAGTATGTGGAGGACCTCCCGTTCTCTCTCTAGGAAAATAAAACTGAAAAATAGGAAAATTCACTTGTAACTGGTGAGGTTAATGTTCTGGAGAAATAACCCCAACGGGGCTATAATCTGTACATTTTAAGTGCCTGAGAAGCCAGTAAAAATGTAATCTCCTAAGAGTTGTCTTCATTAGCACGGATGAAGCAGCAGACTCATCAGTGGTATGAGCAGAGCAATCCACACTTTGTATTTCACAGGAACCCTGGTTTATAGAAAGAGAAGTCAGAGTTCACCTATATTTGACTAGGGAACCCTTTATTAGAGCCACGCTATTAAGCACTCATGGAAGTAACTTACTAATAGTTTGGAAAATACTGGTTTACAGCATAGAAAAACAGAACAGAAGAGCAGCCCTCCTGCCTTTCTACCAACCCTTAGAAGAATTAGATAATGGTCCTATTTCTTGTAAAAACAAAAATCACATCCTGTTTCTTTGGCACTCATCACAAACGATGCCCTAAACTTTCTTAAATCCCCAGATTTGACCTACAGCATATCCACTTTTCTATAAAATGTACTGGTAAGGTAACAGATGTTAAAAATCATTCCTTTAGTCATTGTTGATTCTGTAGATATGGGAATAATCTTTTCATTAAAGTGATTTGTCATTTTCTTCATCATTACAACACAAAACTGTCCCCTGCCTGTGACTATTGGATCCAAACAGGCTATGTCTGGGCAGATCTGCGAGTCCCACACCCCACACAGCCATCTTGGGCCTGGACTGGGAAAATAGAAGGCTTATGCTTCTGATCAATTGGTATGATTTAAATTTGTGCTCCAGCCAAAATCTCATGTCCAATTGTAATCCCCAGTGTTGGAACAGGGGCCTGATAAGAGGTGATTGGATCATGGGGGCAGACTTCCCCCTTGCTGTTCTCATGAGATCGTCTTCTTTAGAAGTGTGTGACACCACCCTGCAACTCTGTCCTCCCACTGTGGACATGTAAGATGTGACTCCTCTCTGCCTTCCACCGTGGTTGTAGTTTCCTGAGACCTCCTCAGCCATGCTTTCTATATAGCCTGTGGAACTTTAAGTCCATTAAGCCTGTTTTCTTTATAAATTACCCAGTCACAGGCAGTACATAGCAATGTAAGAGACTAATAAAAATTATACCTAGGAGTGGGGCACTGTTGTAAATATACCCAAAAATGTGGAAGCAACTTTGGAACCGAGTAACAGGTAGAAGTCGAGACAGTTTGGAA
This sequence comes from Sapajus apella, assembly GCF_009761245.1. Classification (NCBI taxonomy): domain Eukaryota; kingdom Metazoa; phylum Chordata; class Mammalia; order Primates; family Cebidae; genus Sapajus; species Sapajus apella. The sequence goes on along the minus strand of NW_022436974.1, from coordinate 9,015,107 downwards.
AGCTCAGAAGACAGGAAGATGAGGGAAAGTTTAGACCTTTCCAGGGACTTGAATTGTTGTCACCAAAATGATAGTGATATAGACAATAAAATCCAGAATGAGATGATCTCAGATGGAGAAGAACTTATTGGGAACTGGAGTAAAGGTCACTCTTACTATGCTTTGAGCAAAGTGACTGGCCGCATTATGTCCCCGGCCTTAGAGATCTGTGGAATATTGAACTTGAGATTAGGTTATGTGACACAAGTTTCTAAGCAGCAAAGCATTCAAGACATGACTTGGCTGCTTCTAACAGCATATGCTCATATGCATGAGCAAAGAGATTATCTAAAACTGGAACTTACATTTAAAAGGGAAGCGGAGCATGAAAGTTCGGATAATTTGCAGTCTCATGATGTGGTAGAAAAGTAAATCCCATTTTCTTGGAGGGACTTCAAGTCAGCTGCAGAAATTTTCTAAAGAGGAACCAAATGTTAATAGCCAAAGCAATGAGAAAAATGCCTCAAAGGCATTTCAGAGACATTCACAGCAGCCTGTCACATTACAGGCCCAGAGGCCAATTTTTGTATTTTTAGTAGAGACGAGTTTTCACCATGTTCACCACACTAGTCTTGAACCCCTGACCTTAAATGATCTGTCTGCCTTGGCCTTCCTAAGTGCTGGTATATCAGCATTTTGATTACAGGTGTGAGCCACGACACCCAGCCAAGTTAGTTGGCTTTTGCAAGCCTTGGTTTGCACCAAAAGTTGAAATCTTGTCTACTCCAATGGAATTCATAAAATGGTGCATAATATATGTTAAACTCTCAATAAATGATAGTTGATTATAGTCCCCATCTCAAAAAGTGTATTCATACAGATTTGGACCTAAAATGGTCTTTACAAACTTTGCTATCTCAAATAGGTCTTGAAAAAGGAAGAAACCAATCTTGGTGATGGATAAATCAATTCTACTTTGTTTTATAAATGAAACATATGAAAAATTTCTTAGAATGTTGAACACACAAGAAGTGCTCCATAATGGCAGATATATCGTTTATGATTGTACAATGGATAAGAAAGGATAGAGATAAGTTAGATCTCTTACTCTAATTCTAAACCACAATTCATGTCCAAAGAATGTCAGAACCTTTGTAACCCTTATTCTGTGGAAGCACGGACAGCTCATGTAGGAACCCCTGCTGGGAAGATGACCTGTGTGGTGAGGGTCAGCCCAGTCCCTCCAGGGGTAGGAAGGCCACACAGCCTTTGTTGGGACAGAACGGGGAGAAGACAGTGGATCACTTTGAGTGGCAGATGCAAAGTGGAGATTCTCTGCGATTGTGACACAGGCAGGCTTGAGGTCACACACTTGATACACACCATTATCTAAAATGTGAAAGTAAGGAGACCACAGGAAATCTCAGTAATATCTAATAAATCCAGTATCTATGCTAGATGTAGTAACTCATGCCAGCAATCCCAGCACTTTGGGAGGCTGAGGCAGGAGGATCACTTTAGGCCAAGAATTTGAGACCCTGTCTTCATGAAATAATGATGTATAATGTTTACCATATGTAATTTTTTTTTTTAAGAATCAATGTTTACTATTACTTTGGTGCAGGAATTGGCAAACTATGGCCTGCAGGTCAAAATCTGGCTCACCTCCAGCTTTTGTACAGCCCATGTGCAAAGAATGGTTTTTACACTTTCAAATGGTGGGAAAAAAATCGAAGGAGGAATATTTTACAGTGTGAAAAATGATATTCAAATTTAAGTGTCCATAAAGTTTCATTGGAATACAGCCACACCCATTCGTTTGTGTATGTGGATGGCCGATTTGGGGCTGTACCAGCAAAGTTGAGTAGTTACAACAGCCCCACCAGTCCTGAAACATTAACTATTAATCATCTGGACTTTTATAGAAGTTAGTTTACCCCGATCTAGAGCATTGTGCTGTTCAGTGTCTTCTCGTTCATTCACTCATTTAGCAACTGTTTCGTCCAAGGACCTAGGAGACCGAGTCCAAGAAGGAGGGAAGAGAAACAGTTACAGCATCCATAGTGCTTCAAAAGAGATGGATACATGGCAAGGATGGCAGTGCCATGGTGGCTGGCTGGTGCAGAGGGTTGGTCTAATCAAGGTTTCAGGAAAGAAATAACAGTTCAACTGGTTCTCAAACATGGAACAATGGGTGGTAGCCGGACAGTCTGCTGTCCCAATTTTGCAGGTAATACAGAAGCTCAGAAATGACAATGGCATCCTTAAGTAACTGGTAAAGCAGGGTCAGGGCAGGTCAGAAGCTCCAGACTTCCCACTCCAGGCCCATGTGTACTACAGAAGCAGGCTGTACGACAACCAGGGAAGAATCCTCTGTGCAACAGGGTGGGAAGCCAGCAGAGGGGAAAAACAAGGTGACTTTTTCAAGGCATAGATCAGATTTGGTCATGGAAACTGTTACTAGCAGCAAATTCATATGGGTACGAGTCTGCAGCAACCTCAGTTCTTGCCTCCTCAGAAGAAAGCATTCATCTGAAGGTCATAAGGTAGAAGACCAAGGTAAGCTTTAGAAAGTTTATAAAAAACATTTAGAGCAGAAATGAAAATAAGTATACTTGGCAGAGGGCCAAGCGGGCAATTTCAGAGATCAAGTGTGCAGTCTGGCTCTTTGACTTGGGGTTTTATATGCTGGCATATTTGAGGTCTCCCGTTCTCTCCTGATTCTTCCCTTGGGGTGGGCTCTTCCCATGTGCTGTGACCACTAGCTCTTGGGAGGGAGTACATGCAGGCTGCATACCGGCGCTGAACGCATGCCTCAGCTGAGGCTTCATCCCCCCCCAGTCTAGTATTCCTAGAGGAAGGTCATATAGCACTTAAACGCTGCCATTTCACCTCTTAATGCATATGCTTAGGCCCACCTGCCCGACTCCAAAGATCGTATTGGGAAGCTGCTGATCACCAGTTTCAGGTTTTTCTAGCTATTGGGAGACTGCCTTTCCCTAGCAGTGACTGTGACCAATTATTGAGACAGTTAACCTGACCGTCATCTGGTGGTCACCTGACACTCCTGTCGTGTGCAGGGTTGAAGGGATCCCCTTCCTGCCCTGCTCATTCCCGACTGGCTACCTACTGCAGCACATACAACCACTGGCAGTGGAAGCTCCAAGTGTGTGCTGCTGCAGGACAAACAGACCTTCTAAACCACCATCTGAGAACGTGGGAAATTGCTTTAAGGACTGCAAGTTACTTTTCCCAGTACTTTAGGCTGCTTGTGTTTTAGGAGAACTGATGTCAAAGACTGCATTTTGTTACCTTCTTTGGAATTCTTGGGAACATCCCAAGTTTGAAGTCTGGTTTATTTCCATTGCTCTGGTTTGGGACACTTCCATGAAAGCCTAGAAGAGGATTATCCTTTTAAGTTTAGCCATTTTCCAACTTTTTAAAAATTTGCTTTGTTTCAGCAAATGTGTTATACGCCTACCATGTGTTAAGAAATTTTACATTACGTCATTTCAATGAATTGTGGTTACTGGTAGATGGGAATTGTGCTGAACATGTAAATGTTTTATTCTCAAAGCAGCTCTGTGAAATACAGGTTTGCAAATTTGGAAGTGGAAAATCGGAATGAGTAAAAAAGGAAAAGCAAATTGATGTTATTTCAGTGCGAGTGACAAAATTCACAAGGCATGTTATATGTTTTTGCTATAAATAATGCAGCAGAGAATAACATTGAAATTAAAACAACTTTGTTAAATAAAAATTTGGATAAACATTTTTGCATAACATTGATAGTGCCTGAAACTCCAGTGGCAACTGAATACCCCTGGAGATGGACATTTGTTAACGTGATACTGAACTTTCCCCACACAAGGGGGAGACCCTCAGTATCTGTTGAAGATATGCAGTTGGGGATATCAGGACTCTGAGCACTCCGTAACCTCGAATCTATGCTCAGTCCTTCCTCCCTTCTGTCTCCCTCATCCTAGTTCTCTCCATCTCCAGTCCTCACCTGGCTTAGACCATCTCTGGGAGTCCTTAGAGATACTGATAGTGATCCTACAGCCGGAGGGCAGGAAGGGGATACTGAGCTCTCATTTTAACAACAGTAATCCACTCAGGTCGAACTGAAGCATTGGCAGGCCGTAAATATTCTTACTAATTAAAGTTTACAGCATGTGAAAAATTCACCTTTAAAGAGTTACATTTTCCCATTCAGGACCCTTGGTATCATCAGTAAATGAAAAATAACTTCCTTTACCATGAATGCTTGTGTCTTCCCTTTGCTTTCCTTATAAAGCTGTAAGAGGAAATTTAATGTAAAAACTAAAAATGCTTCGTTGTAAGGGTATGTCATCATCTTACTAAACTCAAAATGTAATTCCTTATCATTTCTCATCCATTACAAAGGCAAGTTGGTATTAGGGAGGGTGACCCTGACACCCATAGATCCTGGCTAGGCTCCAAGAGCTCTTGGGTGTTGATAACAAGGGGAGACCCAGGAGGACTTTGTTGCAAGTAGTGTAGCATAATGTACGGAGCACAGGCTGACTGGGAACTTAGTTCTAGCTTTGTAACTTACTAGCTGTGTGGCCTAGGGTAAGTTACTTAACTTTAATAAGCCTCAGTTTCCTCATCAGTAAAATGGGAATGATAATAGCACCTGCCTCATAGGATGGTGAATATTTAATCTATATGGTAGGCTTAAAACGGTCCTGAACACAAAGTCCAATACTTGTTCATTATTACTTATACTTGTCACTGAATTGTAGAATGGAAGCATCCAAGTCAGGCTGCCCTGAGAAAAACAACAACCTGGGTAGACAGATCAATTCCCTTGGCAACTGGACCTTCACCTTACATAAAATGCATTTGCTTTTGTGGGCATTTGTTTGCATGTAGCATTTATTTTTCTCATCCAGTCACTCCCAATGGCAAATGTTGAGATTCAGGAATAAACCTGTTCATTTATTGATTCATTCAATACTTATCAGGTTCTGAGGTCCACACACAGGAAGTGTATAGATATTTCACAATTACAAATCTAGGTAATAAACCATTATATAAATTATTTTATACTACTTTGACCGATTCACTTTGAAGGTGACCTGATAAACTAGGTTTGAATATAGAATTCTTCAAATGCTCAGAGTTCAGTACTCAAATGTGACAGTACAAGGATTGCTGAGCCTAGCCCACAACCATGGCCTGACAACTTTTTTTCCCACCGAAGTTGAGTTCTGTACCGTGCATCCTTGCACACTGGTGTGTGGATGCTGTACCTTCCATGTCCAAGGTGCACACACAGCTTCACCCACCACTCCACCGACATGCCTCAGGACTAGAAGCACTCATTCAAATGAAATCATCCACCTTTGTCAGAACAGGCTCAGGTAAGAGGCACATAGAGACCATGGAAGTGGGTCCTGGGCCTTCGAGGTAGATAATTTTAGAGTCCTGGGCAGCTAGGAGGAGGACATAGCCTTGGGTAGACAATTCGCCTTGGACCTATAGACACTATCCCACACAGTGGGGGGAAGGCAGGAGCAGGATCCAGGCAGAGGCCTCCTTGTTTGAATCTAAGGGCATTACCACTTAGTAAGCCCCTCTGTGAGCACGTACTTTACTCCTAACTGAAGACAACATGGTGAGAAGACAGACATAGTATAGAGCTTTTAAGATGGAATAACATTCACCAAGTCTTAATATAAACAAACCCTAACTGATGACACCATAAAAAGAAATCAAAAATGGTATGAGCTTGTAGAGAGACAGAGCTCTAATTTCATCTGTAGGTTGCATATGCTTTCCTGGAAAAGCTACATAAGACGGCGTGTAGGAGACAGAAGGTAAAGAGTGAGCCTTCTAGGCACAGGGAGCAACACGTGCAAAGGCACTGCAGTGTGAAGGACACAAAGCAAGTTAATACTTCAAGTAAATAGACTGAGATGGTATGGAAATGACTAGGGATGAAGGAAGGGCTAAGATACTTCAGGGTGGGATGAGCATTTTGTTTTGTAAGGACTTTGATATTTATCTAGGAGCAATGGGAGGACATTTAAAGATTTTAATCAAGGAGGTAATCTGATAAGATCTGAATTTTTAAAGGTTCCCTTTGCCTGAAGCTTAGAGAAGGGATTGCGGGGAAAGGGCACAGGAGTGGACATCATGAGCCCCGTTGGGAGACTAATGCAAACACAGTGGTGGCTTAGAGAAGATGCGGAGAGAAGTGGATGAATAGATCCATTCATTTAGTGCAGAGCGAAATGAATGCAGAGGTCAAATGCAGGCAAATATCACAGATAAATTTCCAAGTGTCCAGCTTAGCACTGGGTGGCTTGTGGGACATGTTTGGTGGGGACAAGATAGGCTGTTAGAGGTGATGGTGAGAAAGCCAAATGAAAACAGAGGAAGCTCAGAGAAGATGCCTAGGTTGGACTTGCCAATCAGTAGGTGACTGGCACCACAGGAAGAGATGGACTCTCATCTCAGGAAGAAGAGACCAGAGTTGGCTGAGCCCTCAGGAGTTTTGTAAATTCCTGTTGTACTCAATGACTTCCATCATCCTGGTCTAAACTGCTGTCCTCCCTGCTCCCACATGGCAGCCAAATTGATCCTTATAGAAAACACATGAGATCAACTAAAAACCTTCTCAGCCTAAAACCCTGCAGCAGCCCCCAGCTCACTCAGAAGCAAAGCCGAAAACCTCGGAGCAGTATGAGGCCTTGCACAATTCAGCACATACACTACTTCTCCTGTTAACTGACATGATTGTCAAGCGCTCACCCTCTCGTCCCTGCACCAGGACATTTGCACTGATGTTCGTTCTGCCTGAAATGCTTTTCCCTTTCGTGTTACATGGCTTGCTTCCTCACTCCATGTGACCTTTGCAGGCAAGCGACCCTGATCACCCTATATGATTCCACTTGTACCTTCCCGCTAAACTGTGAACTTCATGAAGATAAAAGATTTGTCATCTTTTCCTTCATTGCTGTTTTCTAGCACCTAGAAAAGTGACTAACACAAACTGTCTTCAACAAAAATGTGTTGGATGAAAAAATTAAAAATCAGTGTGAAACAAAGTGGCAAACTTAAGTCAAATTTGCTCATTTCTACTTCAACTTCTTACTCTGTGACAATATGCAGCTGTTTTTGAAGACAAAACAGGAGAGCACATGGCCTCCATGTCTCTTGCACTAATTCCTGACAAGGTCAACAATCCTAGCCCTTGGCTTTTCTTACACATAAGACAATGTCGGACTAGGTCAGTGATTATACTTTTATTAAATATAACCAAAGGTACTTTAGTCATCTATGAACAGATGTACTTACACTCAGGCCTTGATGTGATTCTGCTTTAATGTCACCAGTTTGATGTGATTTTGCATGTACTGAACCTGCACCACCGTATCTAAGCAGTGGGCTGAAGCCCTGTGTCACAGGTCTGACAGAACCTCTGACAGCAGAGGGTCTGCCTCTGGGCTGTAGGGCTCTGTCTATAATCCTCAGGAAGCCTTCTGAATAAAACTATTTTAAAAAGGTATTTATAAAAGAAGTTTGGCTTTCATTCTTAGTCAACATAAAATTGACAAACCGAAATGGGTATCTGCCACTTAAGCAAAATGGCCAGTAAAAGATATTTCAACAGTTAGCAAGTGATCAGCTCCATTGGAAATGAAGTAGTGAAAATGGAAAGGTTTCACATGATCCCTTCACACTCCGTGATTGACTGGTTGGTAAGTCACAGGAACACAGGAATTTTGGTCTGTCTGCTTTACAGTGTATTCCCAATGTGTGGCACAGTGTCTGCAGCACATGCTGAAATGTGTATCCTTAACTTACGAATTGTCAAAAGGCAAAATGACAAGTTTATAGATCTAGCTGGCTTTTATTTGCAATTCATGAATTGGGGCAACCTCCATTCTACAAAATAGAATGAAAGCTTCCACCAGGCAATGGCAGAATTGTGGGTTTTATAAAGGTGGAAACAAAGTAGAATAGAAAAGCAACCGATTAGTTAACATTGGGTTACTTTGTTGTAAGGGTTACAGCAGAGGAAAACTTGTTATGTTGACTCAGGTAGAGAATACCCTGTTTTCTGGAAAAACTGGTGTGTTTGAGGCTCTATTTGCTTTATCAACGTTTCCATTTGATTATGTGGCATTTAGCATGGGTGGCTCCACTTTGGTTGGGTCTGGTCCATAGAGGCCCGTTACAGGAGCTCAGCCTAAAACAATGGCCTCCCATAATTTTGGTTTAACAATAAATTGACAAAGAGTTCATTGATTGGTGACCTTGGCAATAGCAGTGTTGACTGTGTAATAAAGGTGGGAGGCCAACTGAAGCGTGTGGGGCGGGCGAGACCTAAGCCTGCCAAACGTCATCAAACTGCTGTGCTTGCTTTTAATTGCTTACTTGTAGTTGACCTTAAAACTCCCACTAGCTAATATCAGATCAGGTCTGACTGTGGGTCACTATAGTAACGGTTGCTTAAAGTCGCAACGGTTATATGGGGGAAGCTCTTGTCTAGTTCAAGCTGGTTCAGACCACTGATCCTTCCACTGAGCCTGTGCAGGTGACTCAAGAGGGACCTTTCAATGTCAGAGAGCCAAAAGCTCCACCCTCATCATGCTACCACCACCATTTTCTGCACACATGTCATGTGATGAACCATGTAGCTCAATTATGCTTGCAGAAATCCCAACGGCCTCCCCTTTCCTGCCTGCCAGTCATTTTTTCCCCGTTTAAATGATCCTGCTTTCTATATCCTAAGTACCTACAAGCTCCATGTTCAGGGAGGCCCACTGGAGATTTTTTCTTGTGCTTCCTTGCACAACAGCGTTGTGAATAATCTGTTCTCTTTTACAGAAATCCGTCGTCACAGTGATTGGATTGCTATGTGATGACAAAATCAACCTGATCACTAACAAAAGAGGTGAGGAAGTAGCTGAAGGGAGATCTGAGATCAAGGAGGATTTTCATTAGGTTTTTAAGATGGGAGAGCAGAACCTTGCCCAAATGCTGACTAGAAAAAGCCAAGAGAGAATAAGACATAGATTTGTAAGAGAATAAAGTTAATATAGAGTAAGCTCGTCAAGAAGGCAGGGTGAGACCCAGACATTGCATAGGAAGAGAGCCTCTCTCCTCCAAGAACAGGATGGATTGAGGGGTTGGCACAGTGGGAGATGTGTCTGTGGAAGCTAATGGAATGGGTGACATCAGACACAAAATGCCAGGCCTACCTCTCAAGTGTGATGGAGACCATAAACTCCATTTCAAGGCATCTCTGAGCCTGCTTAGTAGACATCATAAACACAGCTCACTCTCCCAAATTGGGGGGGGGGGGTGGAAACCAACAACTTAGACAAGTTATTACTGAAATTAAACAGTGGCAGACATGTCCAAGGAATACTGTGGGATTGGGTCACTTTATGAATCTCATGACAGAGGAATGTGTGAAGATGGCAATTAGTGGGCAACAGACTATTAGAACAGTGGAAATAAGAAAACTATCATCGTGTTAGAAGCCTTGGAACAAGCCGAAATAATGGCGCTTCTGCAGAGGAATCCATGTCCCCTGTCCAAAGGGTCTGTTTCACTAGGGTACAAAAATTGAATCACGTACAGTTTCATATTTAACTTTAAAAAACGTTTGTAATAGTCCAAAAAAAATTTGGACACAGTATGACAGAGGGTGGGTGGTAGTGTTAAATAGGTGGGTATAATATTGTGATGTGCTAAGACATGTACATTTTGTTTTCATCCTCCCCTGCCCCTTTCCTAAAATGCTTGCAATCTCCAAAGGGCTAAGTGTGTTTTTGTATGCAAATGAGATTTTTGGTTAAGATGTCCTATAGTGTCTGTGGGTGGGGATTGGTTGGCACAGCAATCAATCATGTACTTCAAAGGTTGGAATTTTCAGCCCCCTGCCTCAATAGAGGGTCAAAAATCTGAAAGTTGGTCACCAGTGGCCAATGATTTTATCAACCGCCACTACATTATGAAGCATCCAAAAAGGTTCCAAGAGCTTCCAGGTTGCTGAACACATGGAGGGCCCTGGAGCACGGTGCATCCAAGGAGGGCATGGAAGATCCGTGTCCTTCCCACATACCTTGCCTTATGTACGTCTTCACCTGGCAGTTCATCCACATGCTCCATAGCATTCTTTATAACAAACTGGTAAACATCAGTATTTGAGTTTTGTGAGCCATTCTAGCAAATGGTTAAACCTGAGGAGGTGGTCATGGGAATCCTTGATTTATGGCCAGTTGGTCAGAAGTACAGGTCACTTGCAATTGGTATCTGAAATTGGGAGCCAACTCGTGGGGCTGAGGCCTTTAACCGTGAGGGTCTGTGCTAACTCTCAGAATTAAATTGTAAGACACCCAGTTAATGTCTACAGAGGACTGGAGAATTGGTTGATGTGGAAAACCCACACATCTGGTGTCAAAACTGAAATGATTGAGTAAAGAAGAGCAGAGTTTTTCTCTTTTCAGTGGGGGAGGATGCATGGTGGGGCCCAAATGAGAAAGCCTCTGGTTATTAGATAGATCAAATATAGCCATGCAGGCCAAGGGGTCTAAGAGCTATAGACCTCGATTTCCTTATTTATTGGGAAAAAATTGTGAGACAAAGCAGCAAACATCTGCCTCTGGCCAGCCTTGCAGTGAGGAAGCCATGCCCCAGGTTCTCATGTCTCTTGCCTGACTCAGTTTTTAGAAAAGATAGGCTCAATAATTCCAGCCCTTGCCTTTTCTTGTATGTGACATTTGACAGTATTAATGATTTTTGCCTCTGCAATCTATAACCAGATGTGCTTACACCCAGATTTCGCTTTAATGTAACCGAGGACGTAGAACCTCCACCATTTAATATGTAAGCTGTGGGTTCATACACTGCTTTGGAGCAGTCTAACCAAAATGGCAAGATTTGCCTAGGTTGCAAGCCTCAGAGTCAGTGAAACTAATTTTTATTCTGTAAAAGCCTAGGTTCCTCTTTCATTGATATGATCTGTGATCTATTTTAATTTTTACAAGTCTGTTGGACCAATGTAGCTATCAGAGCAATGTTGGCTCCCTCTGGTATCTTAAGGTAACTGAGAAGGTTGCTTTTCTCAGAAATTCCATTTGAGTCACGGGGCATAGAGGTTTTGTCTATTCTCCAGCCTCTCCAGGAGGTAATAATGCATTATTTCATGAACTAGAAGTAATTAACCTGAGAATGCCTGCTACTTAGATTTGGCAAGTGACTCAAGGCTTCCAGTGGAAGGTGAACTACTAAAGGGTGTGCAGCCCCTACTCCTGTGTGGGGCCTGATGGAAAAGATCACTGGTTCTGAAATTAGGGAATCTGGGTTCAAATACTAGATCTTCCACGTGGGGAAAAGAAGTCTTGTTGATGGAGGGGAGCCTCTGCTTCCCTAACCCAAGAGGCCAAGGATAAGGCCAATCACCTGTGCACAGACACTTACTGGAATACTCAATATCCTGAGCCAGCCGCTATTATTAGTGTGTCTTATAGTCACTCACTTTACCTCCACTACTTTCTAAAGGAGTACTATTTTCATCCTTATTTGACAGGTAAAAGAAACAGACAAAAAGATGTTATTTGCCCAAGGCCACCCAGTTAGAGTCAAGCCTGTCTGCATACAGGATTGGTGTTCTCACCTACCCACACCACAGCAGCTGCCCCAGGCACTAATGACACGTGCCACTTACTAAAGCCTGCACACCTTATATTGTGTTTGGTTATCACAGTAACATACAGGGTCATTATCACACGTCTTTCAAGGATAAGGCTGTGGAAGCTCACAAAGGTTAATCCACTTGCCCAAGACCACAGAGCCACTGTCAACGCCAAGGGTTAGCTGGCTTCCAGACCCTGTTCTCTTCCTGCGAAAATGAGGTAACACATGGAAAATGCTTGATAACTCTTAACACTCTGTATTGACAATGGTATTATCCTCAGTGGTCCCGACTCTCTAGAGCTCAGAATTTTATGTTGCTTTCACAGATAAGAAAATTGAGTTTCACGAAAGTAAATTAATTTGTTAGCATTACATAGAATTGGGTTTGGAACCAAGCCTGTGCTTCTCAAACTGCGGACACTTAGGCCCAGAGGTAATGGATAAGGTGTTCTGTATAAAGATAGTGTATCCTTCTACAGAATTTATTTTATTCAGATATTTGGGTAAGTATCATTTTTGTTAGGCACAGTGATATATTAGTGCATCAGAATGCGATAGTCATAGTGGTTTTTATAGTAAAATATGAGACTTCAATTTTGCTTTTGGTCCCGCAGCAGAGGACTGTCTCCTCAGGTCCCCAAGGATATGGATAAGCCCTTTGGTCAGGAGGGGTGCTTGGCCGGATGTTGGAGAAGCTCCTGCTACACTGTGCTGTGTCTCACTGTGCCATGTGCCTCTTCTCCCTTCACCCACAGAGGATGCTTCCAGATGATTCCTGCCCAAATTCAGGGAGGCAGACAAGACAGCCTCATAAGAAGGCTGTAAGTCCCTCAGAGTACTTTCCTTTTAATGAAGAGATGTAATTACTTCTGTTTACCTGGTTCATTTGCCAGTTGGTGAAACTGATGTATTAAAATACATTTGCTCACTAGGTCTTTAACTTTCCCAAAATGCATCCAGACAGCTTTATGCCCACAGCTGTGAGTGTCTTGACATTTATCTTTAGTTGGGAAGCTGGAATGTAGAGTCCATTGTGTCTCGTTCTGTGATGTCAGGCCAGGCACATTACCTCTGGATGTCAATAACCTCACTTGCAGAGGACAGGAGTTGCAGAATCAGTAAGATTTCTTTGCATTCTGGCAGGTTCTTGAGCCCAGGGGTTAAGTAAAGACAATAATATGAGGTTCAGTAGCTGGGAATATAAGCTCCCTTATATAAAAGTCTTTTTAGTTCATTACCTAAAACTGCAAGACATACAGTAGACACTGAATTACTATTTGTGAAATGAAATGAATAAACCACCTCAACCTCTTGCCTGGCAGAATCAGTATATACAAGGGATGGGACATGCAGACAGATGACCTGAACAAAACAGGCATCTGGTTGACCTTTGCTTCACCCCACTCCGTGCTAGCCCAGAGCCTGGGATAGAGGGTTGCTCATGGATGGGGCTTTTAAACAATACTGAGGGGCCAGGCACAGTGGCTCACATCTAATCCCAGCATTTTGGGAGGCTGAGGCAGGTAAATCACAAGGTCAGGAGATCAAGATCATCCTGGCCAACACGGTGAAATCTCATCTCTAAAAATACACAAATTACATGGGTGTGGCGGCTAGCACCTATAATCCCAGCTATTCAGGAGGGTGAGGCAGGAAAAAAAAAAAAAATCACTTGAACCTGGGAGGAGGTTGCAGTGAGCTGAGATCACACCATTGTACTCCAGCCTGGGGCACAAGATTGAAACTCCATCCAAAAAAAAAAAAAAACCAGCACTGAGGGTGGTAGGTAGGCGGGAGTAGTGGTGGTTGTGGTCGTTAAGAGTCCCTTAAGCTCCAAGATGTAGGTACTACATGACACATAGCTTCTGGCTGTGTTTGGATTGGTGGGGGTGACTATTGCTACCTTACTTAGACATGAAGAGAACTTCCCAGGACAAGGGATAAGAGGTGGAAGTGTTTTGTCTGTGTTATTTTAGCCCCCTAGAGACATTGTTTTGCATTTGTGATGTAAGCAAAGGCTCCAGAGAGCTGGTAAAAGATGCTTCCTTCCCTTCTATTCTACCCCGACATCACTGGATGTATTTTCCCCTCTCTACCACTGAGGGTCGCAAGTGTCCACAATAATGCTCCATTTCTTTTTAATAAAACAAATGGGAAGTTTGTTTTTTGTGACTTGAGATCTGTCCTCCACTGATGCACTGCCCTTAGTTGATGATTACTCAGAAAAGGAATAAAGGTAGGGGTTGTTATGAAGGGTACAATGGAGGAACACAGGGCAAGCTTGGAGTCTGTTTCCGAAGAGTAAAACAATGAGTATCCTCCTAAGCTGTCACCTCCCCACTGGGGTGGGCCTAAGTACATGGTAAAGAAAGTGTGGGGCTTGAGAACAGGCTGCCTGGCGTCAACTATGTCCCCTATGCCTCCATGTTAAATAGCCTCCCTAGTCGATGCCACCGGGCAGCCAAAGTCAAGAACCATGGGCTTAAAGATGAGGCCATATTTTAAACGTGCATCGCTTTAAAGAAAAGCACTAAGCTTTAAGAAGCCCATGTACAAGGCCCAAACTGAGTGGCTGAAGCTTAGAAAACATTATTTCACCGGACCTTCTCCACTGGGCTGCACGCCTCGGTGTTCATAAGCTTTGCGTTCCCAGGGCCTGGTATATCTCCTGGGTCACGGTAGACCTACAGTAAACCCTGGAAGGAATAAGAGAATGAGGAATGAAGAGTTAAGGTAAGGAAGGAAAGAATGGAAGGTGCGTGTGGCAAGAAGGTAACTGTGGCAGATGGCCCCCAGCGATTCCACCCCTCTGGTGTTCATGCCTTGCGTGATCCCTCCCCCCAGGAGGTATGGGCTGGACCTAGTGACTCGGTAAAGCCCAAGAGAGACTACTTCAATAGTGATGGTGTTTTACTTCCCAGGTTACAAGACTGTCACTTCTGTCTCGAGCACTTTTCACTCCCTTCTGGCTTTCAATAAAGCTGTCAAGTTGTTAGCTGCCAATAACCAGGTGAGTGAGCTTGGAAGGGGGTTTTCCCCCATGTGTCTTTAGATGGCTGCAGCCCAGCTAACATCTTAATTACAGCCTTGTGAGAAATCCTGAGCCAGAGACTTTACACCCCACAGAAACTGCGAGGTAAGTGTCTGTTCTTCTCAAATGCTAATGGTATAACAGTGTCACTCAGCAATAGGTACCTAACACAGATGTTGGAGTGTAGGTAGTGGATGAAGCTGGAAGGGTTTTGAGGAGAGGGTTAGAGAAAGCCTAAATTCCCACGAGCAGACTTTTTATAGAAATATGGATTTTGAAGTCACCACTCTTCATTATAACTTCCATACAACTCAAAACATGCAGATACTCTGCACAAAGGCAAAAAACTTTAGGCAAATAACGGTGTTCCTCTTTGGAAATATGAGAGAAGTTACTACTTATGTGTTTAAACCCGAGTGTGCTGTCATTGTTATTGTCTAGCAGATAGTGCAAGACACATGCCGGACACATGCCAGGCACCATGCCAGGCACTGGCAAGACAAAGGTGTATAAAATTTTTCTCCTGGAGAATATAGTGTAGGGAAACGTTTGTATTTTTGTTTTAAAACAACCTTGGGTTTAGAACCTGTTGCATCTTAGAGCTGTATGTATTCATTTCATTGACAGCCATGATCATTTCAGCAGCTCTGTCATTCAGGATGTTATCTGATTCCAGTCAAATGTACATACGAAAGCTGTTTTGTTTCTTTCTCTCCTTCCTCCCTCCGTCCCTCCCTCCGTCTCCCCCTTCCTTCCTTTCTGGGCAGGGTCTTGCTCTGTCTCCCATGCTGGAGTGCAGCTGCAGGATCGTAGCTCACTGTTACATCAAGTGATCCTCCTACATCAGCCTCCCAAGTAGCTGAGACTATTGGTACACAGCACCATGCCCAGGTAATTGTACCATTATTATTGTTATTATAGAGATGGGGGTCTTGCTGTGTTGCCCAGGCTGAGGAGCTCTTTTCATGTAATTATTTTCTCCCTCTTGGTACCATAATGTAATGTCAGCAGGATCAGTTCTAAACTATGTGGAAGGCATAATGGAACAGATTCACTGAAAAAAATCGCAGATGTGTTTCTGTGAACTTCATTTGACTTGAGGGCAATTTATGAAAATGTGCAGAGTCTGGAGGAAAAAGAATTAGGAATGAGAGACAGGAGGCCGAAATTTAAGACTTGTCTATGCCTTCAACAAAATGGCTTAGCCCAATAGCTCTGGGCTAATCACTTCGATTTTCTGTCCTTCAGGAGGATCAACACAAATGGAGAGACAAGCTGGGCATGGTGGCTCATGCCTGTAATCCCAACACCTTGCATGGCCAATGTGGAAGGATTGCTTGAGGCCAGAAGCTCAAGACCAGCCTGAGAAACATAGTGAGATCATGTCTCAGGAATAAAGTAAAATAAATGGAGAAACATGCCAGCATGGTTTCTGTGATTACATATAATACAGGTTAAAGTGCTTTGAAAAAATTTTGTTGTACATGGTAGTCATCTTGCAATATTTATGGAGAACAAATTATAATTTCCCTTCTTTTATGCAGCCAACAGTTTCCTGTATTCTGAAAACCTTCCCACGGGTATTTTAGCAGAAAAGCACCAGCAGCCAATAAAATGTTCTAGACTGAACAGTAAGCTTCTAACATGTATAAAAGCAAATGAAATGCCTCCTGTCCATCTCTTCATTGTAGTGTCACGCAGGGCACAGCATTCTCACTCCCTTTACAGGTGTTGAACTAAAAGGAAGAAGCTGAGGCAAACTGAATATAAACAGGATATATTTGAGGCAAGCAGCTCAGGAACAGATTTAAGCTCCCCTGTAATACATTTCAATCAACAGCAGTTCCATGTGGATAAGCTAATTGCCTATACATTGTTCTTTGTATCACAAATTCCAATAACATGAAGATAATAGGTGGGACAGCTAGCCAGGAACAAAATCAGTTTAAGCAACTGTCCCCAGGCATAGGTACTAGGGGCATGACTGAAGCCCTATGCTCATGTCTGTCTGGACCTGAAAAATTTTGCAAACCTCACATAGCTCAGATTTCTGAGCAATTTCCCTTTTCCCATAGGCCCTTCCCTCTTCTCCCCATCTCTGACTTTTCCTGTCCTCTTTCTCTTCTTGCCCTGAAGAGCGGAAGTATAATAAATCATAAAACAAAGAATGCTTAAAGGTAGAAAGGAAATAAAAAAAAGGACGCTTTCATACTCTGTTGTTTAAACAAAAATTGGCATAGTCCTTTAAGAGCGCCAAATGGGCTGGGAATGGTGGCTTACAATTGTAGTCCCAGCACTTTGGGAGGCTGAGGCAGGTGGATCATTTGGGGTCAGGAGTTCGAGACCAGCCTGGCAAACATGGTAAAATGCCATCTCTACTAAAAATATGAAAATTAGCAGGGCATGGTGGCAGGTAGCTGTAATCCCAGCTACTTGGGAGGCTGAGGGAGGAGAATTGCTTCAACCCAGAAGGCAGAGGTTGCAGTGAGCTCAGATCCCACCACTGCAGTCCAGACGGGGTGACAGAGTAAGACTCCATCTCCAAAAAAAAAAAAAAGGCACCAAATGGCTGTATCAAAATTTTAAACATTATGCTCTTTGACCAACTCTCCCCACCCCTCACAAAGTCCACTTGTAGGAATTATTTCTACAAAATTGCTAGCATATGTGTATTACACATAAGCATGGCTGATCAACACAATGCTGTTTGAAATATTGCAGAACAGCAAAGAAAATAAATGCCACAGGGTGTTTATAAACGTACAGTGAAACTATGCAGGTTTCAAAATAATTCAGTATAGATATATACACTGGCATGGAAAGAAGTCTAAGACATTATAAGCCAGAGAACAGGTGTACTCATTTTAGTCACTGAACAAAAAAGTCAGTATTGTCTTATTTTATGTCCAGCGCTGGCACAGGTCAAGGGAATATAGCAGTGAACAATTCAGGCAAAAATCCTTGCCCTTATTCTATAATGCCCTGCATCTAATTGAAGATTAAAGTATAAATCATTGAGGTTGAAAAGAATATACATGTACGTTTATAAATGTGTAGGAAATGATTTGAACGAAACAAGGATGAACCCAATTAGGATTCCCTGTTTTTTCTGGGCCGTCAGTGAGAAGGATGCTCTTGGTGAGAAAAAACATTAGCCTTCAAGGTTCAACCTCTGGCTCCTGCGTTCAAGCGATTCTCCTGCCTTAGGCAGGGATGTGGGGGTAGACAGGCACAGCCTGTGTCACCAGAGATCACAGGGAAATATGGTACAAGTATGGGTCAGGCAGCTGTGGACTGGTAGAAAGTATTGGATGATTAGCTTTCTCTTTATATATGGGTAATATATGGATAACCCTTGAATATGAGATTTAGGGTACTGACCCCCATAGTTAAAAATGTGGGTTTAACTTGAGTTTTCAAAGACAGTGATAGTAACCTACTGTTGACTAGAAGTCTGATACCAGAAACAGCCAATAAACACATACGTTGTATGCTATATATTACATGCTACATTCCTACAATAAAGTAAGCTAAAGAACAGAACATGTGATTAAGAAAATTATAAAGAGAAGCTGGGGGAAGTGGCTAACATCTCCAATTCCAGCACTTTGGGAAGCCAAGGTTGGAGAATCAAAGCCAGGAGTTAGAGACAAGCCTGGCCAAGATAGGGACACACCATGTCTACCAAAGAGAAAATACATTTACTATTCATGAAGTGGAAATAGATCATTGTAAAAGTTCTTCATCCTCATGCCTTCAGGTTCAGTGGAGGAGGAGGAGGAAGAGGGCTTGGTTTTGTGATCTCATGGGTGGCAGAGGCAGGAGGAGGTGGAGGGAGAGGCAGGAGAGGCAGACATACTCGGTGTAACTTTTATTGAAAAAAATCCACATGTAAGTGGACCTGTACCGTTCAAAACTATGTTGCTCAAGGATCCATTGTACAAATGTGTTATTGAAAAGATCCAATAATCCACAAAGAACTCTGCAACCTCACAGCCTCGTCGTATGTTAGGGTGGCATGTACTCCAAATATCTTCAAGCATAAAGAAATTTTGGGACCCCAAACTCAGATGCTTGCTGAAGCCAGGTAAGAATGATGCACAAGCAAATCAGCTTAGGCAGGGTTGGAGGCACAGCCCTTTCTGAGGGCAGCTGCCATGCCACCAGGCCAGTGGTGGCCATGCTGGCAGACAGGTCATGGCTATCAGAGCTTCTGGCTTTTAAAGAGGAGCCACAGACTGGACTCTTGTAAATGTTGCCTCAAAACTTTGTTTCGTGCTATGTGGACCAACGATCACATGTGCCAGCAGCACCTGGACCACGGGCCTCCAGTCTGCGACCCATTTGTGTTTACCTCAGGTAAAAAGAGCCCTGGGGGAACCAATACAGCAAGCTTTCCCACAGGCCTCCACAAGTGGCTCCTGGCTGAGCAGTGCACTTGCAGCCACTGCTAAAAGCTCTCCCTCCCCGTCTCCTGGCCCTACCAGACCACCCCCCTGCACCCCAGCAGGGAAGTATACTTTACCTCCTACCCCAGCAGTTTCCCTGAAAGAAACAGCCCTTCTGGGAGCCAAGGGAACTCTCAAGTCAAATTCTCTACCTCACAGTACTTTTTAAATACAGAAGAAACCAGAAAAGATGCAAATAATCTAATTCATTGTTTACTCCCACCCCACTCACCTCCAACCAGGTCCCATTCCCTCTCATTAACTCCTTATTCTTAATATATTTTTAATTGGTATTTGTTGTACGTATTTTGGGGGTACATGTAATATTTTAGTGCCTGCATGCAATGTGCAATGATCAAATCAGTAATTGGGGCATCCTTCACTTCAATTATCTTTTCCTTCTTCCCTTTTGTTTAGACAAGGTCTCACTATGTTGCCCAGACTGAAGTGCCGTGACTCCTCACAGGCATGATCGTGGTGCGTTACAGCCTCTCACTCCTGGTTTCAGGTGATCCTTCTGCTTCAGCCTCCAAGATAAGGACTATAGGCACAGCCACTGTGCCTAAAACATTTATCTTTTCTTGCTGTTGGGAACATTTTAATGCTTCTCTTCTAGTTATTTTGAAATATGCAATAATTTATTGTTAACCATTGTTTCCTTACGGCAGTATCAAATGCTAGAATTTACTCCTTTTATCTAGCTGTATTTTTATACCCTTCACTAGTTCCTTTCAGTTGCATTCTTTCTTTCCAGTCTCTGGTAACCACCATTCTACTTTCTACCTCCAGGAGTCCACTTTTGTCGTTCCAACCTATTAGAGAAATGCCGTATGTATCTTTCCATGCCTTAATTACTTAACATGTCTACCTGTTCCATCCATGTTGGTGCAAATGAAAGATTGTCTTTTTCGTGGCTTAAGAGGATTGTATCAAGCTGAAAAGCTTATGTTCAACAAAGAAAACAGTAAGTGAAGAGAAAGCCTACAGAATGCAAGTATCTGCGAACTGTTCATCTGGCAAGGTATTCATAACCAGAACTTAAAAGGAACTCAAAGACCTCAGTAGCAAAAAATCAAAAAAAACAAAAATTGGAACAAGCCAAATTTGAAAAAGGGCAAAAGACGAATAGACATTTCTCAAAAGATGACCTAGAAATGGCCAAGTATATGATACAACGCTCAACATTACTATTCAGTGCTGTTGGGCACTGTCGAGCATCAGGGAAATGCAAATCAAAACGACAATGAGATTGTCTTACCCAGTTAGACGGGCCATTATAAAAGACAAAAAATAACAAATGCTGGCAAGGACATGGAGAAAGGGCAATGCTTACATGCTGTTGGTGAGAATGTGTAGTACAGTCATATGGAACTTCCTCAAAAAAAATAATAAAAATAAAAAACCACAAATAGAACTACCACATGGTGTGGCAATTTGATTGCTGGGTATCTATCCAAAGGAAAGGAAATCAGTATGTGGCAGATATCTGCCCTCCCATGTTTACTGCAGCACTATTAAACAGCCAAAATATGGAATCAACCTAAGTGTCTATCAACAGATGAATAAAACGTGTGTAACTCCTTAAGAGCTCCAAATTCTGGCCCAACCTCTAACACTTACCAGCTTTTTAACTTGGAGATTTTGAGTTTGTTTCTTTGGCATAAAATGGGGGAAGACACTTCTACTTCAAACGGCAAGAGAGACTAAATCAAATGACATATGAGAGAGCATTGCCATCTGTAAGACATTGTGAAATTATAAAATATGCCTACTATTCACATGGGGTCAGACTGAGGAACCAGTAAAATTTTCAAGCAGGTTTCAGCATGCTCTGTAAAGTCTCTGGTAGCATTTACAGTATGCTCTTTGAAGGAGAGGGGCTGGCAGCAGAGAGCAGTCAGGGACTGTTGCCACAGTGGAGTTAGGTGATGATAAAGGGCATTGACATTGGCAAGGGCTAAAGAAGCCATTGTGAGGGAGGACATGGAACAGGGGGCAGCAGCAGTGGCTCTGAAGGTGTAGTTGGAATGACTGGGATGATAACAAGGCCATTAACCAAAATAGGCAATTTAGTTATGTAGTATTTATGGAGTGCCCCGACTATTTCCAATCACTGGTTTGGGGACTGGTAAAAATCAGGCACTTGACTACTACACGTTAAGTTTCCTGTTCTCACAGATTTACATTCTAGAGGGGCATCGTGGATCTCTGCCTGCTGCTAAAATGAGATGTTTACAGCCCGACCCAAGGATGAGTTGAGTTTGCACAATCTAAGATGTGCGTCAGAACCTTGATATGTCAAGGATAAGCATCTAGAAACAAGGATATATTATGAAAAATTTCAAGCACATACCCATGTAGAAGGATCAGTAAAATACCCATGCATATATCACCCACCTTCAGTAATTACTTACAGCCAATTCAACACGCCTACCCATTTTCATTCCCCATTGTCCTGCCCTGATTTTGAAGCAGATCTCATCTCATTTTGTAAGTATTACATATCTTAGCATGTATGTCTAAAAGATCAAGACTTTTTAGATACATAACCACTATACCATTGGTCACATAAAAAAATTTTTTCTTTGGTAGAGACCAGGTCTGGCTCTGTTGCCCAAGCTGGAGTATAGTGGTTCAATCTTAGCTCTCTACAGCATTGAACTCCTAGGCAAAAAGTGGTCCTCTTGCCTCAGCCTCCTGAGTAGCTACAACTTCAAGTGTGTACCACCACCTGGGCTTTTTTTTTTTTTTTTAAAGAGATGGGGTCTTGCTATGTTGCCCAGGTTGGTCTTGAGCTCCTGGCCTCAAGTGATGTTCCTCAGCCTCCCAAAGTGCTGATATTACAAGAAGTGTCAGCCACCATGCCTGGCCAATAATTGTTTTATATTTCTGTTGACCAGACCTATACTACTCTGAGGTTTCCAATATTATTCTTTAAAGAGTTTATTTATACAACTACACCTTATAGGAGTCATCTCACCAAAGGAGGAGATCAACCCAGAACAACATATCTGCAAATCTGTGTGCTGTTTGTACCTTGTACCTTGTTATAAAGGGGGACCAAACAAAAAACAAGAAATAAGCAGATAATTGCAATTAATACCAATTGCCAGGAGGAAAATGGGCAGGGTGGCATGCTTGGGGTTGTGTGGTATTATAATTCCTCCGGCTGTCAATGCTTGGGGTTGTGGGGTATAATTCCTCTGGCTGTCACTTCATTTCTTAGGAAGGAGACAGTTGGGGATGAGCAAGGAAGTTGATCATTCAGAGAGAAGAGGCAACAGAAGCACAGATCCTGTTGCAGGGAGGCTGGTGAACTGGGATGAAAGGACAAGAGGGAACGCTGGCAGGAGAGGATGACAGATTGCATGTGGCTGTGGGGAGAAGAATAGAGTTTTTATTCCAAGTGTTTAAAAAATAAACAAACAAAAAAAAACCCACTGAAGGATTCTGAGGATAGGAGTTGCCTGGCTTATACTTTTTAAAAATATCCCTGTTGGCCAGGTGCTCATGCCTATAATTCCCAGCACTTTGGCAGGCTGGGGCAGGCAGATCACCTGAGGTCAAGAGTTGGGGTTTCACTATGCTAGCCAGGCTGGTCTCCATCTCTACTAAAAATACACAAATTAGCTGGGTATGGTGGTGCATGCCTGTAATCCCAGCTATTCTGGAGGCTGAGGCAGGAGAATTGCTTAAACTCAAGAGGTAGAGATTGCAGTGAGCAGAGATTACACCACTGCACTGAAGCCTGAGCAACAAAGCAAGACTCCATCTCAAAAAAAAAAAAAAAAAAGAAAAAAGCCATCTTCTGCGTGAAAAATAGGTTGGAGGCAGGCAAGACAGGAGCAAGGAGACTAATGAGAGGACCTTGCAGTTGTCTTACACCATATAGGAGACGTGCAACAAAATGGGAAGTAGATGAATATGGAGAGCTTTTAGAAGGAAATGAAAGAACCTGCAGGTTTGGGGTTGGGTATGGTAAATTCATTTTTATAGCAGAAGAATGAGGTGCTGGTGGACTGGTTTGAGGTGTGATATGAGGCCATTCAACAGCATCCACAAAAAAAGCTACATTGGTCCTGCCCTACGGGCAGCATGCTGTTCATTCAGATGCCAGGTCTGCAGCAGGCCACCATTTCTGTGAGCCCACACAGTAGCACATGACAGGCAATAATGCTGCAATGATGCCTCTCCATGCTCCACTTTTATCAGACGGGAGAGTCCTGCTCACCAAGAAAAATGTGCCATAGATACTGCTGGGGGAGGAGAGAGTGAACAAATCCCTATGAGTGTTCACAATTGGGGAAAATCTTTTAAAAATTTTTTGTAGTGGCAGGATCTCCCTATGTTGTCCAGGCTGGTCTCAAACTCCTAGCCTCAAGTGATCCTTCTGCCTTGGCCTCCCACAGCCTTGGGAATTACACACATGAGCCACTGTGCCCAGCCAGGCAGTAAGTCCTTTTTATGAGTCTACCAGAGCTAGGATAAAATGGGCAGGACTTAAAGTCGAAAACCTGGAGGCAGGTTTGCCCCAGCTTCTTCCTCCCAAAGTCACGCTTCACCCAGTCTCCCTCAGTGTGACGGAGGTAAGCAAGGAGAGAGATGTGAGAGAGGACAGAGTGATGGAAGGCAATTCAGAAAGTTCTCAGTGTGAAAACATTTTCATTCATTTCAAAAAGCATTCTTAAGCATTTGTTGCATGTGTGGTACTATGACAGGCGCTAATGAGGCTAAAAAAGGCAAAAGGTAGATCCATCCTCACACTGTTTTGGTCTAATTCAGGAAGAGAATATACTTTAATTAGCAGCCAGGAGGGAGCCAAGAGGGGTAGAGAATGAAGGTGAAGTAGCCGATAGAGAGAGGCAGGTGTAAGTAAGAAAGGAGGTTTCATCGACCCTGAGTTTACCCACTTCATCTTAACCTTAGAATTCTTTCTCCAGGAAGCTTCAGTTTCACTGGGGAAGAAACCATACAGGTTGCTGTTTTGTTTTTGGGACTAGTGACAAATTGTGTGTGTTTATTTTTTAATTTTACTTTAAGTTCTGGGATACATGTGCAGCTATATAGTTTTAACTCCCACATTTTCTACAACAAAAAATCTGGACAGATGGTGTGACAATGAATTCCCTTCTTCCCAATTCTTAGATTTATATGAAAAGACTAAGGCCTAAGAGTTATATCACATTTGATTATCCAATTAGCCAATTGTGTGTTTTCTTAATTTTTTTTTTGTAGAGACAAGATTTCACCATGTTGCCAGACTGGTCTCAAATTCCTGGCCTCAAATGATCCTGCCTCGGTCTCCCAAAATGCTGGGATTACAGGTGTGAGTCACTGTGCCTGCTCATCCAATTGTCTATTTAAAAAGGTACAGTTAGACATACTGGAAAATCTCCAGCAGATGTTCTAATTCACTGCTCTGTCAATGCTGTTCCTTTCCCTGGGCCTTACTGTCAAAACATGACCTTCTCTTTGAGAAAGGAGGCCCAAACTCAGATTTATTAGATTATAAATCAATTTTGGGGCTGTAGAACAGTTATTCATTTCTAACAGACTTGGCATGTAACAAACTAGCTATTTAGAGTCCTCTACCATGATTTATTAAAAGTGCTGCTTAGATAATTTTGAAATATGTCTTGCTTTCATGGTCATTCATGTCTCAAAAGGTTTGGGACTAAGTAGGTCAAAAGGACACTGAGGTTTTGGCACTGAGAAAGGGCTACTTTTCCCCAGGCCACAGCAGGGAAGACGGAAGGAGAGGAAAGGCAAGCAGTAGAGCAAACAGTAAACAGTGAAGCTTTCTGGTTTATTCCCATTCATTCCAATTCATCAGGAACTGTACGATACCTGCCAAATACCCCGCACCAGCACCATGGGAAGCTATGAGAACAGCACTCAGTAAAATGGGTTCTTGCATCCCAATGCATACAGGGACCTGGCAGGTAAGACCAATGAACCAGTGGGTAG
Organism: Sapajus apella; assembly: GCF_009761245.1. Classification (NCBI taxonomy): domain Eukaryota; kingdom Metazoa; phylum Chordata; class Mammalia; order Primates; family Cebidae; genus Sapajus; species Sapajus apella. The sequence continues at coordinate 8,990,000 of NW_022436974.1, read as the reverse complement.
GAACAAGAGGCATGGAGCACTCTACATCTTAGTTAACTGTTTTTAAAATATTGAAACTTTCCTGTTTACTGTAAGCAAACAATATAAGCATGATGATAGATGGCAATTTATTCTACTTTATTATCAAGAACACAGGAGGGAGTGGTTGGTACTATGATGTCCTGCAGAGCCAGGCCCCCGTCTAAGGTGGGTGGGATTGGCATCTTATTAGGTTCTGACTGTAGTCACGATAGGCTTACCAGACCTCCATTTTTTCGAGAGAAGCCAGACATCCATATTTTTATGAGATCTTTATATTTCCAATTGTTGGCATCTAATAAAAATATTTAAACATGATCTTAGGAGCGATCATCCTATGGTCAAACAAAATTGGTGTCATTCCCTGAAAAAAATGGACCCTGCCCTTAAGTTGCCGTGTCTCTGGATGTATAAGACATACATACTAACTTGAGTATAAGAAAATTTATCTGTCATGTGATGAGTACTTGGTGTATGTTCAACCTCTTCCTTTTTCCCCATTATAAAATGATATTTGTGTGATAGAAAATGAAAGCCAGCAATAAGCATTAAGTATCTTTCCTACTCCTTTCTAAGTTTCAATTTCCTTTCTGCAGTTGGAGAATAGAGAAGAAAAGCAGCACCAACCACTTGTTTTGCCAACAAGGGTGATGGGCAAGTAGGTCAGTAGGACTACATTTCTTTGCTCGAAGGTGGAACCAAAGAATCTGGAAAGGAAGAGAACAGCTGGGGCAAAGGGGAGGAAAAAGCATAAGATAGTGATAACAGGGTACGTGCTGATGGGATAGGAACTTTAGGAAAAGAGAGGGGAGTTTAAAGGGGAGCCTTAAAATGTTTTTCCATGTGATATATACATGACACCCTACCCTGTACACCCAAGACATTTAAAATGAAGTCCACAGTGCTCTTCAATGCATCTGTAGTCATATTTGCATTTGCTCTAAGGTGAGAATCAAACAGCCAGGTGGGTTACCCGAGACTGCCCAGTGAATGGCCATGACTGCAAAGGACAAAGGAGCGCTGGCTGCACTTAACCAACTGAAAACCAAGGAACCCAAGGTCTGACAACAGAATACGACACCTGACCTTAAAGAGATGCCATGAAAAATACTGGTCCTAGAACTGGTTATTTTAGCAAGAAGAGAAAGCTCATTGAGGGGCGAGGGCAGAGCTTGGGAGGTGGTTAGGGTGTGCTTGGTGTATCCTGGCCTGGCAGGTATATGGGGCTGTTGGGCTGAGCAGAGACTATGTTCAGAATATGGCTCGTTTTCATGTTAGAAGAGGGGTCCTGGGTTATCCACAACCGTAGCTAAGCTTTCAGTTCGCTCTAAGCTGTAAGTTTGCTTCTCTGCCCTCAGTGTGTCAAAGGCCTTCAGGTAAGACCCACAACCTCATGTTCTTAGAGACCAGGCTGTCAGACATAGCAGCACCAAGTTTTGAATTTCAGAAATCATGTGTGCAATGGGCATTTGTAGTCACATGGGTTACACCTGGCTTTTTCATGCCTGTGGAATGTGGGTCCACGACCCTGAATTCAAGAGCTAGCCAGTTCTGCCAAGGCAGAACTGTGTGAGCTGGGCACACAGCAAACTGTCAGTTGAGGTTCAGTCTGAAGGAGATATAGAGTGTATGTGTGTGTATCTTGACCAAGTCTTGCTGTGTTGCCCAGGCTGCAATGCAATGGCATGATCTAGGCTCGCTGCAACCTTTGCCTCCCAGGTTCAAGTGATTTTCCTGACTCAGCCTCCCAAGTAACTACGATTACAATTATGCACCACCACATCCAAAAAATATGTTTTTTCCTATTTTTAGTAGAGACAGGGTTGTGCCACATTGGCCAGGCTGGTCTCGAGCTCCTGGCCTCAAATATTCCACCTGCCTCAGCCTTCCAAAGCGCTAGGATTACAAGCATGAGTCACTGTGCCCGGCTGACGGAGATATGTTCTGACAAATGGTGAGCCATCTGTCTCTGCGTTTCCGAGTAAGAGACAAGAGGTGGATTGGAGGGGTTGGCAAGCCTGGTTCCAGCTCTCGGTACCACACAGGCTATAGAGCCCTGGGCAGGGCAGTTAATCTCCAAGAACTTCAGTGTGAAACGGGAACATTTATTGGCTCTTTGAGAAATCTCTATACTATTCTCCATAATAACTGTACTAACGCATACACCTATTAACAGTGTGTGAATCCCTTTTTATTCTGCATTCTCACCAACTTTTTTTTTTAAAGCTTTTGAATAACAGCTATTGTACTAGGGTAAGATGGTATCTCATTGTGGTTTGTTTTCATTTCCCTGATAAGTGATGTTGAATTTTTCATGGTAGTTTGTTATGCCAGAATATTGTTTATACTTTACTTGTTGGCCATTTGTATGTTTTTGAGAAATATTTACCGTAAGATCCAGAATTATCACTACTGGCATTTATCCAAAAGGTCAGTGCATCAAAGGGATACCTGCATGCCCATGTTTATTGCGGCACTATTCACTATTGCAAAGACACAGAATCAACTTAATTGTTCATCACTGGATGATGGATAAAGAAAATGTGGCATGTATACACAATGGAATACTATTCATCCATATAAAATAAAATCCTGTCATTTGCAGCAACATGGATGGCACTGGAGGTTATGCTAAGTAAAATAAACCAGGGACAAAGACAAATATATGTTCTTGCTCATATGTGGGAGCCAAGAGTTGATTTCATGCAGGTAGAAAATAGAATGATAAATACTAGAGGCTGGACTCTGGGAAGGGTGTGTGTGTGGTGGGGGGTGGTATAGAGATTGGGTAATGGGTACAAATACAGTTGGATGGAAGGTGTAACCTCTAATGTTTAATAGCAAAGTAACACCTTGCCCTGTGCATATTCCTTTTGGTTGTTCCCAAGTTGTAGACTCTAGAAAACTGGCAAATACTGAGTTCGGTGAGCTGTTCTAGACAACTATTAGAACTGAGAAGGTGGTCGTGGTAACCTCTTATTTATTCCTGGTTGGTTAGAATTACAGGTGGTCTGGGACTGATTCATCTGAAGTGGGGACAGATTTGTGGAACTGAGTCCCTCCAACTTGTGGAGTCTGATGCTAGCCCCAGGAAGACTACCGGTTGGCATCTAGAGAACAGGAGAGTTTGTTGGTGTCAGAAAACACCTCAGACTATCATACTAGGTATCTCAGAGACACTATTAACCAGGAAGATAGTCATGGTCAAGAGACTCTGGGGTCAGACAAGCCTCAGTTTGCCAGTTCTTGACTGTACAGCCTTCATAGTCAGTTAACTTCTCTGTGCTGCCTCCGTTTTCTTGTCTGCAAACTATGGAGAATCATTATGTCTACCTGAGAGGGCTGTTAGGGAATGCATAGGAGTTAACACATTACCTAGTTATGCTTGATAAACAGGTGTGATTGGATGTCACTGTCCAGGAAGTATGGGTGTAGGAGAGGATGACAGTATACACACAGACTCTCAAGAGGACCAGCTTACTGTGCTCTGTTAATGCAAAGGAAGGATCTGGATGCCAGGAGGATCCTATGTACAATGAAGGTGGGGACCAGCAGGGTGGGGGGGGCACACAGTGGGTGAAACTGAGGCAGTGGATCAATGTTGCTGAGGACCAAGTCTTCACTACTCTGTTGATGCCCTCAGGAACTAAGTCAAGAGTCCACTCTTCCCCTTATGATGCACTGTTTTCCAGCTCAAACAATCCATGTTTTTGATGATGGCTTAGAGGGAGTCAACTAATCCACTGATGAGTGTCAGTGCCCTGCCCCGATTGATAGTGCAGGTCATGGCAGACCCCTACAAACAAGTTGGGTTTTGTTTCATCCATGTCTTCAGTGACTCACGAGGCTTGTCCGGGAGAGATGGCATCTGAGCCAGTGATACTAACATTCCCCTAAGGTACTATGCAGGGCTGTTTCTCCATGTGCAGGAACTGACTCAAATTTCAATAAAGAAGCCTTTAGCTTGGCTGTGGACATTAGTTTGGGGACAGACAGGCTAGGCCCTGACCAATTAGCTGGACTGGGAAAGAAAATTACCACTGGTTAAGTAACCACAGGTAGAACGTAGCTGCCTATATTGACTGACCCTTTTGGCCCAGTCCCAGCTACGGCTGGGGAAGAAGCCTACTGTGCTAATGACATCTCTGCAGGGGGCCTGGGCATAGATTTCATCTGACCCCTGCAAGAGGGCGGTGATGCATCCTGTTCAGCTCAGACTCCAGGAATATAAATCAGCACTCTCTGCCCCTGGAGACAGAGTCCACATGGGCCCTGGACTGCACTGTTCTTGCTAGAGCCTTGCTTAATACCCTGTCCTTGGAGTCATCTTCCTATGGTGGGGTCCCCTTGCCCCTAGGTTTTAAATACTAGCATTCAGCTTCCAAAGTCAATTTGCTTCTGTAGAAGTCAAAACCATCCCAATCTTGATGGAGCCCTCTCACCCGAGTTTTTCTGCTTATGATTTTTAGCTAATAATGTGTCTTTATAAGAAAAGTATGTTGTAAGCTACATACTTCATTTTTAAAGTAAACTGTAAACTTTTTTAAAAAAAATACTTTCAATATAAGGCTGGGAGCAGTGGCTCACGCCAGTAATCCCAGCACTTTGAGAGGCTGAGGTGGGCCGATTAGTTGAGGTCAGGAGTTCAACACCGGCCTGGCCAACATGGCAAAACCCCACTTGTACTAAAAATATAGGAAGAAGCCAGGTAGGGTGGCTCACGCCTGTAATCCCAGTTACTCTGGAGGCTGAGGCACAAGAATCCATTGATCCTACAAGGCAGGTTGCAGTGAGCCGACATTGCGCCACAGTACTCCAGCCTGGGTGACAGAGGGAAACTGACCCAAAAAGCCACCTCCCCCCAAAAAAACACTAAACCATTTGAATTATGCATAATTTATAAGTAGATATATTTAAATATATATATTTGGTAAACAATTCTGGGCAGTGCTAATAGAGAAACACCGATGGAGCTTATTTGGGGTTCACTGCATCCCAAAGGAAGGGTCAGATCCTTCTGCTTGAACACTGAGCTGTTAAATTAGATTCAAATCTGAAATAACCGGCAGAGTGACTCCCATTCTGTTTCCCCGGAAGGGGAAGGGAAAAAGTCAGGAAAGGTAAAGATCACACCAGCAGCTGTAGGGATAATGTGCCTGCCCTCACCCTTCCCAGCCTGGCTCAGCCACAGTATCACCAACTGGTTTCTGCCATGGGCACGTGCTGGGAAGGTGGGGGCTTTGTAGTTTTGTCTTTACTTTTATTGCAGAGCATCCTTTCCAGGACATTCTTCACTTCAGAGAAAGATTAGGGCAGCTTCACGATGCTAGGCAGTGGTGTATTTTTTTTTAAGTGATCTATAAAATCCCATTTTCTTTCCAAAGCTGACAGCAGGAACATCTGGAGTCTTATTCTATTTTCTCTCAGGGTTCAACATACTCAACATTGTTGAGCTTCCCTATCCTTGTAAGGTAAGAAGGGTGCGGAGATTTTAATATACCCCACTGAGTAAATCAGCCCCAAATTCTGGGATCAGACAGCCTAGGTTCCAGTCCTAGCTCTGAAACCATTATCTGGGCAAGCTTGGGTAGGTTTCTTAACCTGTCTAAATCAGTTTCTTCACAGTAATGTTACGTAGAGATGAGAGGATTAAAGAATCCAGATGTCCCCTATGCATAATGCAGAGTAATTAGTAGATGCTAGCTGTGTGCTAGTTACTGTTTATAGCATTATTAAAAGTTGTCAGCCATGCTGCAAGCCGATTAGCAAAATAAAATTTTGCTTATATTCTTTATATACTTTGTACATTTCATACAGAAGGAATAAAAGCTGTCATATCTTATTTGTTTAGTGACAGGGTTTCACTGTGTTGCCCAGGCTGGAGTGCGATGGCATGATCAATTACATTCAGCCTAGACCTCTAAGGCTCAAGCAACCCTCCTCCCTCAGCCTCCTGTGTAGCTGGGACCACAGGTGCGTGCCACCATGCCTGCTAGTTCTTTTATTTTTTGTACAGACAAGGTCTCACTCTGTTGCCTAGGCTGGTCTTCAACTCCTGGCCTCAAGTGATCCTCCGGCCTCGGCCTCTCAGTGTTGGGATTACAGGTGTTAACCACTGTGCCTGGAACTCATTGCACATTTAATAAATAGATCGCATAATACAGCTGGTCACTCGTCAGCCATCAACCTTGGCAACTCACTTCTGAGTCTGTTCTTATTGCTGCCTCCGTAAGACCCTGGTTCAAAGATGTTTGGGAGGGGTTTCAAGTACTGTCTGGAGTAAAAGGTGATACTGTCGGGATGCACGACGCTGTGCTTCTATGGTCAGATATTGATTTGAGTTTCAACTTGGGACTGGTGTTGACAAAACCAGTTTTGCTCCCATTTTTTAAATCCTAGGATTTTTGAATGCTCTGCAAGCGTTCAAAATGTTGACTTACCTCTTGGAGAAACCATCTAAAATTCTTTGAACTTTGACATCTGTTTTTTCCCCTTTCCCTCTCCAGTTTTTCTTCCTATAAAATTATTAAACCGTTGGCAGGAACTTTTGGTTTTGTCTATTGTACCAATCTTTTTCATTTGTATTTGGGCACAGCAGTGTCTGCGATGCTATAATTTACATTAGTTCACTCGTGGTGTTGTACATTCTCTGGGTTTTGACAAATGTATAATGACATGTATTGCTCATTATAGTATCATACACAACAATTCCTCTGCCTTAAAAATCCTCAGTGCTCAACGTATTCATTTTCCCTCACCCCAAACTCCTGGCAGCCACTAATCTTTTTACTTTAGCCATAATTTTGCCTGTTCCACGATGTCATATAGTTGGAATCCAACAGTATGTAGCCCTCTCACTTTGGCTTCATTTACTTAGTAATATGCATTTAAAGTTCCTCCATGTTGTTCATGGCATGGCTCACGTCTTTTTAATGCAGAATAATATTCTATCATCTGGATGTGCAACTCAGTTTATTCACCTATTGAAGGACATCTTGGTTGCTTCCAAGTTTGGTAATTGTGAGTAAAGCTGTTAGACATCTGTGCGCAGGTTTTTCTATGGACATACATTTTCAACTCATTTGGCTAAGTACCAAGGAAAAAAATTGCTTCATGCTATGGTAAGGGTATGTGCTCTTTTGTAATGCATCTCCAAACTTTCTTCCCAAGTGGCTGTCTCATTTCCCCAACTTTTACGGCATAGCCCAGCCAGCCATGCCAGGATGTAGCATTGACTTCTTTGGTGGGTGAACATCCCAATTCTTTGTGCCTATCTTGAGATATGCTATTATGGACAATCACATTCCAAAGCAACATAGGGCAAATGCTTATGTTTCAGTCTCAGTTAACCAAATGTGTATTAGAGGGTGTGTCTGGATGCAGGCAACTTACACTGTGTCCAACTCACCTATTGCTAGGTTGGCCTCTGAAAGCTGATAAGCACCACAATGTGTTCGCACCTCTAAGACGGGGAAAATGTGGCTGCCTCTTTTTTCCTGAAAAAGCCCAGTGGCTTTCACACTACCTATCCGTCTCTTTCTCCTTTCCCGTTGCTCTCCCGCAGACCTGTTAGTCATCCCTCCTCATTTACTGGGAATTTGCCTCCAGACTCATCGTTCTACTTTACTCTCCCCACCATAATATTCAGTCCTGACTTCAGTTCCTTCGCCTTCTCATCTCTAACATTTTTCTCACCTTCCACCAGAGACCCACTCCCATCATCACCCTCGGAGCCTTCACAGCAACAGAATTTACACCCTTCAGACATCTCGATTTCAAGCAGCTCACCCTTTCAGCACAGCTATGTTTCCTGACTCACTCACCACAATTCTCTGAAGTCACAGGGTCTCCAATCTCTTGACTTTTCCTTTGTCTCACAGCCCATCAGCCCGTTTCCTCATCAACTTAAACACCAGGATCCAGCTTCTCACCAGGCCCTTGAACTTGTTATTTACTCCCACCCAGTAGATGCCAATCCTAACAAATTCACTCTACGTTTTCCATGCTTGTCCTGAGCAGCTCCAAGTTGCAGACTACTGAGCGGGCTCAGGGGCATCATTTGAAGCCATCATCTCAAACTGCAGAGGGTCATTTGTGCTCCTGACACCCGTTACACTTTGCTATTGTTCCCACTTTCTGAAATGCTCCTTCATGCTTTTTTTGGTCTTCAAACCTCCTACACTGTTCCTCGGAATCCTGGCTGATGGGTAGCTTTCTAACTCCGAGAATGCAGAATCTAGGGAGAGCTCTCTCATTTCCTCACACCAGTTTAGAAGCGCATCTGAATTTGCCTCTGGCTTCTGATTCTTTTCTACTACAAGGCCTCTAACAAATATTATTCCTTCCTTGGGTTTTGGATGAGCTTACTTCAAAGGTGAGCTCGTTTCACCTCTCCATTCTTCCTTCCCTTCATCATCCATTCACACCACTGCATCATTCTTTTCCCCCACATTTAAGGGCGGGTCAATGTAATTTATGTAAAATTACATAACAATTTAGAAGTCACTTGATGTTCATTTCTCAATATCCACCCCTCAAACATAACCACTTTAATCTATTTTCTAATAGAAATTAGAAATCAGCCCCTAATCAGGGCAGCACGGTGGCGCACACCATAATCCCAACACTTTGGGAGGCTGAGGTGGGTGAAATGATGAGGTCAGGATTTCGAGACCAGCCTGACCAACATGGTGAAACACTATCTCTACTAAAAATACAAAAAGTTAGCTGGGCCTAGTGGTGTATGCCTGTAATCCCTGCTACTCAGGAGACTGACGCAGGGAATCGCTTGGATCCAGGAGATGAAGGTTGCAGTCAGCCGAGATCGCACCACTGCACTGTAGCCTGAACAACAGAGATACTATCTCAAAAAAAACTCATTAGTCCAGATTTGGGACTTTATGTAATTGAAATATAGTATTGACTTTTTGGTATCTGGCTTCTGCTCCATACAACGTATTTGTGATTGATCCATACTGTCGTGTAGGTCAGTCGCCCTTATTGCTGAGTGGTATTCCATTGCATGGTCGTACCACCATTTGTTTATCCATTCTTCTGATGATGGAAATTGGGTGTTTCCATATTTGAGCTCCTATAAACAAGGCTGCTTTGGACATTCTGGTACACATCTTTGTGAAAATGTACCTTCCTTTTCACTTGGAACTTCAGGTCATAGGATAGGTGTGTATTTTACTTTATTAGAAGCTAACAGACAGGTCTTCATAGTGGCTGTACCATTTTGCGTTCTCATAAAAGCAGTGTAGGAGAGTTCTGGTTAACTTCCTAAACAAATTTAGGAAAATCAGTCATTTTTACTTTAGTGATTCAAGTGGGTGTGAAAAGTGGCCTAAGATTAGCCCGCATTAGAAGTTAGTATCACCAGATCACAACTCATTTTTAATAAAGGGCACTTGAGTTCCTTCTTTCTTGTAATCATGCCTCTTGTCCTCACCCCTCCTAAAACCACATTATAACTCCCAGTATTGGCTATACATCCATTTATGTAAATTTTTGTTGATGAATCTATTAAAGTATTGGCTTTAGAAAGAGGATCCAGTAGAGATATCACCAAGGTGCCACACAATACCCAGAGAGTTCGCAGAAAATAGCTAGGTTTTTCTTTCTCTGCAGCTCCCTGTGATTTAACAATCTACCCTACTTTGTTCTGGGCTTTGTCCCTACATTTTAGGAGTTGCATTCTCTTTCAAGCAGCACCACCCCTATGGGACCTCAAACCTTGCCTTCTTGATAACTGATGGGAGATCCCAGCCATCAGTACCTCCAGTCTGTAAACCTGGGCTGGATGTCCTTGCCTGGACACAGCTTCTCTTGGGGACACTGTGGAGGAAATCGGGGTCTCGGATGTCACTGTGTACTCAGGGAAGACACGTTCCGCAGCCTGAGGTGGGCCAGGCACCTGCTGGGCTCCTGGTGGCAGAGTCAGCTGTGTGGTCCCAGCTGTTCCCGAGTGCATTGCTGAGGGACACACTCCTTTCTGCAACGACTGCACCCCAAGTCGTCCTCCCACTTCTGTATTTTTCTCCATCCCCTGCCCACGCTTAGTTAACTCCTCCAGACCCCTCCCCACTGGCCACCTCCCTTCCACGTGCGAGCTGGGCAGGGAAGGGAACGCTCCCCTCAGTACTGCCGCCGCTCTGCGGCTGTACAGGGCCGCATGGTGGCCAAAGCACAGCGCAGTAGAGTCTGTCATGTCAGAGAACGGCTCTTTTGCCAACTGCTGTGAGGCCAGCGGGTGGGTAATGCACCTGGGCTGGTCGGGGGCAGGCAGTATGCGGCCCTCCGGGACCCCTCGACCTCCCTTCCTGGGTGGCTCCTGCGTCATCCGCGGTGCTCATCGTCACCACCCACCACCGCCGTGGACCTTGTGGGAAACTTCCTGGTGATCCTCTTGGTGCTCAGGAACCGGAACCGCAAGCTCCGGAACGCAGGTGGGCACCACCCCTGGTGCTGGGGTCGGGCCCCTCCCTGTCTTGGTATTATTCCCCAACCCCGCTATCTGCGCTGCCTTTTCCCTCCTTGGTCCGGGCTTACCTTTCCTTTCACGCTAACGTAGTCCCCAAGTTTGACTCTGCACTCAAAAGTTAGGGTGAGTTCTGTCCCTCCGACGTGCGGCTGCCAAGAACGCACTTGGCACAGATGCTACTGTGCCAAGTTTTACTGGCGCGCTTTCGGCCAGGCCCAGGCGCTGTGGGAACCCGCGCTGCTGGATGCCATCGCTACCCTTGTGCCTTTCCAGAGGTGCCCACATCGAGCCACACAAATCCCACCACCTGTGCTTGACACCTAAACTTCCTTCCTTGCCAACCACTCGACATTTAATAGTTGCTTAGAAAATCCTTGCTGAAAAAAATGAATTTATCAATGGAAGCATTCCAGTGGGTTTTGTGTCATCTCCAGGTCATTTGAAAACTCAATTTCAGTTGACAGAGTGTAAATGCAGAAATTACAGGCTCTGCTTGGACTGAACTCAATTGCTTTGAAATATCATGGTCTTTTCTGAAGACTGGGAATTCCGGGGGTTAAGTATGAAAATTAAAGCAATGATTTGGCTAAATCGTGTCCCAATCCTGTAAGTATTTTTTCACATTTCAATCCACTCATTTCAATATTCCCATAGTCAGGTCTTCAAAGAAACAAAATCACAGAAGGGGGGAGTATCTGAACTCTTGCCCTCACAGGTCATGGGACATGCTGACCATTTCAGCCTAGGAAGGAGTTTAGCGACTGGTTCGTTTTGCAGTTTCTCAAGATGGGCCTTAGATGGCCATTTCAGATATTAGAATGAATTAAAATGGAAATATAACAGCAGAAAAAACGATGTGTAGATTAAAAATGCTTTTCTACAGAGTCAGACCATTTTTAGCAAATGGTAACATGTATTTGGTGTGGCCTGTGATTCTAGGATTTGTTTTTTCAGTTTTTATTTTATTTTGAGATGGAGTCTTTCACTTTGTCACCCAGGCTGGAGTGCAGTAGCAAGATCTCAGCTCACTGCAACCTCCATCTCCCAGGTCCAAGAGATTCTCCTGCCTCAGGTTCCCGAGGAGCTGGGATTACAGTGGTGAGCCACCACACCCGGCTAATTTTTAAAAAATGCTTTTGTTAGAAACAGGGTTTCACCATGTTAGCCAGGCTGGTCTTGAACTCCTGACCTCAAGTGATCCACCAGCCTTGGCCTCTCAAAGTGCTGGGATTACAGGCATGAGCCAGCACACCCAGCCAACGCTAGGATTTTTATCTTTAAAAAAAAGAAAAAAGAAAGAACACTCCAATTTTGAGTGTCTGGCCACCATATGGGAAACCTAAGATTATTAAGAAATAAGCTTTCTAACCCAGTCACTTCAGTAGTGGTGGCTAATGTTTTCTGGAATACATTGTTCAAGATATTTGTCCTTTGAAGAAAATCTTGTTAGGGAACGGGCTATGCTTAGCAAACTGCATTTAATACTTTTGACACATTGTCCCTTGTAGCCATCATAAACGTTTTCTGCACAGGGAGGCAGAAGGGAGACAGCTCCTGGCTTTGTGGGGGAGGAAAGGGCCCTCATGGTTCTGCTATTGGCCCCTCCTGTCCCTGACTTGAGTATTTAGAGCAGGTCTGGTAAGCCATGAGTCCCTGCTCTGTAATTCGGATTGCCCACCATGAGAAAGGTTGAGGAAGTAGGAGCTTCCTTTTTTTGTAAAGAGAAAAGCACCCCTCCTCTCCTGCATCCTACAGAGAAGCTGGTCTTTTCTGTGATCCTGGCAAGGTCTACAGAAACATTACCCATTTGGGAGTGTGGCAGGAGAGGGTCATGAGCATGTTTAATTGCTGTTACGTCCTCTATCTTTTCTGCCTCCTGATGTGTCCACTACAGCGCGGCACCAGGGAAAAAAAAATTAACAGTGTATCTAATTGACATCAATTCCTGCCACTGCTGCGGTCTTGCAATTTAACCATTTATGTGACCACTGGCATTATTGGTGATGGTCACATACAATTGTAGTACTGACTTGAACTAAAAGATCTCAGCAGAGTGAGGTTTCAAAAGGTGCTTAAAACTTACAGCTCTTTGGCCAGTTAGCACCTATTCTACTCTTCATCAGGCCTTGTCTTACTGAAGAGTTTGGAAAGGCTTATTCAGACCTTGCTGTACTTAAGTCTGGCTCCTTACATCATTGGTATTTTAAAAATTCTGTGACAATGAACGTACATATGTATTTCCAATAACCAAGATATGTAGCCCATACTGAGGTGACAGCATGTTTCCCAGGAGACAGCAATATCCTTTACTTGCCTATCACAAACCCAGTTCCACTGCGGGGCACAGCTGTATCATCCCTAACAGTGGTGCTCCGATGGCAGGGTGAGTGATTAGATTGTCATTTTTTTTTTTCCAGGAATATCCTATCTGTAGCTTCTGTTGCTGCACGTGGTGGGTTGATTTCGGAGATAGCACTACAGAAAGGGACACAGAAGGGTGGAAGCAAGGTGGGAGGTAGGGTCAGGGCACTGACCCAACTTAAAGGGTAAGGCCCCGTCTGTTCACTCTGCTACATTCTCAGTCTTCCACAGCCCATGGCACTGGGTTGGCACCTCAGTTTTGTCACCAGGATGTGCTTCCAGGGGACTAGCCACACTTTGGACTCAGAATAGTTGAGAACTTTCCCTCCTGGGCTCACCACTGCTGCCCTGAACATTGATCTACACCTCACTCATTTTGATCTCTTGCATTTTTGAGCTCTTTTCTCCGGGAAACTTCCCGTCAGGTTTCCCTACCTGTATTTTACACACACATACATGCACACACAAGACATACAGTCCATTTTAAAACAAAACACTTTGACTTCATGTCCCTCCCTAACTTCCTTCTCTCTCCGCCTTCTCATCCAGACATTTTAATGTGGTTGTGGACATCCACTGGCTCTACCCCATTGCTTCCCATCCTTCCTCAGTCATCTGGACTGTTCTCTGGAAATGTTTCTCTGTGCTGTATGTGACAGATTCACTCCCTCTGTGGGATCTTTCACTCCCTTGGCCTAACGGACTAGTTTGATGTTTTTCTCTTCATTTCCAGGATACCTGTCACCTGAAAGTCATCTTTTGTTCCTCCTACACTCATTTCACACTTCCTAATGATTTTTGCCTTCCACTATTTCTCAATTTCCCCCTTTTCTGCCTCCTTATTCTTATTGTCCTACTTCATGCCTTCATCTCTTGAGCAAATGCCATCCGCAGTGCTTGGGAGCTTTTCCTGCTCCCTCCTCCAGCTGCTGTTACCACTGCCAAGAGGAACTGCCTCCCATTCTCCAGAACAGCGTCCAACTCCAGAGCACAGCTCCCACAGCCATTTGTGGCTGGCCTAGCCCACCTCACTTATAGCTTCAACTCCCTCCTCTCACCAATGCCAAAGTGAGCTGCTGCCACTTCCCAAAGGGGCTATGCTCGTAGATGTACGCTCTCAGCCTCTTCTGCCTAGTCAATAGCTGCTCCTCCTTCAACCCCTTCCCAAACTCTTCTGCAGGGTTGTCCATGTTGATTATTAATTCCGTGAAGGGCATAGTGTCTCCCTTGCTGGACTTCCAGGATACCTGTGCCCTCCCCAGTACAGCATTCCCCTCACTGTACTCTTGTTCTGTGTCTCTTCCCGGTGGACTGTGCACCTGTTAAAGCAGACACTTTTGTTCAATTTCTAACCACAGAGCCACGTACGTAGTAACAGAACACACCTCTGATGAAACAAATCGTAAATGGCCAAGACACTAAGTACTGGGAGAAAATGAATTGATTTTGCTTCACGAACTGGGATAGACCTCAGTTACAGTACTCAGCACTGCATAAGTAATACAGGTTTTCATTAAACTGAATTACTTTGAGAGCTAACAGCCCAAAGTACATCTCACTTTTGCCCTCAAAGGCTTACTATTGGCACCTTCTGCATGAAGGCATGGCTGTTCCGATTTTCCTGTACGGCTTAATTTGCTCAGCAGGTTCCAGTCATGCCACAGTATTCCTCTAGTGATTCCTCTTGGGGAGTTTGCCCTGATGAGATTTGGATGGGGACACAGCCAAAGCACATCTTGAATTCCCGCATGTTGCCAGGAGGACCTGATGGCAGGTAATTGAATCACAGGGGCAAGTCTTACTCACTATAATGGGAACAGTATGAGAAAGTCTGATTTATCTGATGGTTTTAAAAAGAGTTATCCTGCACAAGCTCTCTGACTGCTGCCATCCACTTAAGACACGACTTCCTTCTCCTTGCCTTCCACCATGATTGGAAGGCTTCCCCAACCATGTGGAACACTTTAAGTCCAATTAAGCCTCTTTCAAGTTGCACAGTCTTGGTTATGTCTTTATCAGCAGTGTGAAAATGCACTAATACAGCCCCCTTCTTGGCCTGGCCCGAGGTTGCCACCTTAAACTACCTGTAATATGCAGCCCATCCAAGAGGGCTGAGAGAACTGTCCTCACTGTAACATCTAAGTACTCCCCATTGTCAAAGGTAGGCACAGCAGCACCAGTTATTCCTGGCTCCATAGGCACAGTCACCTTAGTTTTCCAAGCAACAGTCAGAAGCTGTGGTCTGACAATGGATTTTTGTGCTGCAACTGGGTTAGAAAGGCTGTCTGGGAGGTTTACTGAGTGCAAAAATTGCCATTTCTGGGGTGCACTGATGATTGGTAAATATATGAAGTATTTGATATTAAGATTGCCTACGCAAACATGGAGAATTCACTTGGACACACAGGTCTTTGTCCAAGGTCACTCTATGCTGGCAAAGCTGCCCCTTCTCCAAGGCCCCAGTGGTGTGGAGACTTCACGCCAACCTCGTATCCAAAACTGGTAACTGCTTGGGAGCTTCCTGATGGGAATATTCTGCCTATGCGATTACTTTGCTTCCCCAGTTAGATTAGGAAAGTCTGGAATGTGGCCCCTGTTCCTTGCCTCTTCTTTCCACTTGTTGACTGGGACAGCAAATGATGCTTGATAACCAGTGTGGTTCTGGATAAACGCTCTGGAAGGCCTAGAGGGACATGCCTAATAGACCCACAGTCCCTACTCTCCAGGAGTTACAGGATCAAGTGGAGCCCATTCCATCCAGGCTTCTATCCTACCACCAACCACTCATTGACATGCCACTTGGCAACAGATGTCTTGTCATGCTCAGCATGAAATGTTTAGAGTGCCCTTATCAGCCCAAGACCAAACTGGCTTCCCTTGGACTCCTTCCCCAGTGTTTGAGCTGTCCAACTTTGCATTTCAGCTGTAAATACCTTACTGCCTCTTCACTGAGCAAAATTGAGCACTTTATATCCTATAATTACATCTTTAGTTGAAAAAAATCACGAATGCTAATAATCCTAATTCCTTCCATGTAACTCTCAGTATCCCAGGGGTATAACGACTTTGATGTTTGACTGTCTATCTCCAGACAGCTACATTTTGCATTTGGATATCATGTACTGAAAAACAATACTGAAAGCTCCTGTTGGGTCTTACAATTTACAATACTTATTACTGGAGAAGCCGAGGATAGAGAATTGGAAAGCGAAGTCCCAGGTCTTCAGGAGTTTGCCATCTAGAAGCAATACCCCACTTTCTTCATCACCTTCATCTCCCTACTTCTCACACCTTCTCTCATCACAGGGATCAAACATTATGAGCCTCTTAATATGTCAATACAGCTAATATGCAACAATAATAGCTAACATTACTAGGTGCCTATTATATGCCATATTCTAGTCTTAAAGAAAAGGGAAAAAGAGCCCTCCACAGTCTTCTATCAAAGTGATATTTCTTCCCAAGTACCACTCTGTCTCCTTCTCCTGAAGACACAACCGATAGAACAATCTCCAGGGCAAAATTGGAGATCAGGAAATAGTAGTTACTGCTGATGTCACGGCTGACTTCCTAACTGCCAGTTCCGATAAGCACTTTTCTGCCCTTTCTCACTTTTGTAGATGACCAAGCAACTCTACACCCTCTTAATTCCTTTGATGTTTCTTCTCTTGTTTTTCTCCTTTTTCTTTCTCAGTCTTTGTGTTATGGCTATAGGCAATTCCCACAAAATGGGTGTCTGCTTCTTTATAAAACAAATCATGCTATCAACATGAGGGAATTCTTGGGAAAAACAAGAGTCCATTTATGTAAAATACCATCAACTGTAAGACCTATCAATTGTTTTGTTGCTTTTGAGTGTAATAAAATATTCCCCATGAGAATTTCAAAATGATCTTTTGATGGTTATTGAAGAATGTTTTGTAATAAGCATCCATTTAAAATAAGATTCTATGTTCTTTAATGTATTTTAAGTGGTTGAAATAACCCCATATGTATCTGTGTACACTATTGTTTGGTCTTAATTAAATCAGAAATCAACTTAGCTTCTGTACGATTCATCCACACATTCTAAGATTTCCATCAATATGTGACCTTGCAAGCATCTGCTCAAGAGATTTGGGAATCTAATTATGAGCTTACACTAAATACTTTTAGTGCTGGTTTGAAAAATCAAGTTGTCAATAAATTATATGTTCAATTATTTCAAATGCCCATCCTCAGAACATAAGAATATATCCTATTTGGAGATTATTTCTCATGTTTCCCATGCATCTCTTTTGAGGTAAACAGCCATTCTGGGAGGGAGGAGTCCTGTTGCAGAAGCCTTGGTAGTTGTCTGGCCCCTTGGTGAATTGTCCTGCCTGACCAGCCTCATATCCTGCCACAGCTCCAGTCCCAAGTTGACTGAGACTCCCCACTGCTCCCAACACCTTGTTCTGGCCTTCCAGCTCTCACCAGATTGAACAGCTACTGTTTCTCTGCTGTTTCCCTTACAGGTCCATGGGCATCTCAATGGCAGGGGCCATGTTTTTCATCCATCAGTGTGTCCTACTTGAATGTGGTAGGTACTCAAACATATTGCACATTTGAACAGATTGAAGAGTGGAGGAAGACCTCAAGGCAGAGGAAGTTTAGCCCTGTTTGAACAGACAGATCGTTTGTTGACTTCCCCAGAATAACCCTCTTTGCACCCTGTTTTTATTTAATGGTCTTCTCTAAGAGATCATGAAGTTTGTAAGGGGAGGCAGCGTGTCTCCCCTTACATCTGGCAGAGACACATGCAGAACCTAGTATATACTCGGCAAAATTTGCCACACAAATGACTCTGATTCTATCTTAGCTCAATGACTAAGAAGAATTCGCATCTAACCAAATTTTTCTTCTGCACACTGAGGGCAAGAACAGAAGAGAGGCAAGCGATACAGGGAGCTTCAATCTTCCAGCATTCTCCTGACGAATACTAGATAGCTCAGCAGTGGCTGGGCCTTGCCTAGATTGCCAGATCTCCATTAAGTAATAAATTTTCCAGAAAGAGGAAAAGAGGGTGGGACCATGACGGTCGTGTCTGTGAAAGGATGCGCTTTGTGTATGAATCCTGGAAGGGGATTCCATGTTAGTGAACAAAGCCATGTTGTCAAAGCCTCTCTCCATTAACACACCCTATCTGCTGGAAGCAGATGGAAATAAGTCATGCCAGGACTTGTGACATAAATATTCATTATGCACAGGGTGACTGCAGTGCCATGCGCATACTGAGTGATTTCTCACCTGTCTGGGGAAGAAATGGATGGAGAACTGCATCTCCCCTTGACTATCGTCCACATTAGACCTGGCTCCTTACAGATAGGTGAATAAAATTCGTGTTTTGTCTTCCAATTTGGAACTGTGCCAAGAAAGCCTGGAGACAGTGAGATGTCTGGGCAGATCAATCTACAGCACGAAGTGGTTTATTTCAGCCTTTTAGAAACAGCCAGAACAGGGAAGAGTAATTGGATCACTTTCCGCGTGAAGTTGAATGTGTTCTCACTATTTACAAGCTGTTTGCCAGCCTCTGGGGCATTATTAGGGGATAAGCCACATTAACACAGCAGAACTTGTCTCTGCCTTCCCAGAGAAACAGCTGGCAGAGCTGGCACCGGCTTCCAGGCAGCTCTTGACTTTCTCTGCTCAGCTTTCAAGTGCCAAGAGCTTGTATGTCGCTGGGCCAGGTGCCCAGCAGGTCCTGCTGCGACTCATCATCCTGTGCTGGGGATAAATTCTCTTCACAGAACCAACCATGTGAATGTGCAGGGCTGAGGAGATGGCAGGGCTCCAAAAGAAAAGGGAACCCATGAACGAACAGTCACCAAAAAGGAGCTCGGAAACTCGACACTTTCTGGCTAAGTGAATTTGGGCAAGACTCAGATTATCCCAGATTTTTCTGACTTCAGCATAACCCTCCAGATTTCAAAAGGACACTTAATTCTCAGACAAGGGCTCCCGATTCAGCTAAAGCCAAGTTGACAGAGGGAATCCCTCATGTTCTTGGAACCAAGTGAGGTTTGTGTAGGTGAATCAGAGATGCAGATCCAGCAGTGGAGACCGCCAACAGGTTGAGAATTAAATGGACAGTCAGGAAACCCTCCACATCCCAATCAGGTCCTTGTTGCATTGTTTGCCTTGCTGTACCAACTAGAAAGAATATGAGGCCATTTTTAACTCCTGAAGTAAATAAATCTGAATATTAGAGTAGGTACGTTTCCAGCAGTTCAAATCAGTCACGATTCTCCTTCGCCATCCAACCTGCTAGACGATCCTGAGACAGGGAAGCTCACTACCTTACAGGCACTCTAATTGTCCAGACAATCCTTTTATCTGCTTATGTCCTGTCTCCCTGGTTCCCTACCTAGCTGTGGACACAGTATTGTAATTCAGTCTTGAGAACTCCCATGACTCCAGTAGACTTGTGTGGGTTCCCAGTGGGGTTTGACCCCATTCCTGTGAAGCCAAAACAGGCCCTTCATCAAGGCTGCCCGAGGGTCTTTCAGGTTCCTATCCCTACACGGAGCATGCCACAAGGAATCTTTTTTGACACAGGAGGAATGTGGAAAGGCTGTAGGCCACCCTCTCTCCCTACTTTTGTGGGTAAGTCCAGGTATGGCATCTTCTTCACTTGAAGGGCCGACTCAGGTGAACTCCTAGCTGGGTGGCTTCTCAGCCTCCCTTTTTCTGTATCTCCTGGAATTCATCCATAGCCTGGCCTGTTCAATAGCTGTGCTTTGGAGGATTTTTCCATCTGCCTGACCCTCTGAACCCCGAGGCCATCACACCAGCCTCTCTGGCAATGGGACAGACACATGGCAGCAGTGGAGTTTCCATGTCTGTTTTTTGCTGACTTGCCACTTCCTCTTGCACATCTGTCCCAACCACTCTCTGCATTTAGCCACCCTAAGGCTGGAGGCTTCACCATGTGACAAGAGATCCCAAGATTTCAAATATCATGCCCAGTGCACGCTGCATCACTCAGGGACCCTGATGGAAGGCGGGTCTGTTCTGACTATACAGTAGGTATTCAGAAAGTTTAACACTTAGGAAATGAAACAACTGGCATTAGTGATGGAGCTGCTCACACTGAATTTTGTACTGCCTAAACTTTTAGGTTCTCGGTGCTCTACTCAGGGGTTTGAGTTTTACAATGCAAACACTTGAGGAAAAGAGATTGTGTTCCTTCAGAGTAAGCCCTGCTTCCACCCTAGGAATCCAGCTTAGAACATGCCTGAAGCATATTAATTGATGGCTGTATGGTTTCCTGCACTCTGGTTGGCTCAGCTTGGTGACGCTGGATAAGCTCCATTCCAAGGAGATGCTCCATTCAAAGGACAAACACCTCGACAGTCCAGGAAGGCTGTAACTGTGCAGGCAAGCAGGGAGGCCCCTCAGGCTATGAGCTTAGGAATTCCGACAGCCCCTCCTCACCCAACAGGGCTGGGGCTCTGTCCCACTACTCCAACTGTGTCAACGTGGCCGCAAGTCTGGAAGTACTGGCCCCAGACAGGGCACAAAGGGGAATACCAGAAACAGGTGGTTCCCACTCAATACCTTTCTTCTAGTCCAGTGGCAAAGCACAATTCACATTTAGAAAACCCACTTAAAGACACTTAGAAAGTTGTCTGTTAGCCCATGTGGAGAAAATGCACAAGGAGACTGGCAGATGTGCAGGGAGGTGAGGAAATGAGGGAGGGGTTGTAGTGATTAGAAATCCATGTTCCTAACTTCAGACTTTCCTTTTTCGATAGATTTGTTGGGGCTGAAATGATGCAAAGCCCCTGAGCATCTGTCTCACGGAAACAGCATGTGTGAGCACCTGTTAAATCCGCCAGCACTTTGCGTCATTAACTGACAGCTATATTTAGAGGTGGGTATCACTGCCCCCAGTTCACAAAACAAAAATGGGGCTCAGAGCCTAAGTACCTTGCTTCAGTCATACAGCTAGTGAGTGGCCTTGGTTTCCACTCACGTTGCCAGAATAACTCCATGATGGGTTGGATGTTCTATGGAATCGAAGTTGTGGGGTCTCGTGCTGACTGTTGCTGTCTGCTGCTTCAGGTAATTTGTTCTTGCTGAGTCTGGTATTAGCTGACCTGGTGGTGGCCTTGTACCCCTAACCCGCTAATCCTCGTGGCCATGTTCTATGACAGCTGGGCAGTGGGGGAGGAGCACTGCAAGGCCAGCACCTTTGATGGGCCTCAGCGCCATCGGCTCTGTCTTCAAAACCACGGCCATCGCCATTAACCGCTACTGCTACATCTGCCACAGCGTGGCCCGCCACTGAATCTACCGGTGCCGGCACACCCCTGTACACATCTGCCTCATCTGGCTCCTCACTGTGGTGGCCTTGCTGCCCAACTACTTTGTGGGGTCCTTGGAGTATGACCCACCCATCTACTCCTGCATCCTTCATCCAGACAGCCAGCACCAGGTACACTGCAGCAGTGGTGGTCATCCACTTCCTTCTCATCACTGTCGTGTCCTTCTACCTGCGCATCTGGATGCTGGTGCTCCAGGCACACAGGAAAGCCAAGCCAGAGAGCAGGCTGTGCCCGAGACCCAGTGACTTGCGGAACTTTGTTTGCGGTGTTTGTGATCTTTGCCTTCTGCAGGGCCCCACTTGACTGCATCGGCCTCACTGTGGTCATCAACCCTCAAGAAATGGCTCCCCAGATCTCTGAGGGGCTATTTGTCACTAGCTACTTACTGGCTTATTTCAACAGCTATCTGAATGCCATCGTCTATGGGCTCCTGAACCAGAACTTCCACAGGGAGTACAAGAGGATCCTCTCAGCACTTTGGAACCCATGGCACTGCATTCAGAATGCTTCCAAGGGCAGCCAGGCAGAGGGGCTGCAGAGCCCAGCTCCACCCATCACTGGTGTGTAGCATCCGGCCCAGGGACATGCTCTCTAGCCTGGATCTGAGGCACACTAGCTGTAGGACAAACTCATGAAACTGTTTTAGTGCCAACAGATAAACAGCTTTCTTCAGTTCCACAAACACCAACAGTGCTCTCCATGGACCAGGTCTGGCTTGCTGCCTACCCTCTGGGAGGTCACATTCTGTTGCTAAATTTAGTATCAAGTAACATCCATTGGTGCTTTCTTTGTACCAGGCACTGTAGTAAGGGCTTGTTATGCATTGTCTCAATCCTCACAAAAGTCTTGGAAAAAGGTATTATGATCCATTTTACTAGTAAGAAATGGAAATTCAAAAATCTGCAATTACGGCCAGAATTCAGAGCGCTACATGCAGGGCTAGACGTGGAGTTCAAGTCTGTCTGATGACAGCACCCTACTTCTGTCCCCACTCATTCCAGTGTGGGGTGTGCGGCAGGGACAGTGTAGTGGCCTAAGAATTGCATGTCCACGAGGTGCCTGGGGTCCTCAGCTTGCCAGCTGCTTTCCTGAAGAGCCCAGAATTTTATGGAGCCCAGGATCCATCGTGCTGGATCCTCTTTCTGCCCTTGTCATGTGAAGAATCCAGGCTGAGTGCTGTGCTTGGTCACCTAGCCATGTGGGAGCTTGTTAAAATGCAAATTTTCTGGGCTCTGCCAATAAGGTTTTGATGTTGGAAATTTGGGGCGGGTGTAGGCATCTAACACTAGAGGTCCTTGACCTAACTGTTAGGGATGAAAGTGTCATAGTCCTGATGATGGCAATTGTAGTGTGCTCCACCCAGGTAGGCCTCTCCATTCCCCCACTTCATTCAGTTCCAGAGAGGTACAGAAGAGTCCTAAGGATTCTGAGCTTCAGCCACTTTTCCTGGCTCTGGGCAGAGTTTGGGACGACGTGGTCAGACATGTATTGCTCTGTCCCCACCGCTTCCCTTCCCTCCAGGCTTCAACTATAGAGATGTGCTCTGTATTCCAGATTGGGATGAGAAGCAACCATAATAATGCTTTAGTCATGCCAGTCATTTCATGGCCATTCCCAACTTTGTCAGAGTGATGAGACCCCCACCAAGTGACCTACCTAGTAAAGACAGCCACCCAAGATTGTCTTCAATTGCTTCTAAAACTCCTTTATTGAAGAGTTAATAACTTCAGGGTAAAGAGAATCAACTGTTCTAAGCCTGTTGATATCACTACCCAGCTGTTTTCCTACCCACTCAAATCCTCTATGAAAGGAGGCTACCATTATGCACCTGTTTCTTGGAACTACCTTGATCAATTTTGCCAAGGAAATGCTTATACTTTTCCCCCACTGTTTACTTGACTGTCAGCTTCACAGGAATATTAGTAGCCTGTATTCTTTTATCTCTATCATTCCCTCAAGTCCCGCTCAGTCATACCTCTGAACTCTTACCTTGGGGTCTTGGCAAATTCATTAACTCCTTCCTATCAAGGAGTGCTTGGTAATCAACTTAATAGCTATAGAACCTTGATTTAGTCCAATCCCCAAAGCCCCGCTTAAGACTCCAGGCTTAACCTATACAACTTGTCCAGGATCCTAAGTGCTTCCAGTATGCCTATTGTTTGTTAGAGCTCTAGGGAACCCCCTTCTCCCTGGCTTACAAATGTGTTGATAGCTGGTATGTATGAGGAACTTGCCTATCCGGCCAGTTTTCTTTATATAGTTAGATCTGCTGAGGCAAAGCACCAGACTAGCTCTGAAATTTGTTAGAACTGAAAGGTTCCTCACACTTGTTTTGGAGATACATAAGCCAGAACTTGCCTGGGTGCAAAGATGGAGCCGAGTTCTTCTTTGGGTAGACTGTTACTGTGGTATGGAGTAGTGTTCCATGAACATGTGATGAGTAACCTCTCCCTTAGGAATTCTTGCCGATGAAGCTACATCTGCAGTAGCCACCCAAAGAACTTAATCTATTGGCTTGGGTTATGTTAGGCAAGATTGTTCCTGTCTTGGCAGGATAGCATGCAGTCTGCAATAGCTAATATAACTGTGTACATACAATGCCTCAGCTGAAGTCAAACCCCACATGGACAAGATTAGACAACAGGCCACCTGACTACAGCAACTCTCCAGAAGCCCCACAATTACCCAAGTGATTTTCTGGGCTTCTCACAAATGTCCCAGGTCTTCTGATCAGTTTCACAAGACCTCCTGAAATTACAACTTTCCTTTTCTCTAATAAGGCTCATAATTTACCTCATAATTCAGTATAGCACTAAGTCTTGTGCTGAAACTATAGATTAGATGACTAATGTTTTCATTATGCAGGGCAGGAGCCCCAGACCTGGCATGCCAGAGTACCTCTAAGGCTACTGCAAAACAACTTCAATTCTTCTCATGCTGATCATGGTATTCCCATCTGTACCCCCATCAGCAGGAAGCTGACAATCATACCCTCATTCCTTATTGATTTCTGCCTCAGGATTCATAAGTAGGTCGAGGGGATACTGAGACCACCCTCAGTTAACACTAACAAGCCCGGCTTCAGGCAGAATTAGGAGGTACCCAGGCACACTGGTCCTATTTGGACCCTCTCTGCAGTTGCCTATCCAGAGTCACGGAGTATGCCGACCACTTGCTTCCTTCATTGTTCCCACAGATAGGATCTCTGCTGAGACTAGCTTAAGACTTTAGGCTCAAACACTGCTTATTTTTCGGACCTTTGATTTCCAGCAGGATGTCTGGTGCCAATCAATCTGAAAATCCAACCAAGGAACTGACTCAGCCTAAAAATGTTTTCACCTTTTTGCCCCCGACTTTACCTTTTACTTCTAAGGCTAATCACAGCAATTCCTCACACCTCAGACCAACATCCATCCAACCATCCTTGTAGATCCCTTAACGTTATTCCCCAAACCTCTCGAGGTAGATTTGAGGTTTCCAACCACCTCATTTAGTGGCTCTACCATTAAGCTTTCTTGGCTTCAACCTTGGTGCATTGGTATGTTGACTTGCTATCCAACAGGCAATCCATCTTATGTACTATGCTTTAACTCTCTAAGATCTCTAGGAGTAACTAAGTCTTTTTGCTCAGTAAGAGACCTTAACCATTCTCCCCACGGATACCCTTTCATCTTTCTTCAGAGGAGGAAGCTCCTGAAATTGTTCTACTTCATACATTCTTGCCAGTATTTCTTCCCCTTTTAACTTCCACAATAGTTTCCCTTGCAAACTTCTAAACAGCTTCCATCATTCTGATGTTTTCTGAATGCCCAAATCTTAATAGTCCCAGGAACTTGGGGGACAGCAGAGAAGAGAGAGGGGTTTTTCATTTGACCCTATTACAGTAGTGACGAATTGCCCAGTTAGCCATGTGTCATGCTGCGTGCAGCCTGGATTAAATTAACATGTGGCATATGCCTGGTATTAGTTTTCCCTCAAAAATCATCCCTCAGGAGAGATGAAGTCAAATTAAATGAAAGCTTTTTACAAAGACTCCATTTTGGTCTAGTCTCAAATTGTGACTACAAGGTGCCATTTGGGAAAATGCATTAACTGGAAGAGATGTGAATGCTGGTTCAAGACTGCTGTAAGCCTCGACCAAAAAGTGAGCAGTTTCTCACATAACACCGACTCAATAGTTGTTTCTGCGGGTATGCCCAATGTCTCAAATTTTAGATGCTATAAATAGGCCATTTGTAGATTTTTTTTTTTTTTTAGAGCAATAGAAACAAACTGTAAGAAACAAACCCATGACCATTGGGGAAATAGGGATAAAGACTGATACTTGTTTTGTGAAAATAGGTCCTTGTGGTTTGGGTTTCAGTTTCCTGCAGTTGTATCTGATTTAAGTAGTATTTGTTATGACTAAGCATATCAGCTCTGGAAAACTGAGGTGACTCAGCTTCTCACTAGCTACGACAATGCCAATGTTAAAGCTATATATAAATGAGTGCATAATTGGCCAAGACTTAAGTCATGAAGACATTAAAAAATTTATGTGTAACAACAAATCCAATAGGGAGACAGTTTTTCTTTAACCCATAACGTTTGTATATTTAAGGTATGAACATAACATTTACAACTTCAGTGGAAGATGGAAGTGCCTCAAGTTTGGCATTAGATTCAGATAAAGAGGGTACCTTTTTTATACTGAGCCTAGAGCCTTCCTCTGCCCTTTTCTGGTTTCAGGATCTGTTGGCGTCTTCAAATGGATTTCCATAAATTCTTAGAGGGACAAGGAGTACTTTGCAATGGAGGGGAAACTTGTATCCTTTGTTAATAGTGTTGTCGACAGCAGCTGTTGCAAACCTCCTAAATTTTTCAGTACTTTTTTCAGCATATATCCCTGCCTCTGGTTTAAGAATGGGCTTTTATGTGGCTTTGAAGTGATGCCCAACAGTTTAAGAAAATGATGAATCATTTTGTTGTAGTAAAAACTTGGGGCATACTCCCCATCCAACTTGGGAAGGTGAGGTCTCAGACTCCACCGAGAACTTGGAGTGAACTCCCCCTCATGAGTGTGAGGTTTCATCTTAAACTCCATATGTGAGTTAGTGACCCTCAACTACTAGACTTTGAAATACATACTGAAGATTTGACAGACACAGAGCTTAGGCCAGGGCAGGCTACACTGTCAGCTGCCTCTCTGAAAACCAACAGCCCCTCCCATCATAGGCCCAGAAGCCTAGAAATACTGGTCTTCTAGGCCAGATTCAGAGCACCGCCCAGCTGCAGAGTCCTCAGACACTGCTTCCTGCATCCCAGCTGCTCCAGCTCCAGCCATGGTTCAAAGGGTCCCAGGTACAGTTTGCACCACCAATTCACAGGGTATAGCCTTAACCCTTTTAACATTGGTGGCTTCCAAGTACTGTTAAGTGACTAAGAGCTAACGCTTGGAAGCCTCCACCTAGATTTCAAAGGATGTATGGAAATGCCTGGATGTCCAGGCAGAAGCCTGCTGCAGGAACAGTGCCCTCATGAAAAGTATCTACTAGGGCACTGTGGACAGGAAATGTGGGGTTGGAGCCTCCCACCCAAAGTCCCCACTAGGGTACTGCCTAATAGAGTTGTGAAGAGGGCCATCGTCCTCAAGATCCCAGACTGGTAGATCCACATGAAAAGCTTGCACCCTGAGCCTCAAAAAAAATACTCAGCACCATCTCAGAGCAGCTGTAGACACTGAACCCTGTGAAGCCAGAGGGGTGGAGCTGCCTAAGACTTCGGTATCCCATTCCTCACACCAGTGTGCCTTGGATGTGGGACAAGGAGTCAAAGATTTGAGCTTTCAGATTTGACAGCTGCCTTGCTGGGTTTTGGATTTGCATGGGGCCTATAGCCCCATTCTTTTGGTTGCTTTCTCCCTTTTAGAACAGGATTATTTACCTAATACCTATAACCCCATTGTATCTTGAGCATAACTGATTTGTTCTTGACTTTACAGGCTCATAGGTGGAAG
The DNA here is from genome assembly GCF_009761245.1 of Sapajus apella. Lineage (NCBI taxonomy): Eukaryota > Metazoa > Chordata > Mammalia > Primates > Cebidae > Sapajus > Sapajus apella. Next base: position 8,962,795 of record NW_022436974.1, on the reverse strand, counting down.
GGACTTGCCTTGTCTCAGATGAGACTTTGGACTACGGACTTTTGAGCTAATACTGGAATCAGTTAAGACTCTTGGGGACTTTTGAGAAGGCATGATTGCACTTTGTCATGTAAGCACATGAGATTTTGGAGGAGCCAGGGGCAACATACAGTTTACATCTGTCTTTTTCCAAGTCTTATGTCCCACTATAATCCCTCACGTTGAAGGCAGAACCTAGCAGAAAGTGATTGGATCACGGGGGAAGTTTCTTATGAATAGTTTAGCACCATCCTCCTTGTACCATCCTTTTGATAATGAGTTCTCATAAGATCTGGTCCTCTAAATGTGTACAGCACACCTTGTCCATCTCTCTCGTTCCTGCTCTAACCATGTAAGGTCTGCTCCAACTTTACCTTCTGTGATAATTGAAAGCTTCCTGAGGCATCCCCAAAAGCAGAAGCCACTATATTTCTAACAGAACAGTCTACAGAAGTCAAACTTCTATAAATTACCCAGTTCCACATACTTTATCAGTCTGTTCTCACACTGCTATAAAGCATGTCGTTGAAAGATTGTTACAGGGAAGCTAGGTGTGGTGGTATGCACGTGTAGTTCCAGCTACTTGCTGGACCGAGGTGGGAGGATTATTGCAGCCCAGGAATTTAAGGCTGCAGGGAGTTATGCTACTGTGGTCCAGCCTGGGCAATAGAGAGGCTCCATCACAAAAAACATACTGCTACGCTGAAATTACAGATTGAAGAAGCTAGCATAAGCACCTGAGAGCAAGAGAATTACAAAGCTATCACTCCTAGTATGTCTCAGTAGGGCTAACTTACCACAGAACATGCTTTAGAGTTTTGCCTGTTTTTCCAACCCCACCACCTCCATTTAGGAGAGATTAAGAGGGGTGAAGTGACTACTAGGTACTATAACGTCTAAAGCAGTTTGGTAATTTATACCACTGAAGTTGAAGATGGCCAGTTGAATTGTGTTGACCTTTGTACATCTTTCACTGAGCCTAAGTGGTTCACCTCTCTATTTTGCTTAAACTATGTTGCCAGGAATTTCAATAGTCTTTGCCTTCCAAGCTGCACAAGTAGACCAACATGAAAATACAGGTGGTCATCATAAGCTTTTCCATCAGAAAAGCAAGTTTACAAACATCATAAAGTCAAAGATGTATTTTCAAGTTCTATCCTCCAAGCTAAGTCTGAGACAGCTGGCTCCCAAGGCTTCAGAGCCAGTAGGGATGCAGTCAGATCTGTCAGTTTGCTCTGTGTCACGTAACTGTCCTCTGTTCTGAGTTCCGTCACTTAAAATTGTTTCCTGTATCATGAATTCATCTTGGATTCATAAAATTGTGTTTTGACCTAGTCCTATTTGGAATATTTGGTGGGATAAAACTATTAACTGAGTTAAAAATCCTGTTTTATCAAATCGAAAGTATTTGGATTCTAAAATTGATGACACTCATAGGATAGTGTACAGTGGTATTCCAGCCGACTAGAATCACCTTTGGAACACCTCATCAAGGAGGTGGCAACCTCTGTCCTACAGGAAAACCTCTTTCCCTTAAGTTCTTCCAAGAGCTACTCCATGAGGTAAGACCACCTCTTGGCTTCAGTCATCCCTATAACCTTAATGCTCACAAGTGCCTAGGCCGATGTATTTAAGGGGGCCCCAAGGATCTTCACCAATCCAGAGCAATCAGTGTGCACTTACTATTTCAGTGAGCACAGTGATCCCATGGTGGGCCACTTATGTTCTGATGGCCCCATTCAGTATGTTCCAGGATATCCCATTGTGAGAATACTCCCCTGCATTTGCCCCTGCTAAAGTTGAGACTACCTTGTTCTGAAGACTTCTTTGCCCTATTCTACAGTTGAACTATGGCTACTCCAGTTTCAAGTTTGGTTGGTTCTCTGCTCCAGTAGAGAAAGTTTACCATGGTACTTTCCCTCCCCATGCCTTTGCTTAAGACAGACCTAAGAATTGACCTTCAATGGTTTATGACAAAAGATCAACAGTATAAAAGTCAGTAACTGTACATTGTTTTGTACAGTTATTACATCAAGTTAGTTTAAATTTATAGAGGTAAAGTTTCTAAACCAAGCTTGCTGTCAGGAATAGCAACTAAACTGCCGAGATAGATGCTGATACAAAGCTCCAGGGAACTTTCACGGACCATGTTGAAGTTGTTCCGTGAAAGCTCAGTGATTCAAGAAATTCATGTCCCTGCAGGCTTGATTTTTTTTTTTTTTTTTTGGGGGGGGAGACGGAGTTTCGCTCTTGTTACCCAGGCTGGAGTGCAATGGCGCGATCTTGGCTCACCGCAACCTCCGTCTCCCGGGTTCAGGCAACTCTCCTGCCCCAGCCTCCTGAGTAGCTGGGATTACAGGCACACGCCACCATGTCCAGCTAATTTTTGTGTTTTTAGTAGAGACGGGGTTTCACCATGTTGACCAGGATGGTCTCGATCTCCTGACCTCGTGATCCACCCGCCTCAGCCTCCCACAGTGCTGGGATTACAGGCTTGAGCCACCGCGCCCGGCCTTTAACAGTAATCTTAAAACCAGGCCTCCATTGCATGTCCAGAAGACAGCCAGTGGGTAGCCCAGGAGGCTAACCAGGATGTGTTACTTTGTACTACCCGAGTACCCAGGATTAAAGTCAGGGAGAAGTTTTAGTCAACAGGGTCAGGTCATAGCAGGAATGTAACAGTCTGCAGTGAATAGAGATTTCCCACAAGAACTGTAGAACATGAGCAGGAACTAAAATGCTTCAAGACAGAAGCTATACAAAAAGGTCAATCATGAGTACCTTTGCGTAGCTCAGGAAGGGTTCCTAGAACTGACACTGCTGAGAGGCCTCCTTGATGCTTGCACCCAGTAGTGACCTGTGTTAAGTGAGGATTATCAGGATTGATAAAGGAATTAGACTCAAAAGTGATTATGGTAGCATCAACAATGAGATCAGAAAACCTACCACCTGACCCTATTTCTCTGGAGCATCCCTCCTTTGACTAAGCCAGCAAAAGGCACTAGTGAGCATCACTGGCTTCTCCAAGAAGCCCAGTTGTGGCTATCCTACATGGGCCAGAGCCGATAGGAGATGCTGCCATGGAACGGCATTCCCTGCTGTCAGTGGGGATAGGAGTCTAGAACAGGAGTCAAGGGGCTGCACTTAACTAAGGCATGGCAACCATCGCAGGAAGCCAGCAATAGTTCAACCATGACGTACCTAGGGGTGAATTAGATGGGCAGGTATAGACAGTTTGGTTGGTATAATCAGACCAAGGACAGATGAGAAAGTCATCTAACTGCACCAGTCAGTCACAATCCTTATAGCTTTTGAGGTCAGCTTGGCTATGTTTGCAGTCTGGTCAAGTACTTCCAAGTATAGTCTAGCTATATGTGAAGGTATATTGAGATAAAATTAAAGCCTATAGTCATGACTTTGACTTGGTCCCTTGATTATCTAGGAGAGTCTTATTTGATCAGTTCCAAACTCATTTCTGCTCATGACCCTCCTTTTTTGTCTAAGATTGAGAGCCCAGCCCCATGTCTTAGATCCAGGTTACCTGTAATCTTGACTGGTAGATTTATGATTTCTGGACTTGCATCAGCCTCCACAATCATAGGACACATGTACTAAAACTACAAGGAACTGGCCTATGGATATATATATCCTTCCTGCAGCTTCCGATTCTCTGGTTGAATGTGCCCGATACAATCCCTCACCCAGGTTTCATAAGTTATTAGTCCATGGACTGAACGGGCTGTATGCAGTTCCCTTGAACATTGTGTATCTGCCAATGACAGCCCAGCTGGAGATCAGCAGCCTGGTGCCCCTGGGGCCCAAGTATGTGGTGAAGTGGAACACGGCACTGCCCCAGGTGCAGATAGTGGAGGTGGGCCAGGATGGTGGCATCTATGACAAGGACAACGTACTCATCCAGCATACAGGCCCTAAAAAGGCCCCGCCTCAGGGCAGGTCCACAGTAAAGTGTACCTCCGCCCCCCACGCCTCTTCCAGGAGCTTCAGGACCTGCAGAAGGACCTGGCCATGGTGGGGCAGATCACCCTTATCAGCATGCTGCACGGCATCTACCAGAACCTCAACACGACTGTTGCTCAAGACTGGTGCCTGGCCCTGCAGAGACCGATGCGGGGGAAGGAAGAAGGGATCCACTCGACTACCAAGTGCCGCCTCAGGCTCCTGCTTCCTGGGAAACCCGACAAGTCCGGCTGCCCCATCAGCTGCATAGTGGTTTTCATCACCAATCCCCTGAGCAAGATTTCCTCGGTCAACAGGTTACATCTGGCTAAAACTGGACTCCGGGATAACCAGCCAGGCTGGCTATGCCCAGATGAGGTCAACAAGAGCAAAGCCCCCTTCTGATGCCCTTATGTGAAGTTTGGCTTCCCTAGATCATCCAGCTAATGAATCCCAAGTCAAGTTTTTTCACCTAGTTTGCTGTCACACAGGCTGGAGTGCAGTGGTGCAGTCTTGGCTCACTGCAACCCCCACACCTCCTGAGTTCAAACGACTCTCCTGCCTCAATCTTCCAAGTACCTGAGATTCAGCTGAGAATTTTGACCTCACTACGAAGTTCACCGTGGCCATGCTGGCTCCATTAAGATAGTTTAGTCTGCTGTTAAGTGGCATGTGGTCCTGTGATTGAGACACCCACCTCCTATCCCACGGCTATTCCCTAAGAATGCTTTATCCCTTCACTCTCCACCCCATGTTTTGGAATTGATATTGATACCTGAAGAGCTACCTAGTGGCTATTAAAGTAGGTACAAGATTGGATACAACCATGGGAAGCAGGAAGGTAACCCTAAGCAAAGGCAAGTTAGAAAATGAAAGCTTCGAAGTAACAGGGAGAGGAGACTGGGGAGAAAACGGATCTAGTCACTGTGTCTCAGGCTCTTTCATAGAAACCAGCAAAAGCTTGGTGTTCCAGTCCGAGGACATGCTCCTAAGGAATATGAAGGGTAAGGAGAGAGGAAAGGCCAGTTTAAATCTGCATTATGGAGCTGGCCACTCTAGAGTCACCCCAGAAGCTATAGCCTTAGGAAACATCTAAGATAAAGGGATACATTATATATTGGCTCCCTACTCCCATCCATCAAGGTTTGTCCCCCAAGGTGCTAATTCCCCCTGCAGACTTCCAGGGGGAAGTGAAAGCCCAGAGGGTTCCCAGGATCATCCCATGCCTCCAAATTGGAGGCAAATCCTGGGGCAGGAACTGGGAGGCAGCCATTGTGAAGCTGAGTTTAAGTGCTGTTGGGTGACACCAGCAGCTGCACACGGACAGAGTAGTGAGGAAGAGGATCTCAAGTGGCACATAAGAGGTGCAAGCATCCCAGACAGCATGAGAAAGGAATATAATAATGTAAGACATGCAAGTCCAATCACCCAGGTACCAAAGTAGATGTTTTCTATTCAAAGGTTTCAGCGGAATTTTATTTCATCCAATTTTTTAAAGACACATGCGCTTAATAGTGACAGGGTTAGAAGTAACAGGATTAGCCAAAAACATACCTGGTAAGCACTAAAAGGGGTTAAAAAAAAATGAGCAAAGCAAAATACGACCACATGCATTAAGCTGTGACAGAATGGTGTAGTTTTTAGAAGCGTATCTTCCTGGATTCTAGACTACGTTTAGGGTATAAAAGTGCAAATTCCTACTAACAACTTCCTTAAGAGACTTAAATTTAAGCTTCAGGAGGCTTGAAAAGAATGATTCACTAGGCTCAACGTAGTAGATACACATAAATTCACACCTTAAAAAGATGCATTCTTGTCTCCACAATATAGACATCGCTTTTGCTTGTGAGCTTTTTGTCCATCTTTTAGCCAGTGCAGCCATTAGGCTGGATGGGATTTTTACTATTTTCAGGTTTTTCGTCTCTGCTACTGCCAGCACAAGGTCTGAACTCGTTTTCTATTCTGAATCTCATAGCCAACACTGGCTTTGCCCTTAGATCTCAGCCTTGCTTAGGACCAAAGTTTTTACCCAAGCCCTCTTCAGCTAGAACCCCCTGGGCCCCACCAGCACCTGCCCAGCTTGGGTCAGGCTATCCCTGCGTATAGCATGGCTCTGCCAGAATTGATACAGCAATTCTTTTGGGTTTCAGGTCACCTTATCACCCGACTTCTTAACAGCGTTCAGCTTTGGAAGTAACAGGAGCTTCTAAACACTAGACTAATGAAACATTCACACAATATTCATTGCCTCAGATCGCCCATTTGACTAGTCTTAAGGGAAATTTGACAACTCCCCATAGGAGCAGGGGGCCGAATATTAGCCTAGTCATGAGAACTCTTCATAGGGTATACAGGTGCCAGAGGCCAGATTCTCCCTGCAAGATGGGGATTTTTGTTAGTCTATGCAAACAGTAAAGCACACAATTCAGGCAGAGAATCTTGGAATACTTCTAGACCAACTCCAGATTTTCTGAAAGATTAGAAGATAACTTCTGCTTTAAGCTCATCTTACCCCTCGGAATAAGACCTATTTCCATGGTATCTCGAATTTAGAATGGAAACCATTACAACTTGTTCAGGACATATGAATTGAATATATTCATTCTCTTCTAGGCATAAAGGCCTAAGACACAGCTCAGGTGGTAAGACTAATGCTTTTGAGTCTGTTTCAAGTGCTAAGAGCCCCTTACCATTCATCTTAGATGAAAGATAAACAAATGAGTATGAAGCCCCTTACTCCTCCATCCCATGTAACGCCAAGCATAATTCTACCAGAGTAGACCATCCCTTTAGTGCAGTACATTCCAGTTTGGCCAACACAAATCTGCTTTCGTTACCGTTAGTTCCCAAAATTGCAGTTCCACTTAGAATACGTAGTTTGACAGTAACTGACCATTCCACGTGCTCATGTGAATAAAAGCAATAGTGAGCTGGCTTTTATGTTTGCAACCATGGTCAAACACCCATCCTGAAGGCTGGATGACATACCTTATGATCATTTTCCATTCCTCAGACTCACGGCTGGCCTCAACTAAGTACAAACACCTTCAATCTACCCCTTATTTCATGTGCCTACGCAAGCTCAAACCGACTACATGGTGTACATAGGGTTCCCAGTGGTAGGAGTGGCCTACAGTATTCAGACCAGCAAAGGTTTGTGACTGTCACCTACCTTGAATGCCATAGCAAAAGCCGTCAGTGCCAGCCCATATCCTGTCATCTCACCACCACTTTAATGTCTTTGTTGGGAAAGTTGCTGCTATGCAGAGCTTGAGCCCAAAATGCCTGAACACTCACATTTCCCTGTGACATTCCCACTGAATGGCATACTGAGGTTCCCATTTATAACACCTCAATTTCTCATCCTTAATCCGGCTAAGCCAAGCGCAACTACAAGCCTGCCGACCCATCAAACTTAAAATTGTTTGATCAACTGGACATTCTACTCCTTTATGCTTTTTCCATTTTTCAAACCCTTGTTTCTTTCACGAATTTATCTCCTGGCCTTTCCAGAGGTTTTCCCTAACCTTACGGGCTTTTACTTTGTTCTGTGGACTTCTTTATCTCTGCTTGCTAAGCAATTCCTTGTCTTGCCTTAGGTCTATGAATCTTAGCCCAGATCATGGCTACCTGTAGAGGCACCCGGACACTATCCCACCCGTGTGAAAAACAGACTCCCCCCATCCACTGAAAACCAAATACCAGCCCAGGTATAAGTCGGTTTCTGGGGAGAAACACCCTGATATCCCGAAGAAACTCCTCGATATCTGGAGTCAGTCCAAATCATCTGTTTGGCAGTAGATGCCAAGGCAGAATCTTAGCTGGCAGTGTCAATGTTTGTTCATTTGCGATTGCTTATCTATACAGCTACAGTCAAGCAAGTGATGTTCTTTCACACGACATGCCTTAGGTATAGCTGCCATTTAGGGGATGATTAAATTGTCAGTTTGAGACTTAGTAAAAGTACCCTGTTCCCAGGATAAAGGGGACACTTGGGAACAAGATACCTGTTTTTATGGCAAGCTCATGGTGTCACTTCCTTTACCTCTCACCCCTTTCTTCAATTCAGGCTTAAAAATCCAAGTCTAGAAACCAAAATACATTCTGGAAATAGAAGCAAGCAAAGGATTTTAAGTGGGCAACACCCAAGCCTTTCCCCAGGCACGCTTATCCTGCACTTGAATGTTAACATCTAGTTGTCTTAATTCCCTCAGGGCCTACTCCACACAAAATAACCCTCAAGAACCGAGTATAAACCTAGACAATCTGTTCAGAGTATTCATTTGAGAAGCCCAAGGAAATAACTTGCTCAGGACTCTGGTCCAGAGATTCAAGGCCTTAGCTGCCAGGTAAGATGCATAATAGCCACAACTTAGAAATAGCCTGCATATCAATATGTAGGCTTGCTTTAAGTGAGGGGTACCCAAAGAGGTAGTATTGTCAAAGTGTGGTTAAAACCCAAAGGGAGCACATGCTAGAACTGACAAGGAGCCTCAGTGGTGGATGGGAAATTACTTGGAATCTTGGCTTGGCAACAGAATCCGTCTGAATATCCAACAGCAAGCCAAGGTTTTCCTGAGCAAGTCTCAGACCCGAGGATAATTCATCCCCCACGTCATCAGGACCATTAGGTTAATGCCATTCAAGCTTAGATAGCTATGTCAGCCAGCCTAGATTAGGTTACAAAACTTCTGAAGAGTTCAATAATGCTAGTGTACTTGACACCAGTATTTTGTGCATTTGTTGCCAGTCACCAACTGCACACACATCCCTATTGTGAGCATTTATATTTTAGGCAAGTATAATAGATACCACTATTGTTCACTAGGGCTAACACGGTAAGGTATTATGTGACCATGTAACTAGAGCTACGACTTTCTGCAGTGTTTCAGACTGAAGCCTGGGAACCCTCGAATTCATTCTACAATGGAAGCGAGTTCAACAGCCCCAGAGCCCCACATTATCTACAGTAATTCTCTTTCACACCCATACCTTGTATTTTCTTCTGTCAGCTGGAAGGATTGTCTAGTTCAAGATAGTTGGCTACTGGTATTTGTGAGTGAGCCAGAGATGGACTGCTGCTGCAGTGCCACCTCAATCAAGATCCTGAAAGTGGCAAGAGGGCATCCTCACAATGGGTAAGGACTCAAGCATTCTATTTGGTCATGTGGTTGGTGGAGAAATAGACAATATATACTGAGACAGTGACTACTAGCTTATCCAGGTTGTCAGACTAATGAAATGATTTTAAAAACCGGAGGTAAGAAACCCTGGGACAAATAAACCTATGGGAGCTGGCAGTCTACAGATCTTGTTCCGTCATTCGTGTGAAGCTCAGAATCTTGACTATTAACCCTGTACTTGGCTCGGCCCTGTAGTCTCCTGGTAGCATTAAACACACTTGATTCTGAACTAGATACCCAGGTTAGGCAACTGGGGAGCTGACGCTTGACCGCAAGTGTCATTAGGAGCAGACTTACAGTATGCTTTCTACAAGTCGTTACCTTTGGATTGCAGCTTCAAAGTTTAGCTTTAACTATAGGCATACATTTTAACTTTAGACTTGACGTACACAAGATTAAAGTTACGTAGGTATGTCAGGGGTTTGTTGTAAATATTTCACACAGGTACTAAGCCTAGTGTTTAGTTTTTCCTGTTCTCCCTTCTTGCACCCTCCATCCTCAAGGAGGCCCCAGTCTCATTCCCTCCTTTGTGTTGAGTTACTTAGCGCTCATCATTTGTAAGTGAACGTGCAGTGTTTGGTTGTCTGTTCCTGTATTAGTTTGCTATGGATAATGACCACCACCCATGTTCCTGAAAAAAGGCATGACCATTCTTTATGGGTGTCCAGTGTTTCATCGTGTATATACACATTTTCTATATCCGATCTGTCATCATCTCAGGTTTATTCCATGTCTTCATTTGGGACTAGTGCTGTGAACATTTGTGTGATTATGTCTTTGTGGTAAAATTATTTATATTCCTTGACCCCTTTCCCTCACAGCATATGTATTACACCAAAGTAAACAAGGTGGGTAGGGACTTAAAACCCAAAACTAAAAACCCTAGACAATTCAGGCAATACCATCCTGCACACAAAGGAACAGGCAAAGATTCTATGACAAACACACCAAAAGCAACTGCAACAAAGATTGACAAGTGGGGTCTAATTAAACTTAAGAGCCTTTGCACAGCCACAAAAATCGAGTCAGACAACCTATATAACCAGAGAAAGTATTTGTCAAGCCATCTGACAAACATAATACTGAAAACCTAAAGATAAAAACAAAACAAAACAAAAAAAAAAAAGATGGACATGAACACACTTCTCTAAAGTCATACATGTGGTCAAAGAACAGTGTCACTTATTAGACAACTCCAAGTCAAAACTATAATACTATCTCATGCTAGTCAGAGCAGCTAAGGTCAAAAAACAGATGAAGGTAGATAGGAAAAGGGAACACACACTGTTGGACTGTAAATTAGTTCACCATTGTGGAAAGCAGTATAGCGATTCCTCACAGCTAAGGACATGCATTTGTGTATGGACATTCAGATCCATTATCAGCTATGAGTGAAGACAACCCCTAGTCCATCCCTTTATGTCATGACGGGTCTTCCAATTTGTTTCATGGAAACACCATGTTCTTTCAGACTATCAAGTACATCAACCAAGATGCCAAGAGAACATGGACTATCTACCAGATGAGAGAAGTGGGGTTCCACTTTCCTTATTACATACAACAATCTTGTTACCTTCCAAGCTTACAGCTGTTTCTATGTATCAGGGTCCCAACAAAAAACAAACGTGTAAGAATTTAGTCAAGCTGGGCACGGTGGCTCAAGCCTGTAATCCCAGCACTGTGGGAGACCGAGGCGGGTGGATCACAAGGTCAAGAGATCAAGACCATCCCAGTCAACATGGCGAAACCCTGTCTCTACTAAAAATACAAAACGTTAGCTGGGCATGGTGGCGTGTGCCTGTAATCCCAGCTACTCAGGAGGTTGAGGCTAATTGCCTGAACCCAGGAGACGGAGGTTACAGTGAGCCGAGATCGGGCCATTGCACTCAAGCCTGCTGGGTAACAAGAGTGAAACTCCGTCTCAAAAAAGAATTTAGTCAAAGGAAACCTTCATTGAACATCAATTAAAAGAACAAAGGGTGAGATCAGGGCCTAGCAACACCAAGCTACTGACGACCATGGAGACCTAAGGATGGAAAAGGATACTGAAAGCCCAATGAGGGCTGGAACTATAAAGGAGGATCCCATTTGGAAGAAACAGATCTGCAGTTACTGTACAAGACACAGCTTTGAAGCCAAGAGGAAATGAATTAGAACCTAAACCTCTTCCCACCAACCTTCTCCTAAGTCGGGGTCTCCCAGTGGCCAAACTCGCCTAGGTATGTTTCCAAGGGAGACTGGGTGATGTAGCTCACAAGAGTTAGCTTAATTGGGGGCACAGAGCCAAGTGCAGAACAGATGTTGAGGGTCAGAATAACCAGCTCACTTGGGGACAAATAGGCAAGTGAGCATCTTAAGGGGGTAAGCTGTGAAACACTCCTAGCAGACAAGGTATAGGGCTCTGTACCCCTTAAGTCCCACACAGGCAGGAACAAACTGGGACTGCAGCAGAGGACAAAAAAGGAACAAGCTGAGTTTCCCCAGTAACTTAGTGAGGATTCATGGCAGAATTACCGATTGAGATAGAATTCCAATATTCATCCAAAAATAGAGAAAAATAGAGTGAAATCCAAGCCACATGTAGCTAGCAAAAGTAGAGACCTCTCCAGCTGGGCGATTCACTGTCAGCTTTTGCCTAGATGTTCTAAGCATCCTGCCTCTAGGCTTGGTACATCTGCCACACATCTTTGCCCCCCAAACCATAACATTCTTTCTCCGTCCTGTTACCAGGGAGGTTAGCAGTTTTTCTAATGGTTAGCGTTTCCTAAAGCTGTTAATCCCGATTAAGGTGGCATTATCCTGTTAGGAGGCACCAATGTCTCAGCTTGGGGAAACTGTTGGGGATTATTTAAGAGTCACTCCAGTGACTATTTTAACACCTTTCTTCAACTTGCTTCGTTTAACATAGCACTGAGGTTTGAAAATGGTTCATGCTATACAAGTGTTTTAGTCAACAATCAAAGATGTCTGGCAATAGGGAAAGGAATATGCCTTGTAGAGGACATTGTATGAATTCATTTTAACTCTAGCCCTTCACAATTAACCCATTTTCTCTAAGCGAAAAATTTTCTGGAAATTGTTTCCAACGTAACTAGGTCACCAGGCCATGTTCCCTGGCCACTTGACAACAACCCACATAGCCAGAGTTTGTAGCTGGCATACCTGCTGTCCCAACTCATGCTCCATGATACTTTGTTTCTGCCATTTTCTGGATTATTTGTCAACTCCCTTCAGGCTGACAACACTACCTAAAATGAGCGCCCCTCCAATGTTTGCTTTCTGCTCCACGGCTCCAATATCACGTATGCAGGTAGGAGCTTTTTGTTGGCCAAAGACAAGTTATCTGCTTTTGACAGTGTTCTACATTTTATACAAAAATCCACTGACCTTGCGTTTTGCAGTTTTGCTGCCATTTTAACTTCCTATGTTTAACTGTATAAAACTATCTTGTAGGATTTAATGTCAGTGTGCATTTACATTGATGTATTTGCTGGTTTTGCTTTCTCAGTTCTGCGATTTCCTGCAAGACTTTTCTCCCCATAGGATCCTTTAGTATTTGTTTGCAAGGGATGTAATCCCGTCTGATACTTTCCATCTGTTTTTGAAGGATGTTTTGTTCTAGCTGTGTTCGAAGTTCGAAGTTGTTCACAGCACATTGGAAATGTTCATTGTTGGCCTCTCTCATTCCATCACAACAGTTGTGAATCTTCAAGATAGCATGCTTTCCCATGCCTTTGGCTGCTTTTAATTATTTGATCTATAGTAGTCTTGCTATGATATGCCTAGATGTAGTTATTTTGGGGGGTTGGCAGAGCTCCTTGAATATTTACACTTCTTGGTCATTGTTACCCCTCCATCTTTTGTCCTTCTGTCCATCACCGTCTACGCCTCAACTATCCTAGTTCCGAGATCCTGATTACTTATGTTGTGTCTTCTGACCAAGACTCATACCGCACATTTATACTGTTTTCTATTCTGTAATGTTTGTACTCAGTTTAGAGGTTGTCAGTCTGTCTTGTAATCTTGGCTATAACAATTATAGAAACAGTGGAATCCATCTATCAAACGCTAACCTCAATATTCAGCTTACTAAGCTTTACAGCAATTTGAAGCCAATAGGAGATGCTGCTCTTAAGTAATTCCCGAGTTAAACTGAGCACATCTGGGAGGTCTGAGCAGAATTCAGAGCCAATCCTGCTCTACAGCCAGCAGAACCCATGTCTCCCCCCTGCTTCTCAGGGCCACATTCAGGTTCACTGCCCTAACTCCTGTCAGATTGTTTCTACGGGAATCCAGACTAACAAGAACCTTTCATACTCAGCTAGCTGACGTACAAACCTCTCATCTCAGCCCAAATCTGAGGAATATGCCTATGTGATCGAGTAAATTATCAGTTAGAAGTCACTTATCAGAAACCCTCTATTTCAGTCAACTAAGTTTCCCGACGTTGCTCAGGCATGTTACATGTCCGATCACCTCTAGCTTGGAAGACAGTCCTAGCAGGTCACCACTAGTTGCCCATGTTCTAATCCTTGAGGAGCTACGAACAGGTTAACCTTAGTTTCGGCCACTTCACCAATCAAGGGGACTTGGCAATCGAGTTGATCTCACCAGTCTAACTTCCTTACTTGGTTACTGACCATCCTTATAGCTTAGCTTTCCCATATCACAATTTTCTTAGGTTTTAGGCTTTTAAAAAGCCATGTCAGAAGGCTTTTTGGAGCTCAATGTCAGAAATGGAATGGTTAGACTCAACATGTGAGAGGCAGCCATCTGACAACTGCCTCACAAGCTTCAGAAGGTTGGTCTTCAGGTACATAGTATAGGTGACAGGCCAATATTAAAGAGGGCCTAAGCCCATCTAATTAGACAGTTGAAGGAAGATGTCTTAGTAGAAAGGTATGCTGATGGAACTGTTAGTGACATCCATTTGATCTTGTTCATTTCCTGACATACAGCTTCTAAACGGTTGCAATCTCCATAGTTATAGGCCTGTCTTATAAGCTTATGAGGTGACTGGTGGCTGCAGGCCCTAGATAGCTTCAAGATGGGGCTGGTCAGACACCAAAGCATGATCCAGAAGGAGATCAAGACCGAGTTGACCATGGGTGGGCAATGATGTTGGTTATGCCTATATGAAGCCTCTACAAAACCAAGAACTGGGTTGTCAAATTGCTTAATACAGAGGTGTCTGGAAGTGGCACACCCACAGGGTATGCCAGAGGGTATGAAAACCCCTTTCCACAGGTCTTGCCCTAACCACGGTCATGGATAATGTTTGGGTTCTGTGAACTATTCTAACAAGAACTCAAGAAGGGTGTATCGGGAACATCAGTTTATAGCCCATTTGTCAGACTCATACTTGACAGCCTATAATGTGCAACTGGCATCTGAAGGTGGCAGTCTTGTGCGACTGTGCACTTATGTGGGATCATTATATTGTCTCCAACATCAGACTGGAGTTACAAGACACTCAGGTGGTCTCTGATGGAGAGCTGCTTGGTGTTTAACACCTTACATACATCTCATGTCAGAAGTGGTCAGTTGTGAGGATAGGAAATACACCGTTTTCCCAATCTTCGTTAACTCCTCAGTGCCAGTGTGGTGGCCCTTTTCAATATGGAACGTTTTTAATTCGTAACTTCAGCTTACACACTGCCATCATTACTGTCCTACACTTCAGATTCTGAGAGCCATAAACAGCAGCTCAGTACTGTTTAACTACACAAGATTCCCTTTATGGAATTCTGTGCAGAGCCTTTTACACATGAGTGTTAACAGCTCAAAGTTACCCAACTCCTATGCAATTCGAGCCTTTGAAAGTACTGTGGCAATATTCAATCCTTTCCCTCAAAGACATTAGACTTCAAACTTCAGTTTGATTCATAGGCCATCTTAATCTCCATCTGCTACTCATGCAGAGCGCATACATGGTACTTTTGGTAGAGCACTGAGCACAAGTGAAACTCAACTTTCTGTAAGCGTTCACAGACTTGAGCTTGAGGCTTGAGCAGGTTTAAGGGAAGCATGCCAAAGGCTAAGTCCAAGGCACATTCCTTTGAGGGAGCCAAGATAGCCATCCTGTGAAAGTATGTCCAGACACTGACACTTTCAGAAACCTATTTCACTGCAGAAATCTCATAAGCCATCTTAAGTGTCAATGTTACTTTCCAATCCTAATAGTCACCTTTCCAGTCTTTCAAGCTTGAAAGCATACCTTTGCTCTAATCCATTAGTCTTCAGGTAAAGGAAGATAGGGAGAAGCAGCTAAAACCAAAATAGGGGGCTCTTATCAGTGGAGACAATGAGTCTGACCAAGCAAGAGCTGACTACCCAGTCACAAGTGAATGGTTAAGAGAAGCCTCGGCCATTCCTGCCCAGACTCCACTTTGCAGCCCAGGGCCGATAGGTACAAGACACGGGTCTGAGCTTTGCTTCAAAAATGCAAGAAGTTAGTTTTGTTCATCTAAAGGTTTCCCACTTGTGCATCTTACATTCTAGTACCTCATCACACAACAAATACTACAGCAGAGAACCCTTCTCGGCACCGCTGTTACGTTTTCAACTGAGACATTAATCCCAATCCTTCCCCCTCAGCCACTATTCCAACGTTCCCAGTTCTAGTTTCTGATCCGATTCAGTTTTATCTTATGGCTGTCGGGGCCTGGTATTTCTTTGGAGGACATTCCCTTCATATAGGCAGTTAGTATCATTTTAATCCCTTATGTACCTGTATGGCTACCTTCCCTGTTTGTCCTAGGCCTTACAGGTGGTATTTGTATAGCAGCTGGAGCTACAGTGCCAACAAGCCTGACCTTCGTTGTATGAGTTTAGGAACCAAAAAAAAAAAAATCATCTAAGTTTCCACAGCCAAGATAGACCACAGAAATTGGGTTGAAAGTTTGCCTATGGAAAGGTATCAGTGATCTGTATTTGAGAAGGCCATGTCCCCTCCCTGGAAGACAAGTCTTGAAGTGACCAGGTCAGGTAATGCAGCGCTTCCTCTGGACAAAGCAGTTTAAGTTACTAGCCAGAAGAGAGAACTTAGTCCTGAAGAGTTTTGATGAACTTTCCTCACCACGCTGATTTCTGCTCAACTTCCATCTATCCAAACACTAGGAATTGGTGAATAGAAATCCAAATTTACTCCAGCGACCCAAGGGAACTATATTTGAAAATTAAAAACTTCAGCTCTTTAAGTAACCAGGCAGAAGAGAATATGTAAGACCACGGGGTGGAAACAGAACCGACTTTCCAAAGCACAATAAAAGTACACTCCAAGTTCTGCAAGAGCTTTCAGAACAAATTCCTGGAAGTGCCCTTCATTGATATTATTCCCCATCCCACACTCCAGCTGTATGCATTGCTGGCACACATTAAGTCCAGGTGAGGCTCATGAATCCTCAAGGCTGACACTTCTCTACTTTTCCGGTAAGCAAGGCTTGGGTTCGTCTTCCCAGCTAGGTAAGATAGATATCCTGGACAATGTTCTTCGGTTGCGCTGGCTGCTTCTCTTGGGCACCCCAGACCCTTCCATGGTTGGTTGCTAGCCCCACCCAGATTTTGTTTCTGAAAAGCTAACTCTTTAGCCCTGTCCTTCGTTTTCCGGGCAAAGGTTTTCCCTATAACACGTTCTTCGATCGACCCAGGAAGAGCTTCTGGTTTCGTTTTCTTGATGTAAGGTCAGAATTGAACTTATAAACTAAAGGTTAGAGTAAGAGCATCGAGTCAGTGAGAAAATGTTGGTTCATTACAGTTATTGAAACTAAGATTAGAGATTAGAGTCCCCTTTAAGATGGGAGCCTAAACTTGTCCTAGGTTTCATTCTATTAACCAAAAAGGAGGCCTTCCTAAACTAAAAAGCTACTGGCAGTCTGCCTATGAAGCTTTTAATTTACCCTTTACAAGGGTAAGGTGGGTAGAAAAGCTTACAACATTCCGAGTATGCTCCTTTCTAGACAAAGATGAAATTTTTCACAACTTTAAGAGTTAAGGTAGGAAAATTTCTCAATTGAGGTATTGTTCGTAGGATCTCAGACTTCTGAGGTTTTCATCTTGAGGTAAAACATCTATGGTTTTATTCTTTATGGTTTTTTAAGGAGAACACAGAATGCCTGCCAAGTTTATGTGTACACGAGATTGTGGGGACCTGGAAAACACCAGCTCTGCTTTCAGGTCTTCTGGGAAACACCTGGTCTCCCGGAAAGTGGTTAGGACAAAAAAAAGCATCAAGCCCTGCCAGAGCTTCCACAAAGGAAAGTCACTCAGGGTTATCCCAGAGCAGTAGACAAGACCAGAGACTGACAGGAGTGATTCTGAAGAGTCCAGCAAGTCAGGGCAAGGTCTTGCCCTCTAATGGTTTCCCAAAGAATTGATGTATGGCACAAAGCACTATTTCCGTCCCCTGGGCTACCACCTCTTAGTATAGGGTCTTTCATGAAAATCTCAATCTATTTCAAGTCGCCAAGAGCTTGGGTTATTGTGCTACACTTCTTGGGAAAGGCTAGGCTACACATGCTATGAGGTAGTCCAAACCTTACTACCAGGTCTACGAAGGGAGCCCAGTTGACTAGAAAGGAGCAGTAGCCAAGTGTTTGGACACTTGGCCATCTCTGTAGAAACACGAAGGCTATGACAAAGTAGTCTGAAAAGTGAGAGCCCCCTATAACCAGGGCCTCCCAGATCATTCCTGCCAGAGGCCTCTACTTTGAGAACCAGCCATATTAAACCCCTTTCTCATTGTTGCTCACTCCTAGTTTAAGTATGAATTACTCAACAGCTACACAATTTAGTGGCAAAGAATGGAACACTAGGAACCAACATGGAAGAGATGCTGCCAAGCCTTTACAGCTTAGACTTGAGGCACGGGGCTATGCAGAAGGGAGCCTCTCTCAAACCACACCTGGGACTGAAGCCAAGCGATCTAGGTAGAGGGAGTGCAGGGCCTTCATCAATAGCTACTTAGAATTGTCAGTATGCCCAGCTTCCTATTACCATGGAAGCCACAAGGCCCAGAAAACAGGGGTCACATTCTCAGCTTTTGGAAGAGCTTCAGTAACTCATTCAAGACAAGAAACGTGGCAGGATCTAGACCCAAACTACATCTGGCCCCAAAGTCTGACACGAGCATTTTGGCCATATCACCTATCACACTTCCCTGCCATTGAGGGTCTATTATGGAAAGCCTGGAAGTCAAGCTTTGTCATGAGTGGCTTTTCTGTACGAAGTTCAGAAGTTGTGTTCTACCTAGTTCTGGAGCCACCCATGTAACAGTTCTGGCATGATTAAATTAGAATACAGGAAGCCTAGACAACTGTGTTAACTAGCTTGTCAGTAACAACTGACAGCCTCGAGTTCACCTGCATCACAAAGTCTACTTATGGATTCGGCATATTTCAATCAGTTGAACAGGCTAGGACCCTGTCAGGACTAGAACCTCTCGATTCTGCGAGCTTCAGATTTGACCTTGGTAGAGCCCAACATCCCTCAACGGATGTTGGTTCCATATCCATACCACATAGCTTCTAGGCTCCTAAGTTGACTCAGCCATATAAGGTTTTAGGGACCTATGGGACCTGGGTTTAAGTCACTGTCAATTGTCCTCCATCCTTGCCTTTTTCCCGGCCCCAGGAACTTGCTGCTCAACTAAGTGCTAGAGCTGAAGGTCTGTATGAATTCCTGGCCATCTCCCCAGCCCCTAATCATGAGATAAGTTACAGCCGCGGCCAACGGTGAGGCCAATAGTACCTGTGGAGTATAATTGGCAAGCATTCAGCCTTCAAGAGTCAGGATTCTATCCATTCCTCTGACTCCTTCGTTAAGGCAGCTAAATAATTTGAGTGAACCTTTCTGGATTACTGGCCCAAGTTTGACCTTACAAGATTATCTCCGTTCTTTGGGAACTCCGACAAACTAAGCAACTTTTCATCCATGCTTTAAAGACACTTCAAAAAATTTCAGGAACAGCCATACAATCCCAGGTGCAAGATCTGGGCAGGTGAGTGCTAAGCAGACAGTGAAACACCATAGCTGGAATGAAGAGAACCTGCCAGGCAGTTTGGTTCTAGCGATGTACTTGTTACCAATTAGTGCTATCATACAAAGTGCAAATGCTAAACCCATCCGGAACAAGCTCAGAGTAGGAGTACTGTACCAGCTAACGTTTGCTGAGCACATTCTATGATATACACTACACTACATCCGGGATAATTACAAACCTCAGCTTGTGACTTTTACAGGTTCAGTAACTTGCCCAAGTAGAGCCATTAAATGATACATCCCAGGTTAACTAAAGCCCTTATCCCCCAAGCCACTCATTACACTGCTGTGAAATTATTTCCATATACAGAATCAGAGACTGATGCCCTGGTCAAGTACTTCAAGAGTAGCTCCAGTCCTGAATGCACACTCTAGCACTCCCATCTCCAATCTGAAATTACTCACTCCTTTAGCACTTGAAGTAGCTTTCAAAAGAGGTACTTGAGGAGTTCTAAATTCTTACTTTGGCCCAGAACTGGCTCACGGCCGGGCAGACCCCACACTGACTCTTTGCGTGCTAACAAGTCCCACTCAGCTTCCCAGTTCAGCAGCTGAGCCACCCTCCAGGCCTCCGGTTCTCCTGCTTCCCAGGACAGCTGCTTCTAGCGGCCAGGTGATTATCAACTTCCTCAGATTACCCTTGCACACATTTAGGCTTTACTTCTCCAAAGCCTTCTGCCTGTTTTAGTATAAAACTGGGTCCCTCCACATCAGCTATACTACGTTAGGACTGCTATCTGGCCCATTCCTGGGAACTGCCAGGTAGAGTACCCATGTGTAGCTGTTGACTGGAAAAACTCATCCAGGTAGAGCACACGCCAGGCTATCACTTATAGCCGTGGTGTGGACGCCAAGCTCCTCAAGAGAAGTTAATGAGTACAGTGGCTTGGACCTAAGCCATCAGGCAGTTTCTAGAAGCCGTTTAGTTATGCTCGTATTAGAGACATTCCTGTCAGTTAAGTTCCTAAAGATGATCTATATCCCAGAGTACTACTTAAGGTATTTGAGCCACACCCATTGTAGAAAACCCTAGTTTTTAAGACTAATGCTGGAACTATCTGGTGTTCCAGTTCAACTCACTGATATTCTCTTCAGCTGAAGAGAACATACTAGTCTTCAGGTTTCAGAGATTTAGGCAGATTCAAAATCGTGCTTGCTGGGTTTTTGCAATACACCTGTTCCCTTTCATCAGTGGCAGAAGAAAACTAGGAGATTTTAGGACAAGGTTTTTCACAGCAACCCCGTAGCTGCTTGTTTCTAAAGGAGTGTATAAGAAAGCTTAAAGGACAGAAAAATAAGCAAAGGGCCACTGTCCCCAAGACCTGGTCACAGAAGCCGGACTATGGATTTGCTCAAGGGTAGAAAACCGTTACAGTAGGGAAGTCTCATTTGTCATCTAGTAAAAGGCCAAGAGGTCACTGCCTGCTGGAAGCTTTTGAGTTTTTGGCTTCCAAGTTGAGACAGTAATTAATTCCCTCGGGCTAGTATATTGCAATTCAAACTCATCTGTACAAACCCTATTGCCTAGGAAAGCTTACAGGTTTAAGGACCTTAGAGCTAGTCTCCCCACTCAAGTACACACAGGAGCGCACCTAGTTCCCAACGAACCCACTCCTAAACAAGGTTCACTCAAGGAAAGAAAAACGGCTTTCCCAAGCAAAGTCTTTGTTTTTTAGCTACCATCAGAGTTTTAGGTATTTTCCCGAGTCGTATATGTAATACCCATGAGGACGTTCTCCCACAAAGAGACAAGCAAAAAAAAGCCATGGGTTCGGGGGCAGGATTCCAGCAGACCCCGATAAGGACTCCTGCCTTTGGAGTAAGCCAGCTTGCACGTAGTTCCCCGAAAGTCACATGAAGGAAGCCAGCAAACAGATGCTGCTTCACGCACTACGGTTTAGCTTTACTCCACAGGCAAGAAGAAAGCCACCCAAAAAACGCAGGGAAGTCAGCTTTGAGACCACCGTCCCATCCTGACCTACAATCCCCTTTCCCGTAACACTTTCTCCTAAGGCTTTATACCGACACTTCACAGCTTTTCCCTTTATTCCCACAGCCTTCCTCTTTTAAAAGAGCTTTAAACCAACACTTCCCCGTTTTTCCATAGATTTCTTTCCCATAACCTTCCTAATTAGAAAGAAAGAAAAAGGCTTCCGAACTTTTCCCTACTTTCTTTCCCATAACCTCCCCATCTGGAAACAGAAAGCAAGAAAGAAAGAAAGAAAGAAACTTTATATGAACACTTCCAAGGTTTTCCCTACATTCTTCACTACAACGCAGCCACCCCACTTCCTCCAGCAACAAGCTTCACTGACTGCAGGAAGTCTGTACTACCCTTCGCGTTTTTATAGACGGTGAAGGCTAAGTTCCCGCCCCCCCCCAGCCCCAAAGCCCTCTGGGTGAGCAGCTACTCCTCTGGTTTCTCATTGGCTCTCTTACTGTCAATCAACAGCTTGTTCCCAGCCCAAGCATTTCCCCGTCCACGTGACCAATAGCAGAAAGAAGACGTGGAGGTTTATTGCCTGGCTGTAGACAGCACGAGCAAGAAAGGTAGCCTCCAACCCCCACCAGCTGCTGTGATTGGAAAACGAGCGTGACCCTCTTCACTGAAAGAATAGATGATTATCCTTTGGGTTCGCCCTGCTTCGCTGTTGTTAAGAATCGGCTGAAGTGCCTAAAAATTGTCGAGTTTCAGGGCTTTTTCCTGGAAATTGTGAGTTAGAAGGTCTTTGGGGAGGACCTACGAGGCTGTGGTTTTAATAAGCACCTCCAGGATTTGCATCTTCAGGGAAGTTGGCATAATACTAAAGAGTTGGTATTCAAACGTTTCTTTCCAAGAAATCGCTTTTGTTACATTTATTCCAATATTCTATTACTTGCTCCTTTTGATTTGAGCCTTCTCTAGCAGCTCCCACAAATAAGCAGTTTTTCCTGGAAAGGGAAATGCAAGACTTTAAGAGGGAGCTGGCTAGTATTGATTTTTGCAGTACACTCTTCCCCACCCTGCCACCTCCTCAACCAGTGAGCCACAAATGTGTGTTGGGTATCCTTTACCACCCTGTTCAGCTGGATTGGTTTGTGACCCTAAAGTGAACCTCCAGATGAGTAAGGCGATAGTGTAGGCGGAAGCCTTCTAATGGAGGAAACGAGTGTGGAATGAGAAAGTTTTAGGACCTCACTGGCAGGCCTGGACAGCCGGAAAACTGTGGGAATACTTTTGGGAAGAAGGTGGCTTTTTGTGCATCATGGGCTGTGGCAAGAGAACTTGATTTACACCCACCCTAGTATCAGAAATGCTCCAAGAAAGAGCAAAGGTTAAATACCGTAGTTTTTTGTTGTTGTTGTTTCTTGGTAGTAATTTGCAAATTGATTCTGTAAGCATCAGTTTCCTAATCAAAATAACAGTCAATTCACTGCTTCCCTCAAAGTTTCTTTCATTTTCCTAACTTCCTGTCTGTATTCTTGCTGTTTCTCAAACCAGGAATGTCCTTTCTCTCATGTCCACAAATTAAAAGTCTAATGATTGTTTGAGACCCAGCTGAGATGCTAAATTTTTCTGGGAGTCTTCTCTAATTTCCCACATTGGTTCTACCTGGCCCATCAAGTACTTATCAAACAGTTTTAGAGGTGCAGGTGATTTGGGAACGGAGATGGCCCAGGTCTGATCTTCTCTCTAGTGACTCTCACACCCTAATTAAAAAACTGCTCTTTGTTGTGCTCTATTATAGCATCACTTCTACATCCAACACTTTATTTTCTGTGCATTTTTTGCTATCATATTGGTCTGTATCACTATATTTTGAGTTCCTAGAAAAGTGGTAGAATGACTCCAACTCTATACCAAGAATGTGGTACAAATGTAACATGTGTTTCCTGAATAGATAAATGGATGGATGAGAGGAGGAGATGGCTGCAAAGAAATCAAATTCAGCTTTCCTCAATATTTTATCTTTAGCCTCAGAATTGAGTCCTGTGATGACATTAGAGAAAATTCTGAAATCTCTTGGACTTTGGAAATGGTTTCAACTCCATAAAGCTGGCCTATAAGATCAGAAAGAGCAAAGACTACCAGAATTATAGAGGGAAAAGATTTGAGGACAAGAACTAGCCCTCTTCTCCCTTATTCCCAATTTATGAGTTCAAGTCCTACCTGACACAGGTGTGAATAAACTTTAAGAATCTGGAAGGTGGTATACTATAGTGCTTAAACATGCAGATTCTGGATTTGTATCCTCACTCTCTGGCTTACTAACCATCTAACCTTATGTGACCTTGTGCAAATTACATAATCTCTCTAGGTTTCAGCTTCTTTATAAATAAAATGGCTATTATTATGATTATAATAGTACCTCGAGGATTATTAGGAATGTTAAATGAGTTAGTATATAGAAAACACATAGAACAGTGATTGGAACATAGCACTAAATTATCACCTATAATATTGCATAAATAACGTTGTTCAATAAATTTAGCTGTTACTAACTTATGATAGCCGAGAAAAGTAGATTCACAAGGCTTTAGTCTACACAGATGTGGAAGCCTTCTCTAATTACTCAAGGCTATAATCAACACCGATGTAGGCTGAATCCTTCATTACAGTAGCATATTGGGAATTGCTGGAAAATTAACAGGCTGTTGTTAAGAGTCCCTAACCCATTAGGGCGACACCCATACCTTTCCTTACTGAGTCCATGTGCTCCTATTAGAGACAGAGCCCTGAACACAAAAGGACCTTGTGTGGCTCAGGGTGGGGGGGCTGATTAATGTGTCTGTGTCCTTGTCACTGGAGAAGACGGCTTCTCATCCCATTGCAGAGAAAAAACATCATAAATTATTAATTATATCTGTGATTCATAATGACTTTGCATCATGATGACAGCCATTGTATAATGACAGTAACAAAAAACGATATTTTTGGTTTCTAATTAGGTTCTGAAACAAGATTCCAGAGTATAATACTATACAAGGGGCTTAATGGCTGCCCGCCTCTTTCCCCTAGGAGAAACTGACAAGCAGCTGTGGACCTTTGATGTCTCTGAGCACCGATGCCAGGGAGGTAGGCAGTGCCAGGCTTGGACATCTCCCATGGACAGCCAAGCAGCATTCTTTTCATGGTGGCTATTACACTGCTTTCTTGGGAGTTGCTTTTGATCCATGTGGAATAGATTAAAAGTCTGTTTTGAATCCCCCAGCGTTTCCCGTGCAGCATAATTAGAGATGCATTGGAATAGGAATTCAGGTCTACACTCACTTTAATGAGGTGTTTGAAGAGTGTGGCCCAGCAAGGCGGAGGGCAGAGGGAGCGGAGTGGTGGAGATGAGGAAGGCAGGGATGCTGGCATGATGAGGGGGCAAAGGAATAAAGGTTTTTGTGAGGAGGTGAATGGAAGTGAAGGAACCACAGGGGAGAGAGAAATGGAGAGTGAGAGAAGCAAGGAAATGAGAAGTGCGTAGCATTCACCGTGTCCTACCACATGCCAACCACGTTTTCAAAGATGACGAGAAACACAGTTAAGAAAATTATACTGGAAATCCATGGAGAGGTTCACAGCCTTGGATTCTGTTGTTTGTCTTGAATCTATCTGGAGACAGTAGAGAAATAGGGAGAATGGGCTTTGTCATCAAACAAACCTTGGTTTGATTCCTGGTCCTGTCCTTTTTGAGCTGTGTGACTGTTGGCAAGTCACTGACCTTCTCTGAAACTATTTCCTCACCTGTCAAATGAAGGTTAACTATATAATGTGTATAACACTCCTAGAGTGGACTACTGTCTAGCATATATTAGATGTTCAATAAATTATTGTTACAGTGAGGAATCTGAGGATGACAGAGGTCAGCTTTGCCCAGGAGCTCATAACTAATCAGTAACAGAATTGAAATGTAAGCCCAAGTTTGTCTGATCTCCACTGCTACCAAGCAAAATTACCACGACTGACATTCTATGGGGGAAGACAAGGTCCATTCTCTATAGGGTAACCCTTGACCCAGGGGTCGAGGTGCTGGCACTAAGGGGAGAGATAAAGCAGCTTCAATTTCAATCAGCTATGGCAGGATTTTAAAATTTAGATTTGGTGGCATTGCTTCCACAGACTGGTTTTTCACAGGGTATGCCCTTGCTTGCATATCCTCATAGGTATGTGAAGGTGCATCCCTCGCTAAGTTCATTCCAGGGCTTATTGAGTTCCTATTTCTGTGCCCTAAAGAGCACATAGTCTCATTGGAGAGCTGTGGCAGTCCTTGTGGTGTGCTGCTGTTCATGTTCTAGAACCTGCTGCAAGAGTGTGCCTTTGGGATCCATGGAAGGGTGCACCTGCACAGTCTTCCCCAGGCTGCTCCCAGCCCTTCACAGCACATGGCAGGAGTACTGGAGCTGGGCCACTTCTGCCCAATGTGGGACTTCCTTATTAGGGAGACTCTAGGGCTTACCATCACCTGGAATCTGCACTGCAGTCTGAGGCTTTTCCTGACTCCCCCTTCTCCACTGTTCTTCCTTGGGGCGTCACACATCCATCAGTCTGAACTCTCCCTGCCTGTGCCTGCTCCTTCTCTCATCTTTATAGGAGTTTCCCCTAAAAAATATTTTACTTCTATCTTGATGTCTGCTTCCCAGAGCACCTAAACTGACAAAAGAACCAACATCCATTATTTATTTTATAGCTGACAATATAAGCCGATTGATCAACAGAACTCACACTCCTCCTAACTCCCTCTTGAGCCATTCACTTCTCTCCAACTCCCACCACCTTAGTCCACCATCAGTCAGGATCCTGGCAGGACACAGAAGACACACTCAAATTGAGTAATTTGTTGAGAAGTTAACAAATGGACAATTTACAAAGCTGTAATTCCAAGCTGTAATCTTAGCTTAAGGAAGCAAGGGAGATGGCCTGCCTGCATCGACTTGAGGTGAGGGATAAATACCCCGACCTTACTCTATTCCCTACCATCTTCTTTAGGTGCTTCCCCCTGGACCAAACCTAAGTGGAAGCCAGAGGGGACAGGAGCCCACTGATGGAAGTCAATGTTAGCTTCCCAAGACACAGAACAGTTGAGAGTAAATCTAGAGAGGCAAAAAGATGATATTTGGCACATTTGTGCCTTACCCAAAGATTTGTATCATCTTGCTGTCCCTCTTTTAATCTTTCTCCTCATTAAAACCAGGATGACATTTTAAAGACAGTGCCAACTCTTCCAGCTTCCTAAACCTGCTCAGTGGCCTTGCCCACCCACTCATGATTAAGGATCTGACTTCCACTCTATCCTTGCTTCTTTTTTTTTTATTGCATTTTACGTTTTGGGGTACATGTGAAGAACATGCAAGATTGTCGCATAGGTACACACATGGCAGTGTGATGTGCTGCCTTCTTCCCCATCACCTATATCTGGCATTTCTCCCCATGCTCTCTCTCCCCAACTCCCCACCTCCCACTGACCCTCCCCTATTTCCCCCCGACAGACCCAAGTGTGTAGTGCTCCCCTCCCTTTGTCCATGTGTTCTCATTGTTCAACACCCGCCTATGAGTGAGAACATGCGGTGTTTGATCTTCTGCTCTTGTGTCAGTTTGCTGAGAATGATGCTTTCCAGGTTCATCCATGTCCCTACAAAGGACACGAACTCATCATTTTTGATGGCTGCATAATATTCCATGGTGTATATGTGCCACATTTTCCCTGTCCAGCCTATCATCGATGGGCATTTGTGTTGGTTCCAGGTCTTTGCTATTGTAAAGAGTGCTGCAGTATACATCCTTGCTTCTTTTAACAACTGTAGCTTAGGTGGAGGTAAACACCTGACCTTGCCCTCCTTCTTGGAATGCCTCTCCCCTCAGCTCCTTACCTGGCACCTTTAACTCATTCTTCAGATCTCAGCCACCATGTCACCTCCTCTGAGAATCCACTGTCCCCTGCCCCTCTTATACCAAACAGGCTCCTCTAAGTTTTCTCCCATGACTCTTGAATTTTGCCTTCATGACACATTAGTATTCAATTATTCATTTACATACAGGGCTATTGGATTAATGACACCTCCCATGAAGACTGATTTCTATGATGTCAGGGACTTTGTTTGGCTCAATGTTGCCTTCCATGAAGCTAGCACAGTGTGATACTCTGTAGATATTCATTTGATAAATACATAAAATGCTATGGGCAAGCCAAGCTATATATTTCGGAGTTGAAGATGGTCCTGATTTTAAACATTTCTTACTTTCAGTCAAGCATAGAAAAATCCTGGAACTTTCAATATTTATGTAGCCAAAGTGTCTCTCTTGTTTGCTCACTTGCATGCTTCCTTGTGTACCACTAATTGAGCAGCTACTATGGACCAGATGCTCTGGAAAATGTTGTTCTGAAGAGGAGTACTCATCTGCACCAGTGGTGCACCTAGCTGTATTTTATACACTAGGAAGTAGACCCAGAGGTAAGAAACGAGTTGCTATCTGATGACCCAATGAGGAATACAGTCCATTGCTTTTATTCTTCCATGCTTCCCTCTCTCCAGGCACACCTTCTCCCAGATGCGTCTTCTTCACGAGGTTGTTGCAAGGTTTAAGAAAATGAGCTAATATAAAGGGCTCAGAATAGCATCTGGACCACAGTAAGCGCAATCACAGTTGGCTCATATTAATGTGTCATCCTCTTCCTCCTTAAACTTCCAAACTTTTGCATGAAATAATATTCCTGCCAAGTGAACCCCGTCCTACGACCTTAAAAAGCATATCAATGTGACTTTATATAAAGATCAATTCAAGACATATGGCCCTGGACACTATTCAAAGCTTACACCTCCAGATTGTATTGGCTCCAAGAAATCTGAAGAATTTATGTCAGTGATTCTGAAGTAAGCCTGGAACATAGATGCAACCCCACTAAGGTGAGGAAGCTGAGCCCCAGAAAGGGAACCCAACCTGTTCTCATGTCAGAAAATGTTACAGATTCACCCACTGTTCAATATTTATTTCTGGTTCTTAAGGCCAGCCTTGTCTTCTCTGCCCCTTAGGGCTTCCCTGATCTCTGGGCATGTGCCTAGGAGGGGTACAGCACCCCCTTCCTTACCAACCCTGTAGTCACACACTTTAGCCCTCTCATTGCAGGTGGTCTACTGTAAATCATGAAGGGGTGATGGCACATCACATATATACCCCCTTTTCCATATCTTCTCCCCAGCTCTTCTCCTAAGCCCTGATTTTTTTAAACCTTGCCCAAATTTCTACCTGAGGGCTCTGGGGAGTAATGCCCCACAAGCCATAAATTCTCATCAGATAGATTTTATTCAACCATATGTATTTTGACTTACTTGCCAAACTGACTCTGGCATGACATTACATGACAAAGAAGACGGTCAAAATATTTTACCCCAAAAACATGTTTTTTGCCATATTTTGAAATAGTCCTGCAAAGCTGTCCTTTGTGTGGGAAAATGTGCATCTGTAAAGAATCTCTGTTAACATAGCTAGATCTTTTTCTTCCAGGCTCTCCCAATCCTGAAGAGATTATGTAAGAGCATAGCACATTTTAAAGGTCTGAAGAGGAAATACTTGTCATCTGTTGTCTCTAAGGGCAGTCACTATACAACTTCAAAAGAACCTTGGTCTCCACAGTCTCTTATCTTAGCCTGAACATTTCCTTTCTATTCATCCCAGGTCTTTAGACAAACTCAACCAATTGTCAATCGGAAAATGTTTAAATCTACCTATAGCCTGGGAGCCCCCACTTTGAGTTGTCCTGCCTTTCTGGACCAAATCAATGTATTTCTTAACTGTATTTAATATCTCATGGCTCCCTAAAATGTATAAAACCAACCTACACCCTGACCACCTTGGGCACATGTTCTCAGGACCTCCTGAGGGCTGTGTCACAGGCTATAGTCACTCATATTTGGTTCAGAATAAATCTCTTCAATTATTTTACAGAGTTGACTCTTTTTGTTGACAAAGCCATTACCACCTTTATTATTTCCATGGATTAGTTATTAGTAAAACCATTTTATAAATGAAGAAACAGAAGCTCAAGTAACTTGGCTACATTTATACATGGATCCAACCTGAGTTTATGTGGGAGAATCTAGGGCTAACTCCAAGTCTCAGTTTTCATATGCTGATAAAGACATACCTGAGGCTGGACAATTTATAAAGAAAAAGAGGTTTAATGAACTCACAGTTCCACGTGGCTGGGGAGGCCTCACAATCATGTTGGATGGCAAAAGGCAAATCGTACATGGCAGCAAACAAAAGAATGAGAACCAAGTGAAAGTGGTTTCATTTTATAAAACCACCAGTTCTCATGAGGCTTATTTACTACCGTGAGAACACTGTGGAGGAAATCATCCCATGATTCAACTATCTTCCCCCGGGTCCCTCCCACAATTCTGGGAGATACAATTCAAGTTCAGTTTTGGGTGAGTACACGGCCAAATCATATCAACATCTATAAAACCAGAATCACATCTGCCCAACACTGCAAAATTTGTATAAGTCTTCAAGATATCCTTAACTTGGCTGTATTATCCGGCGAGAATATCTTAGGGGTGCTCTCTTCTTCCAGGAACCCCCTAATCAGGGGGTAATTGCTCTTTAACAGCTAAAGTTCCTCAATGTTTTTCTAATTGCACATGGAAGTTAAAAAAAAAAAAAAAGAAACTTCTTAATGTTTGACCATGTTGCAATTACCAAATCAAGTTCTGTGCAACCATCAACGCATCAACTGAGCCTACACACAGTTGATGATGATGAATACATTCTAAGTAAGAGTTTATGACAGTAGAAAAAGTAATATCAGGCCAGGGAAATTAATCTTGATGTGGGCATAAAAATTCCCCAACCCTGTGTTTCTTTGGCTATTTATTTTCCTTAGTATAAATTGTAAATCACATCATTTTCTTCTTCATCCTGTGAAGAGAAATTATAGCCCAATTCTGGTCTAGTGCAACCCACTAATTATGGAAGGGGCCACAGTGCATATGCACTGAGCATGCTCATGTGAACAAAGCCCTCTGCATCTGGGCAGGAGAAGGAAATAGATGACACCTATGATTGCTGCAAAGATCTCTGGCAGGCAGGGTTTTCTGAAAGCAGTTTTGAGTTAAAGGCTGCAGTGAGCAATGCATCCTTGCAAAACATTTGCTCTTTTCCCTCAGCTAAAATGGCAGATTTACTAAGGTGACCAGATACTTTTGGGAATGAAACTAGACTGTCCCAGTGATATGATTTGTCTGTGTCCCCACCCAAATCTCAACTTGAATTATATGTCCCAGAGTTCCCACATGTTGCGGGAGGGACCCAGGGGGAGGTAATTGAATCATAGAGGGGGCAGGTCTTTCCCATGTTATTCTCTAGATAGTGAATAAGTCTCATGAGATCTGTTGGGTTTGTCAGGGGGTTCCACTTTTGCTTCTTCCTCATTTTCTCTTGCTGCCACCGTGTAAGAAGTGCCTTTCACTTCCCACTATGATTCTGAGGCCCCTCCAGTCATGTGGAACTGTAAGTCCAATTAAACCTCTTTTTCTTCTGTCTCAGGTATGTCTTTATAAGCAGCATGAAAATAGACTAATACACTCAGATAAACTGGACATGGACATGTGGTCTCTATAGGTTTAGGAAGATACAACTGATACAAGGTACAATTGACTGAAATTTTGCATCCACTCAAAATTCATATGTTGAAACCCTAATTCCAATGTGATCATATTTGAAGGTAGAGCATTTGGAAATTAATTAGGTCACAAAGGTAGGGTCCTCATTAATGGAATTTGTGCCCTTTTAAAAAAAAGACCAGTGAGTGACCTAGCTCTCCATTGGCTATATGAGGGTATAACGAGAAGACAGCCATCTGAGAAGCAGGAATTGGGCCCTCACCAGACATTGCATCTGCCAGCATCTTGATTTTGGACATCTTATCTTGTAGAACCATGAGATATTTATGTTGTTTAAGCCACCTACTTCATGTTCTTTTGTTTTAGCTGACTAAGACACAAGGGAAAGCTGCAAGAAAATGTTAAGATGGCAGATCTGGCAGAACCAGGAATAAATATGCTAGCTTCTGTTTATATGAAGACAAATGCTTGCAAATAAAAATGTGAGAATTCAACTAACAGTTTAAACTAAAATACTTATCTAAATGCCTCCACCCTCCACCCTCTGAAAGGCATGCTGTGAAGACTCATAACAAGGTTTATAGAGCACTGAAATGAGCCTGACCAGAGAGCATACTCATTAACATTAGCAAAAAATATTATTAGGGGAGGAGTGAGAAGAACAGTATCAGCAGTAGCATCAGTCATGGCAGGAGTAATAGCAGTAGGCATAGTGGCATCATGCTATGGGAGAGGGGTGTAAGCAAAAGGCCTTTCCAATAGACCAGAGCTGGTCAACATGAGCAACCCAGTCACCTGAGGGAGGAGAGGAATCCTAGGGCAGGAACAGGCTGCAACAGAGTGGAGGTGGGATGTAGCGGGACCCTTTGTAGTTTCAGTTTGCAAATTTAGCCTTCAAGAGGCAGCATGAGATGGGCATCCAATCTGGAGTTAAAGACTGACCTATCACCAACTAGCAGTGAGAAGTTGGCCTCGTTATCTGAATTGCCTGAACCCTGGGCTCTTCATACATCAAATGTGAAGGATAATGGGCACTTCCTATGGTTATAGAGAGGATTAAATGACTGCAGGTAGCCAAGTGCCTGGCACAAAGGAGTTGTTCAGCAAAGTACTGTCCCATCCCTGGAACTTCATATATAATGAGGGGGAAACTGTGGGTGGCACAATTGAGAGAAAACTCATGTTCTGTGCACCCTTTTTTGAAACCATGGTATTTTTTTAAACTACACTGAGCACACAGCTTAGCCACTTTTAAAGAAAACAAAATCTGAAGTACGTTAAATCATAGACATCATACGTTGATTTCTACTTTAGTCTTAGTTACAGTTATGGGTAGGGTTTGCCTTTGAAAATCCAACACTTCCTCCTCTCTTGGAGGCCAATCTCTACCCACAGCATCCTCCCAGCTCTGCAGGCCCCCCATGTGTTAAGGCCTGCATCAGGCCTCAGGGTACAAGGCATGGCAGATACTCATGGACACAGAGGATAGTGTGGGGGCCAGAAATGTGTGGGGAGAGCCAGAATCTAATAGAAGGCTTACTGATCAACAATGTTTGGTGGCCCCAGTTGGATGCTGGCAAGATTAATCTGGGAGCAGCAGGTAGGATGGGTGGAAGGGAGAGAGACCAAAGGGTAAGGATCCACATTAACGATTCCAATTCTAGTACAAGTACAGAGAAAATTCTACCTGGAATGGTAGCTCTGTCAATAGAAAGCAGGTGGCCAAGCTTGCAACACTGCAGTAATAAAATCTACAGATTTCAAATAGGTTATAGCAAGTAATTTATTCATTCTGCTACCTGGCACTTCAGTCACTGTGGCTTAGAACAACCCAACCTCAGCCTTCATCTCTCCTTACCTCCCAACCTATCCTAAGTGCTAACCTGAGAACTGAGAACTCCAGCACCCTCATTGCTTAACTATTGAAACAGAAATGAGAGCATGTGTATCGATATGACTTTGTTATTTGTTCCATGAAAATTTTTGCCCAAGAAGTTAAGAAGGTTTTGTACCAATAACCAATTTCACTGTTTGTTTCAGGAAATCTTTATAAACCAATAGGTTCCGACAAAGAGTTTGTTCACCTAAGCAAACAGCTCTGCTGTTAGGATAATAGATATTGTTCATCTGGGAAAACAGCTTCTTAGTAGACACGTTTACTTATCAAGACTCACTAATGGTAGATTATTATGTCACAAACCTTGCCCAATACCAGTTACTTACCCATAGTGGAAGACCTGCCTTAAACCATTTGAACCCAGACCCTAAAACCTTACAAATATCCACACTCCTTCCAAGACACATGGTGTAGTCCCTTACTGCAGAGGCTTAATAAACAACTTTGATCAGGAGGCTTTCTGGTGATCTTCTGCAGAATTGACAAGCATAAATGCAAACCTGACAACTGAGGTGTACAAACATGAACTATTCCAACAGTTTTGCCCATGCACAGGGAGCCCATTCTTGTTGGAACCCTACTGTTCTGAGAGACCATGATGACTGACACAACACCTTCCTCTGGGAACAATTTTTGTTTCTCTCACTCTGTGGGGCCTCTTCCTTCTCTGAATTCACTATACACGTTCTTGCTGTTGTTTCCATTTTTTGCTTCACATTAGAGCTCTCTACGCATTTGTATTATTGTTGTTTCTGGACTCTCAGCTCCCAGGGGTAGGGATTGCGGTGGTCAATTGTATTTCATGTGATGATTCCAACACTGTGCCTTGCCCATCACTAGGGCATAGCAAGCGCATTCTAAAGATGCTTTTAACGATTCCCGAAGCATTTAAGAACAAATCAAAGGAAATGTTAAATTCTTAGTTTTTTCTCTTTAAGACAAAATTTGAAAACTAAGATCTCTCTGTTATAATATAGAATTGTCTTTGGCCTTTCAAAATAGGCTTTTTCCAGTAAGGATCTTCCTCTAAAGTGCTTGATGACCATTTTTGTCTCTTTACAGACATGCACACGTGAGTACCACACGTCCGTGCACACCAGTTTAGTAATCCAGAGATAGCCCTTCCCTGTTGTTACACCTGACTCATTTCTCTCTTCTGTCTTTGTAACTTTGGTTTGATGTTCTGAGATACTTACATACCCCTCTCTTTTTCTGTGGATTCTATAAAAGAAGAAACTAACTTAGCAGTGTGGTGGAAATCTGAAATTTGGCAAAGACCATCAGGAGAGGCTTGTGAAAATGCTACAGAACTTTATGTTCCCAATAACTAAGGTGATGACTAATCTAGGATAACATTTTTTCTTGACGAGAAAAGAATTGACATTGTATACGCTTTTCCTTTGCTTTTAGGTTTCAAATTTCATTTCGTTCTGATACTAGTGTGTAAGACTCAAAAAGGCTCTTCTCTTCCACATTTCCAATCTGCTATGACTTAGGCATTGTCTTGGGCTGTTCTCAAACTCCTAGGCTCAAGTGATCATCCTGCATCAGCCTCCCAAAGTGTTGAGATTATAAGTGTGAGCCACCATGGCCAGTCGGTTTTACTTGCCTATATTGTTTAAAGATAGTCTTGCTCTGTTGCCTGGCTGGAGTGCAGTGGCACAATCACAGCTCACTGTAAACTTGAACTCCTAGTCTCAAGCAGTTCTCCCACCACTGAGATTATAGGTACAAGCCACTGTGCTTGGCCTGTCAGTATTATCACGTTGGCAATTAAATTTCAACATGAGTTTCAGCGAAGACAAATTGAACCATGGTATTGCCCCTGGCCCTCTGAAACTCATGTTCTCCCAATGCAAAATACATTCATCTCATCCCAATAGTCCCAAAGTCTTAACATGTTTCAGAACCAACTCAAAAGTCCAAAGTCTCATTTGTGACTCAGGTAAACCTCTTCTAGTTGTGAGCCTGGAAAATTAAAAACAAGTTATATACTTCCAAGATACAAACAATGAGGGGACAGACATAGGGTACACATTTTCATTCCAAAAGGGAGAGATAGGACAAACACATTAAGAAGGTGTAATCTGCCCAAAGTCTAAAACCCAGCAAGGCAGATATTAAATCGTAAAGCTCCAGAATAATCTACTTCATAAGCCATCTCCTGGATACACTGGGGTAGGGACTAGGCTCCCAAGGCCTCAGGCAGCCCTGCCCCAATGGCTTTGCTGGGTGCAGCTCACTTGGCTGTTGTCCCAGATGGGAGTCCAGTACCTGTAGCTCTCTCAGGTGAGTGTTTCGTGCTGCCAGTGGTTCTATCCTTCTGGAGTTCTGGCAATAGCCCCTCTCTTATGGCTCTATTAGGCATTGGTAGGGACTCTCTGTGGTATCTTCACCACAAGGATATCTGGTAGGGACTCTCTGTGGTAGCTTCACCCCTATGGCAGGGTCTGCAAGCTGTTTGACACATCCTTTGAAGTCTAAATAAAAGTTGCCATTACCCCAAAGTCCATGCACTCTCTGTACCTTCAGAGTCAGCACCATGTGGACCACTGCCAAGGCATATGTCTTGTGCCTTCTGGGGCAGTGACATGAGCCACCTCTGGACCTGCTTGAGCCATGGTGTGTTGCTGCCAAGGTTTACAGCTTGTACCTTTCTGATGAACAGGTTGAGTTGCACCTGGGGCCATTTGAGCAACAGGTGGGTTGGCTGAGTGCTGTACTAGAATTTGGGGAGCAGACATGCAAGGAGCAGACACTTGAGGCAGTGCAGGGCAGCAAGTCGGGAGCTCTTTCTGCACTCAAGGCTCTTACATTCTCAACCTATGAAGAGAGGGCCAGCCTCAAAGATCTGAAATGCTGTCAGGGCCATTCTATGATTGTCCTGAGAATTAGCACCTGGCTTCCTTTTAACCATGCTGGTTTCTTAACAAATTGTCTCTGGGTTATACCCTCTCCTGAAAATGCTCTTACATTCTCGACCACTTGGCCAGGTTGCAAATTTTCTAAATCTTTCTGCTCTGCTTCCTTTTTCTCTAGCAGCTCACTGTAAGCAGTTCAAAGTAAGCATTCAGCAGCTTTGCTGCTTAGAAATTTCTTCCACAAGATATGCTATTCCATCACTCATAAGTTTAGCCTTTCACAAAGTCCCAGGGAATGAACATGATGCAGCCATGTTCTCTGCTACCATATAGCAAAGATGGCTTTACCCGAGTTCCCAGTAAGATAGTTTTCATTTCCATCTGAGACATCATCAAAATGGTCTTTATGGCTTTATGGTCTGTATTTCTATCAGCATTCTGATTATGAATGCTTAACCAATCTTTAAGAAGTTCCAGACTTTCTTTTTCAGCCTTCTCATCTTTTGAGCTCTCACTAGAAGTGGCTTTAATGCCCTCATTATGGCAATATAGGCTTTTTCTTTTTTCCTTCTTTTTTTTTTTCAGACTGAGTCTCACTGTGTTGCCCAGGCTGTAGTGCAGTGGCAAAATCTCAGCTCGCTGCGACCTCTGCCCCCTGGGTTCAAGCAATTCTCCTGCCTCAGCCTCCAGAGTCACTGAGATTATAGGCACACACCACCATGCCCAGCTAACTTTTGTATTTTTAGTAGAGATGGGGTTTCACCATGTTGGCCAGGATGGTCTTGAACTGCTGACCTCAAGTGATCTGCCCACCTCAGTCTCCCAAAGTGCTGAGATTACAGATGTGAGCCACTGTGCCCAGCCAATATAGGCTTTTTCTAGCCTGCCTCTCAAATTCTTCCAGCCTCTACCTATCACCTCTAAAACTGCTTATACATGTTCACATTTTCAGATATCTTTTTAGCAATGTCATAGTGATGATCCCATTTCTTGGTACCAATTTTCTTAGTCTGTTTCGCATTGCTGTAACACAATACCACAGACTGGGTAATTCATAAAGAAGTTAAATTTATTTCCCATAGTTCTTGATGCTGGAGAGTCCATGGTCAAGGGACTGCACCTGGTGAGGGCCTTAGTGCTGCATCAAAACATGGCAGAAGGCATCACATGGTGAAAGGGTCAGAGCATGCCAACTCAGGTCTGTCTTCCTCTTATAAAGCCACCAGTCCCATCATGGGGGTGGGGGGCCACCCTAATAACTTTAATTCTAATTACCCTTCAAATGCCCCGCCACCTATCGACATATTAATTTGGGGGTTAAATTGCCAAAACGAGAAATTCAGGGGACAATTTCAAACCACAGCAGACATAAAGAGACAAAGATTGATGGATTATCAGAGCGGTATAAGAAACGCAAAATTGTATCAGAGAATAACAGAAATTTTGAGTGAAAAATTATTAAACACAAACAAAATAAGTCAGACACAATGAGACAGACTTAACAACAATGCCTGAGGACACGGGAGGGACACTGAGGCACAGGAGGACAGAAAACAATCTAGATCTTCTTGGGCTCCTCGTGGCAGCAGGCTATGGATGCTTTAAGACTAAAGCAAAGCTAAATAAGTACAAACAAACATCTCCAAAACTCTTTTACCTTGCTGCATTTCACTCTTTCATCACAGCTCACCGCCTCTACTCCCCCTCTTCCTCTCCCTGTCACCATAACAACCAGGTCCTATAACAAGTGGCAGAGCGATTATCAGGAAAAATAGAAAAAGCAAACCTCCCCAATGACTCTCCCATTCAATTTAGTCTCAGATTTCTTGTTCTCATTCTCTCCATGAGCTTTCAGTATCTCAAGATGGATGGCCCCTGCCTATGAATGACTAGAAGGTTTCCAGCTGGATCTGGGCTTTGTTCCACATGTTGCGACAAGATCAGGAATGTTTTTTTGGACTCCTTTCAAGTATAAGCTTGGCTAAAAATGATGAAAAATTTTAAGACAAAAGGAAAGGCACATGTTCTTTTTTAGTCCATAAGGAAATGAAGGACTGTGGGTTGTAACCTGGGAGGCACAGTGAGAAGGAAAGAGTTTTCTAGGCGCATTGGCCTCCAGACCCTTGCTGCTTAGGTGGGGACCCCTCCCCACTCCCCATCTGGTTGAAGACCCTTTTCAAGAGTACTGCCATCTCTAGGAGGATCACAAGCCGTGGAGTGCAAGAACAGCCTGGGCAATATAATCAAACCCTGTCTATTCCAAAAAATAAAAGAAAGGAAAAAGGAAACAGTACAGCCGTCTTTGGTCTGCTTCCCATGCCAATTATCCCCATACCTAGTGTGAGTCATTGTGAAACAGTTGGACCTACAGTCTTATTTTAGATTCTGAAAAGGCAAGATTTAGAGATGTCTCCTCTCTAAATTTCAATCAGGGAAAAGATTACATTGGAAGGAATTTAAAATGTAGCCTGAAATTAAGTCTCCTTTGTTTTAATAACTCAGAGAATCTTTCTGGGAGTTTCATTGGTAAGCACCTTTCATTGCCCAACATTGTTTTCATACATACTCTGTTGCCTAGTTTCCCCCATTGCCAGTAAAAATCTGGTAATAGACTATCAGTGTATGTGTGAATTAAATATCTTGCCCTTTAAATGATGAATCATTAATGCAGCTTGAAGGGAAAACGATATAGCTACTTAACCTATTAAATGTAAAAATGGTAATTTCACCCCCCTGTGAAAATCATTCTGGTGTCTCTTCCCATTTATGAAGTTCAAAAGCCCTTCATAATTTCTTCTTTGCTTGTCTCTCCACCTGCCCCCTGGAGCCTCTGAGTTTCAGGCTGACTCCTGGCCTGTGCCTCTGTCAGCACTGGCTCTGCTGGATCCCCTGGCCTGCCTTCTCATGGGGTAGCCCAGTATTTGTCATTTAGGACCCTGCTATGTATCCGCTCCCTTTCCCTGGCTATCTATCCCCACTTTGGGTCACCACTCGATATCTTGTTCTTCCCTTCACCACACGTTTTTAAACTGATGCTTGTTTATATTTCTGTGTCCCATAATGAGGCTGTAAGTTATTTGGGGTGACGTCTGAGTGTTAATTATTTTTCTCTTTCCTGTGCTTAATACAGCACAGTTGACTCTTGAATAACACAAATTTGAACTGCATGGGTCCACTTATACATGAATTTTTTTCTGCCAAACATGGATCAAAAATACAGTATTCCTGGGATGTGAAACCTAAGCATACAAAGGACCCACTTTTCCTATATTGGGTTCCACAGGGCTGACTGTAGGACTTGAGTATGCACGGATTTTTCTATACACAGGGGTCCTGAAACCAGTCCCCTCTGTATATTGAAGGACAACTGTCTATACAACAGATAGTAAGGAAATATGCAACAAATGTAAACTGAAGGAATGAATGAACAGACAACCCCTGAGCATATTTTGATGGGCTATAGAGAATGGAATCCGGAGAATGGATCTTTTAAATTGTTCCCAAGTTTCAGATAAACATAATCTCTTTTCTTTACGCTTCCACTAAAGTTTGTGTATATCCAAATGGACCAGTGTTCAGAATTCTCTTTTAAAAATGTTCACAGAGCACTAAACTTGGATTCATTGGTATGATAGTGTCAAAAAACAAGGTTACAACAAATTTAGTTTAAAGATCTTATTTAGCTTTATTTGTAATTCTAAAATCAGGCACCATCTCTTTCCATAAAATAGAATAGGTGCTCTGATGAGCTGAGCAGAGGAGCTTGGCTTTATAGACAGAAAAGGGCTGAGGACAGCAGAAACAGAGACCAAAATGCATATTGATCATTTCCAAGTTATTTTCCTTGTAAAGGTTAAAGCAGAGGGG
This sequence comes from Sapajus apella, assembly GCF_009761245.1. NCBI lineage: Eukaryota > Metazoa > Chordata > Mammalia > Primates > Cebidae > Sapajus > Sapajus apella. The sequence continues at coordinate 8,923,385 of NW_022436974.1, read as the reverse complement.
GCTTCCTTATCATGCCAGCTAAATCTGGCTTGTTTGAGGATTTGGCTATTATCCTGCTCTCTCTAGTTTTCTCAGAATTTCAGATAAACCAGCTGAGCTTTGGTGGCATGGAACTTCAGCACATGTGACTCCGTTTGGGTTTGTCTGTCACACCTAGTGCAGGAGTTCAGTCCAAATCAACAGCCTCCTATAAATTTTATTTTGCAATACAAATAAAAATAAAGGTTAACCATGCTTTGTTAACATAGTGTGAACCATTTAGTGCTGGGCTAACATAAAGCACACTGCGGTGATACACAAGATCAGTGGAACAGAAACAAGCCCAAAGACAATATATTCCATACATATTGGGACAATTCCATATACACTGGAAATTTAGTATTTAAAAACTGTCATTACAAATCAGTAAGGAAAAAATAGAGTGTTCAATAAATAGTTCTCGGATATCTGTCTCTCTATTTTGGAAAAAGTGAAAGATCCCTTACTAATAACATACATAAATATGAATTACAGAACTAAACATATAAAATGAAACTATAGGAGTATTAGAAAAAAATTATAGAACATTTGTGTACTCTTAGGGCAGGGAACCCTTTCTAAGAGTGGCATGATATTAAGAGTTCTTAAAGGAAAAGATTAACAGATTTGACTAAGTAAAAATTTAAAACCATTACATAGTAAAATGTGTTATAATTTTTTTAAATGAATAACAGATAGGAGAAAACATTTGCAACACATGTCACAAAAAAGTAATAATATCTAAATTACAGTTTATGAAAAGTTTTTACAATATCAAAACATGTAAAAAAGTCAAATAGAAAATGTACAGAGAAAAAAATAAGTGACAGTTAAACACTGAAATGCTACTAAACTAAAAATCAAAGAAATGCTATTTAACGTGATATTATTTTTCATTCACCAGGATTGGGAAATAAAACATTAATCATATTCAATGTTGGCAAGGGTGTGAGCATTGTAATTTGCTGTTGTAGAAATGCAAATTTCATAAAGTATTTGGACAATAGTTTGTTTAGTGTTTATCAACATTTTAAATGTACATACCTAAAAATTTTACTTGTAGAAATATTTGTACCATTTAGTACAAGAACTTACATCTCCTCCTTATGCGTAGTGCTGAAAAACTGGATTCAATTTAAGAACACATCAACAGAGTCATGGTAAATAGAAAAGAGTACATGAATGCAGTGGAATACTACTCAGTCGTTCAAAAGCATGACATAAGTTGATTTACTAACATGGAATTTTGTCTACTATATAGAGTTAAATTAAAACAAAAACAGATCAAAGATCATGTGCAGTAAATGGTACCATTTTGTCACTAACAATTATATCTCCTATATGTGTTCATTTCTTTATAATCTGCATTTACATAATAAAAAGTCTGGAGGTATATTACTATATTTTTCCCTTTGGAAAAAGGGATGGACTGTGCTTGAAGGGGAGAAATCTTCATGTTTTACTTAATATACTTCTGTTTCTAAGTTGAGCATATCTTCTTATTTTTGTACATAACAACAAAAGGTACTTTTTTTTTAACAAAAAAGTATACATATAGCTAGGACTATTGTCTATTATGATATCACTGGAGAAAAATGGCTTAACCACAGGAAAAGGGGACAGATCAGGGTCCGGATGACCTCTCTGAGTCTATAAGTGCTAAAGGAGGGGTAGAGGGAGGCAGAAGCTGTTACATTAATGAGACGGTGAAGAAAGATGTCCAGCACCTAGAACCAGGTTTTCAGGGACAAGGGTGAGAAGTGACAGGTCAAGACAAGCTGCCAGTGTCCTAGAGATTTATAGAACATCCTCACCTCCAGGTGGCCAATGAGGAAAGTTGGCTGAAATATGATTAATAACAGCAAGAATAAGAAACCCAGACAAAAGCTTTAAGTGCAGGGGACAAGTCTCAGCCCATAAGGTGGAGCAGAGGGAGAAGGCAGCAACAAATGAGAACCTTCTGAGGACATATAACCCTGAGTCACGGAGAATGACAGATGCACAGTTGTAGACCCATAAAGAACAAGGCAGACTCCAGTTTTAGAACAGTGGTGAGATATCCATTCACACATAACATGACTACTGTACTAGCCAGTGTGTGGGGCAGGGCCAAGTCTACATTTCAGGGTCAGGAATTCTTGACTCTGGGTAAGATGTCTGCCAGGAGGAAAAGCAGGCAGGCAGGCACTGTTGTCTCTCAGAACAACTGAGGAAGCTGCAGATCTTAAGCTCTTGGTTGGCTCTCCAAAGCTATATAGCTCAGAACACATTTGGTCTAGAATGTGGATTAAAAAAAAACCCACAACACATTCAAAAGAGGTACTAGAAATAGTATTGCCTCAAAGCGAGGGCTTCTAGAATTTCTGATATATGCTCCTCAGAATAGACTTCTTATTTTGAGGGTCATTAAGAATTGAGAGACTAGTCATGGTCGCACACACCTCCACATTAGTTCTGAGTTCATCAATCATGGTGGGTCTATCTCCTGAACTCTCATGAAGCCAATATCTACTTGTAGTGGATGGAGTATCAGGCAAAACAAAGTGCTGTCTTAGATTTATGAACTCCTTCATCACTCAAGGTAAAGAGATTCCAGAATTCAGAATACTATATTTTTATCTGATGCATGGGGCTAGATTAAATGTTGAACCACATGATAGATGAAGCTGGAATTAATTAGTGTCAGTCCTCATATAAATTGCTTATGATAAGTAACAGTGAAATCAAGGTAAGTAGAGGTGATACATCACCATTCCTCTTCATTTAACCCAGCTGAGAGGTGGGCTAGGAGGAAAACGCACTGCATATGCAAGAAAAATGGCAGCATTGGTGATAGATTTGCATTCATTTCCTTTTCAGAATATTCAGGAGATGTTCTTTCAGGAATCTAAAATTCATATTCAGCATATTAATCAGCTCCATGCTTTCATTTAAAAGCAATATCTGGTTTATTCTATTTGTCAATAATGTAACCCTTTATTTTAGCAATGCAAACTTGCAAGGAAAATTGGGAAATTTTCAACAATTGAAATATTAAAGTGATAACACCTTTCTAGCTAAGTTGTGAGTGAGATGAGCTTCCTCAGAGCCCGGCACACATGACAGGAGGGAGGACTCGGTGATCTTTTTGACTTTGCTCATATGCATTCAGAAGTCAAAGCCAGGCCACCCCTAGGATGTACAGAGTCAGATCTGATTATCAACTCCAAAATCTTTTCTAAGTCACCATGTCCGCACTCTACACCAAACATATGTCCCTGTTCTCTGCTAAGACTGAGGACTCAGTGACAAAGCAGACAATGGTCCTGACCTACAGAGGTTCCAAAGTTTGGCAGAGCACCACTCAAGTGTGTCAAAGAGGACAAAGTGCTGGAGAAGGATTGGGAAAGGAGAAACTGCAAAAATCTGGACCAACCTAAATGTAACCAAAATACTTTTTAAGTGTAGTAAATGAACACATATTTGCTAGACCTGGAATTAAATGCTGAAAACACCAGGTGAATGTCAAGAACCCTTCCCTGGATAAATTAATAGTCGGAGAGATAAACACCTAAACAAATAATATGGAAGGTACAGTAATAAAGAAAGGACAAAATATTGTAGGAATGCTTGCAGGAATTGCGGATGTCCTTATCATCACGTGACCTTGGGGTAGGCCTCAGAGTAGATAAAAGGTCACCCTTCAGAGGGAGAAGGGTATGTGAGGCACAGGGAACTGCAAAAGAAAAGGCCTTTAGACTCTGTAGCTTACACCAGTGTCCCTCTAATTTTTCAGGCTTTTGACCTCAGACTGAGTTACCCCATCAGCTACACTGACTCTTAGGCCTTTGCACTCAGGCTGAATTACACCATTTTCTCTAGTTTTCCATCTTTTCTTTCTTTTGTCTTTTTTGATAAATTGTAGTATATTTTAAATAAATCAACTTAAGCCTACATGTATCAACAAGGATAAATCCCCAAAAACCCATGTTAAGGGAGAAAGCTGTACAATTATATTAGAGTATAATACCATTTATATCATGTTCATAAACATCATAGTAACCTGTATATTCCATCAATTATATACATGCAGCAACATTATTAAAATAGTAAATAAGAAACTATTAGTTAGCCAAATACTGCTCACCAAATTGAGCACAGTGATTTCTGTAATAGTCAGCATAGAATAGGCTATGGTACAGCAACAAGCTCATCCCCAAATTACAATGGTTTATGATTACAAATGCACCATTTTATCACCAGATGCAGTGCAGGTGCAGTGGTGGGCACCTGTAATACTAGCTACTCAGGAAGCTGAGATGGGAGGATCGCTTGAGACCAGAAATTTGAGGCTGTAATGTGCTATGACTGCACCTATGAAAATAACTACTGTACTCCAGCCTGGGATACACATCAAGACCTCATCTCAAATAAAATAAAGGTAAGTTAAGAACAAAATAAAACAACACATACTCCTCACTCATCTGATGTGAGTCAGGCAGCCCTCATCTCTTGACACTTGGGACACATGGTCTCCAAGATGCATCCTGGTTTTCCGTCTTGCAGATGTCATATGGCAGGACTTCTTGGCTCCATAATTGCATGAGCCAATTCCCATAATAAAAGTCCTCTTTATCTCTCTATCTAGTCCATCCATGCTTCCATCCTATTGGTTCTGTTTCTCTGAAGAACCCTAATAATAAATAATGTATGTATAAAATGTCTCTGAAAAAACAGAAAAAACTTATAAATGTGTTGCTTCAGAAAAGGACATCTGGGAGGTGGTGTACAAGAGTGGACAGGAGAATGTACACTATATGCCTTTTGAATGTAGCCACATGATTTGGCTTAGATTGTGCCCCCACCCAAATCTCATGTTGAAATGGAGAAGGGGCCTAGTGGAAGGTAATTGGATCATGGGGGTGGATTTCCCCTTTGCTGCTCTCATGATAGTGAGTGAGTTCTCACAAGATCTGATGGTTTAAAAGTGTGTGGCACTTGTCTCTTCTCTCTCCTGCCACCATATGAAGAATGTGCTTGCTTTCCCTTCACTTTCCATCATGATCATAAATTTCCTGAGGTCTTCCAGTCATGCTTCCTGTTAAGCCTGTGGAACTGTGAGTCAATTAAACCTCTTTTCTTCATAAATTACCCAGTCTCAGTAGCTCTTTATAGCAATGTGAGAACAGACTAATACACCATATTACCTGTCAAACATAATTAGATGCCTTTTTAAAGTATATATTTTGTTTGGGGAATAGTCTACTGTGACTGCAATTAAGGATGAGTATGAATGTACTGGCAAGTGGAGCTATGGAAGAAAAACCCCAAATGGCTGGAGGTGAAGGGCTTTTTAACCCAGCTTAAGAAGAGAAGCCCACTGTTGTAGTAGTGTGGTATTCTGAGCACTGGCTTTGGGGGTGGAACAATACTGCTCTAGACCCGGCCTCTGCCATGTCCTGACTGCCCGTGGCCTTGGGAAAGCCATTGGTGTTTCTTAGTCCACATCTGCCTCTCAGGTGAGGTAGCTTGTGGGACGGCAACTGGCCATGTTTCAAGGCACAGACTCTCAATCTCTTTACCAGCCTCCTCTCTTTTCCTTTCTTTATTCTACTATGCTCTGGGTTGCTCAGTTCTTGCATTTATACATATGAATCAGACAAAGAAACTGCCTGAGCAGGTCATTCTCCACTGACCCAGCTCAGCTGAGTAACAGGGAGTTCACTAAGGCTAGAAGAGGGGGCATCTAATTGCTTGATATCTGTGCTTTCCCATGTCCTCTTTTTTATAATAAAAAGGCAGTTAAAACATAAAGCCCATTGTCTTAATTATTTTTGTTCACCAAGGGACACATTACCACAGTTCCATGCAACTCAGAGGGAGGTCTCATGAGTCAAGATGACACAAAGCAAACAAATTGAAAATGAAATGGAATGTGAGAGCATAATTCTGAACACAGGAGTGTACTCAGATTAGCTCAGGCAATTTCATTTAATGTGCTTTTACCATTAGGAAAATGCTGTTACTCTATACTTTCTTCCTGGAGTGACTGAGTGGTTGAATAAGGCTCAAGACGTCACGTGAGCAATTTATAAGCATGATAGAGAAAGCAAAAGGTGTGTTTAAAATGCAATGTGCTTCCTAAGGAACCCTGGAGACTAGACATTTGCAATCTCAGGACCCACACCCTTTGTGGTGACAGGACCTGAAGAGAGTAGAGATGGGAGCCCCTAAAACCGTCTTAATAGAGGAATGGAGGTGGATGAGGCTTCCAGAGATTTATTTTGGTGAAAGGTAATATTTTTATTTCTAGATTTTTATAAACTGGAAAGTGTCTCTCTACTTCTCCCTTCAGATTCTTCCGTTTTCTTTGTTCTTGTATTTATTCAACACACATTTGCTAAGTGCCTATTATTTGTCCAGCATTGTATAACACAATCAGAAGGCAAAGAAAAATAAGACAGTTTCTGTTCACTTCATGGTGTAACCCTTCACCACTTCTCTATTAAATTTGCATTCCTCAGTTCATAATGCCTGTGGATACCAACATCAAACACACAGACACATGCACACATAACGCAGGTTGTTGCCAAAAGTTGGTAATGTGAAAAGTGCAAATTTTTTATATTTTTGTGGAGAAATCAGGCCTGGTATTGACATGTGAGTTTGATGCTTCACCAAAACAGACAGTCAAGAAACTCATGGTGAACCAAAGACCTAGTGTGCTTACAATGCCCCCTCAACTAAGTGGCCAAACTTAGCATGATCAGGAACAGAATTAACTGAAATTATGCACCTCTTGTTGTAATACAATGATAAATACACAAAATTCACTGTATCTAGTTAGAAGAAAATAATCACACAAATCCAGAACATGTGGTACTCTGTAAGACAATTGACCTGTACATAAAAATGTCACTGTCATGTGTGGTAGCCACCTGCCAAGATGGCCCCTGGTGATACTAGCCTTCTGGTATTCATGCTCTCAGGTATTCCCTTCCCACACTGAATAGGGCTGACCCATGTAAATAATATGGTATTGCAGAATTGACTGTGGATGGCTAGGATAAATTCTTAGAATACATCTTAGTGATATAATTAAAGGTAAGCACAAAGATTTAAATACAAGACTTATATTTTAATAGTCGTCAAAATGCAACTTTCACATGGATATTTTGAACTATTCTTTATATTTATTGGTCTATTTTAAATATGCCCCAAAATTTAAAAATTCATTTGTCAGCTTTATATTCAACCAATCGAAGAATCATTAAGTTATGTCAATACTGTGTAAGAGTAACGATTCTAACATTGAAAATTATATTGAAAATGAATCATTGTTGAGATTTTTAAAAACCTATTTCAGGTGAATAAAGGACCCATCACAGATCATCAAAAATAGTATAATCTTATTTGTAGAAAATATATGGGTAGAAAAACATCTGGAAGGGTAATTCCAACAAAGATTCCACCAAGGGACTGACTATCTCTGGGACAAAGGAAAATAGGTATTTTCCCCTTCTTTTTACTTGTCTGCATCTTTAAATTCTCTTCAATGACTATATAGTAACCTTGCTATCATTAATTTTTTTTTTTTTTTAGGGACGGAGTTTCGCTCTTGTTACCCAGGCTGGAGTGCAATGGCGCAATCTCGGCTCACAGCAACCTCTGCCTCCCGGGTTCAGGCAATTCTCCTGCCCCAGCCTCCTGAGTTGCTGGGATTACAGGCACGCGCCACCATGCCCAGCTAATTTTTTATAGTTTTAGTAGAGACGGGGTTTCACCGTGTTGACCAGGATGGTCTCGATCTGCTGACCTCATGATCCACCCGCCTCAGCCTCCCAAAGTACTGGGATTACAGGCTTGAGCCACCGCGCCCGGCCCCCATCAAATTTTTTTAAAAGGTTATTCTTGTTTTTAAAGATGGGGATGCTGTTTTGCTTTGGTGACATATGCTTGCATACAAATTGACCATTACCCTACCTACCCCCAGAATTAGGTTACCCTCTTTCATGTGGAAGACATGAATTACAGATATAAAGTGAATCTTGGTGAGGATAAAAAGATCCCTTGTTTCCCCAAGTTAACATACAAATGGCTCCTAACCAACCCTGATGAATAGAATGTCTTCTCTGCAGTTAATTTGGATGGTCCAATCTGAAGGCAACCCATCAGTCATTCATCTCCCTTTGCCCTGAACTACTGCTGGGATGCTGCTGTGTCTCAGAGGCCTCCTTCTGTGAGTCCCCATCAGTTCATCAGTCCACCCCACTCTCACACTCTCTGTAGCTTCTCCAGGAAGGCAGTGCTGGCAGCCCTCATTCTGGCATCCCCTCACTGGGACTGCTGTAATTCCTAGGGTCTCCTGGTTTTGTCAGTACCACTGGCTTTCACTGCTGCTACTTTCTTTCCCAAAGATGACAGAGCCCTCTCTTCCCCCTTTCTGTCTTTCACAGAAAGAAGAAATAGCCCACACTGCCCCTACGGCTCCTACTCAGACCTCGATCTCCCAGCTTCTTAGCCCAGTAGCTGAGAAAAGAAAGACTGAGTCACGCCTGTTCTCACACAGAGCTACACCAGGGTGGGCAGGAGTGGGGAACATCTAAACCCTCGTATTCTCAGAAATCAAAACGTTCTTCACTTTGACTAATTCACAGTTGACTCCATGGGGGAGCTTGCCTTTCTATTCCAAATTGTGGCGTAAGATTCCAGTCACTCAGGGCACTCAATTCCCTGAAGTCAGCAGCTCTTACCACACATACGCAGTTGAAGCCTGAGGGATTAGGAGTTTTCAAAATGCCTTCACGTACACTTTCACATGTAATTATCACAAGTTCTGTGAGGCCAGGTATTCCCATTTGAGAGCGAAGTTCCTGGGGTCCTCATGGAAGGGGTAGAAATGGGACTCTTCTCTAAAGAGGCTGCTGGAGTAGAAGGCAGACGGTAGCCTTCTCCAGGCCTTTACCCCATAGGGAGCGGGAAAGGGCAAACCTTAGCAGATGTGTCAGCTTGCAAGGCCATCTTTCACACTGGCCCCTTCCACAGCCAGCACAGCTCAGAGGCCTTCTCACATACGACCCTCAAGAGTAGAGCTGGTGGTCTCCCTGAATTTCCCTTGGGAAATAATCTACACAAATGCACAGCGATTTAATGCTGGTGTGAATGGTATCCCAGGACCTGAATGGGATAGAAGGCCTGTTGCATCCTGCTTGCCTTCAGCCAGGGAGTCTGATGGATGGCAAGCCTATGCCTGCTTCAAAGCCAACCTGGCCTGGAGAAGGTAGACCTAACTGCAAATCCTGACCTTGCTGCTCATTAACCATATGACTGTAGGCAAGTTACTTATTTTCTCTGAGCCTCAGTTTCTTTATTGGTAAAATGGATAAAAGTTGCTTTTCGGGTTATGATGAAGAGCAAAGTACTGGAAAATAGTTGGTGCTCAATATATTTTAGTTTTCATCTTGCAGTCCAGAGTTCTTCTGGCTAATTTATATATTTTCTCTTAACGGAAACACCCAGGTCCCTTCGAGCGTGGGGAATAACACTCTCTCTTTTTTCTCTCTTTAAAAGGAAGATACGGCAAGGACTACACTCTGATTTTTGATGAGATGGGTAAATGACAGAAAAGAAAAGTTCATTGCTGTGCAACACAGTCACAATTTGAGCTCCTGTGAGGGGTGCCTGCATTCTAACATGAGCATATGCTGCTTCAACTTGCTCACAGCAGAAGTCACCCGGAAGCTAGGGGCCCAGCTATTTGAAGCATTAGCTAGTTAAGTCACCAAGCAGTGGGATGTAGAGAGCACAGGCCAGGTTGGCTTTGAAGTAGGCAACCTGCCCTACTTCAGACAGCCTGGCTGAAGGCAAGCAGAATGCAATAGGTTTTCTATCCCATTCAGGTCCTTGGATACCATTCACACCAGCATTAAATCGCTGTGCATTTGTGTAGATTATTTCCCAAGTGAAACTCAGAGAGACCACCAGCTCAACTCTTGAGGGTCATATGTAAGAAGGCCTCTGAGCTGTGCTGGCTGTGGAAGGGGCCAGTGTGAAAAATGGCCTTGCAAGTTGACAGATATACTGAGGTTTACTCTATCTCTCTCCCTAGGTGGTGAAGATCTGGAGGAGACTGCGGACTAAACCTGCCATGACCCAGGTTTGAGTCCAACTTGCTTGTGGCAATGGGGCATGAAGTTGGGGACAGTCACCAGATGCAGCCTTCTGTGTGGTTCTGGGACAGAGCCAAGGTAGCAGTCTAAGACATAAATCAAACCAGAACAGATGAGTTACAAAGCAAGCAAGTTATGGATTCTGGAGAACTGATATGTGAGGACAGCTCCGTAGATGGAAGGGAAGATGAGCTTGGAGGGATTGAGCCACCATTCAGGGAAGAGCAGTAACTTTTCAAGGGATGTCTATAGCCACTGGTGTGGTTGAGCCATGACCAGTTAAGAGGGCCAAGAAGAAAGCATTATTCATTTTTATGTTCCCAATGCAGTGCTTGACACAGGGTAGCTACTCATCAGAGATTTCTATTGAATGAATGGATAAGTTTAGTGGGGTCAAAACATAAAAGTCAGCTTTACACTTTTCCTCAGACCTGGTAAACACGACTACTACAGAAAAACCCTTATCCCTCTTAGCCCCTTCAGGCATAAAGAAAGAAATTTAAGGGATTAATTTTATTCTTTTATCTGTGAATTGGGAGCTATCATTGATTTTTCCATATATTATTTTTAAATTTTTTATAATGAAAAATACAAATTGTATATATTTATGGTGTATAACATGATGTCTTGATAATATGTATACATTGTGAAATAGCTAATCAAGTTAATTAACCTATGCATTACCCCATACACTTATGTTTTGTTGTGAGAATACTTAAAATTGTGTCAGCAATTTTCCAATATGCAATATACTGTTATTAACTATAGTCTAGATAAGATATGAATCCAGAATATCTCTGGTTCTTATCAACAGTAATTCTACCTCTGAATTCTAAGGAGGATCAGAGCTTTCCTAGGAAGTGCTCTAGGGACTGAAGAGGTGGGTTCAGGGAAACATGGGGTGAGAGATGAAACTTAGGAAATGCTTTCCAGTTTCTGCACTGGGGGCTGAAAACTACTGGGGTAGGATCTACAGGCTCCACTGCTGGAGAATTGCCATGCAGAGATTGCTAGAAAAGAAGAATAACGAGTTCACATTGTTGGGGAGTCCAAAGTCGCATGATTGACAAAGGGGAGTTTGCTTTCTACTACAATAAATCCTCACAGGGTTTATTTTGATTAAAAGGTTTAACAAAGTCCAGTGCAGACAGTGAACCTGTCAGAGTCCAGTGCAGACAGGTTTGTAGAAAGAGCTTATTCCTTTAGCTTCTCCTCCCTGGACTTTTACAATTTATTTTGGTTTATTTATTTTTTGTTTTGAACCAAATTCAATATTATGAAATGAAAGTACTACATGTTATTTGATTTGATTTGATTCCTCTTGAGTCTGCCTAATCTTTTTGGATCCTAATTATGCAGTCAAATATATTCAACATTTATGGAGTATCTACTCCACACCAGGTGCTTCGTATATTGCCTCTAATTTTCATAAGCCTGAAGGTAAGTGTCTTAGTCTGTTTTCTACAGCTATAACAGAATACCACAAACTGCCTAATTGATAAAGAACAGAAGTCCATTTGGCTCACAGTTCCAGAGGCTAGGATGTCCTAGAGCATGGCACTGGCACCTGAAGAGGGTCACCTCATGGGCAAAAGTCATTGCGTGCCAAGTAATCACATGAGGTAGAGGAGGAATGGGGGCTAAACTTACCCTTTTATCAAGATCCCCCTCCTGTGATAACTACTCCATTCCCTAAATAATGCCATTAATCCAAACGTGAGGGTGGAGCCCTCACGACCTAAGCCCCACATCCTAATATCATGATATCATCTGTCCAATTTCAACATGAGTTTTGGAGGAGCATTGAAACCATAGAAGTTTATGTATTATTATTATCCCCACTTTACAGATTACAGAGTTAGGGGTCATCAATAACTTGCCCAAGGTGAGATACTAATACATGAGCAGGACCAGAATTTGAACCAGTATTGTTTATTCATTCCCAAGCCCAAGCCTTGGTCAGATTATGACATACTGCATTAGCAGCTTTGATGAGGATGGTCCCCAGGTCTTCACTCAATCTCTGATGAAAATACGAAGCCTGATACCAGGGCCTAGACCCAAGCACAAGTCCTGCCACTCAGAAGTTCCCTTCTTGGCTTAAGAACACGTAGTCTGAATCTCCTGGTGCTTTGCTATTAGTATAGATTTCTGCATGCTCACTGGAAGGGTATCATGGGACTTCATGTAGGACCTTACCCAAACAGGGGGAACCTTTGCCTCCATCTTCCTTATCAATGGTCCAATCTAACTTTTATTAAAGACAAGGTTAGATTTGTCCACGATGATTTTTTACTTAAAGAAACCATGCTAAAAACTATGGTCAGATTTGTATCCCTTGCCTTCTTTTTTTAACTCCTCCCTCTCTTCCTGCTATCCTTGTCTTGTTTTACGAAGTATTTGAAATGCCTTATGGGAAAAAAAAACATACAAAATAATGGTAAGCCACAAATAAACACTAGTAAGCAGGACCTATGAGTTTAAATCAGAATAGGAAGACTAACCAGGGGCAGAAAATAGGATCCAATTATCCAGACTGTAAAGGTTTTCATAGTTGGTATAGTCGAGCCTGAAGCTGTTTCTAGCAGCTTACAGCAAAATTTGAAACAGTATATTACAAATTCTTATCAAAATTGAAGAAAAGGAAGTTCATGCTGGTTACTCAGCAGGAAAAAAAAGCTTTGCCTTCTATTTAGTTCTAAAAAAAGTTCACATCCTGTTTTATTATGAGTACTAAAATCATATCTACATGCTCATAATCAACCCTTCCCAGAAACCTGCTTAGAATTCATCTCATCCTAGCCTGTCTGTTGCTTGCAAAATCTACTTTCTTCCTCTGTGTGAAAAGTGAAATTAATTCATCTCCGGTTTCTAGTACTTTCAACAACTTTCACAAATCCCCAGGGAGGCTCCAGATGACACTGAAAACCAAGGGGGAAATATCCTGGAAGAATAAAAGAGAGTCTTACTCAAAATAATTGCATATGTGGGATATGCATTCATTTAACAGATTTCAGCACCTACTATACATGGAATTAATGATAGGCTCAAACTTTGAATCCATCTTTTAAAAAAAAAATTAGAGAAACAATATTACCATGCGATTTCATAGACAAAAATCATTTTGTTGAAATAAGCATTTAGAGAATTCAAGCATTAGGCTGGTTATTTTTCTTGTCAGCAAATAAAAAAGAGAAAGTCAGGGAATATTTACATTTTGGTGGCCACAGAGTACTATGAAAATGGAGCGGCATTAGGAGACTAGGTAAGTGTGGCAAGAGTCTTACTAAAATTTAAAACATTGCATACGCTGCTTCTTTTCCAACTGTAAAATATGACATATAACATAGTTTATTAAGTACACATGGATGATTTAGAGAATAATTACAAAGCAAATACCCATGATAACTCCCACTCTAGTCAAGAAAGAATATTGTCAACACCTCAGAAGCCCCCCTTGTGCCCCTTCCCCCCACAAACCTCTTCACCTCAAAGAGTTAACCACTATCCTGAATTTTGTGATAATCATTTTCTTACTTTTCATTTCTATTGCTGACCACTGTATACAACTTAAATCATATCATTTCATTTTGCCTGGTTTTCAATTTGATATAAAGAAATCATACAGTGTGTATTCTTTTATACTTTGCACATGCATATATCCTGGTATACATGTGCACCTGTTTTGCTAAGAATATACCTAGGGATGGAACTGTTGGGTCTTAGGGTATGTACATTTTCAAATTTGCTGAATAATGCCCAGTTGTTTTTCAAAGTGGTGGTACCAATTTATAATCCCTATCTTGGCCACCATATGGTAGTGTAAGATGTTCTAGTTTCACTAGTCAGGAGGATATGTAATGTTATCTCCTTAAGTTGCATTTTCCTTGTGTTTAATAATGTTAAGCACTTTTTTTTCTTATTCTTGCTGTGCATTTGGATATCCTCTTTTGCAAAGTGTTGCTTCAACTTTTTTTGTCTATTGGGTTATTGTCTATCATTTCTTATTGATTTGTGGCAGTTCATCAGACATTCTGGATTCTAGTACTCTGTTGCTTGTATGTGATACAAATATCTTTTCTCTCTCTACATCTTGTCTTTTTATTCTCTTCATAGTGTTTTCTGAGGGATGGAATTTCTTAATTTTAATGTGGTCCAATTTACCAATTTATTTTTTATTAATGTTTTTCACCTTTTTAAAGAATTATCCTCTAGCCTTTATAATCTTATCTTCCACATGGAATTGGCTTTGTGTATGATGTAAAGGACAACAGTTTCGTTTTTATTTATATCGACAATCCAGTTTTCTCAACCCCATTTATTGTAAATACTGATCTTACTCCATAATCGACAGGACCACTTCCATCATGTTTCAGTGCCCACGCATTAATACATTTACTTCAGGGCTCTCCACCCTGTTTCTGATGGATTTATCCCTTTGCTAAACGACATTGCCTGTCTTAATTACCATAGCTTTAAAATCAGCCTTGATTTCTGGTAAACAAAACTCCTGTCACTCCATTTCTTGACTATGCCAGGCTTTTAAAGTCATTTCTGTAAAAATCCTGACATCACCTTGTTGAACTGCATAAAGATCTTTTTAGAATTTTTTTTGAAATTACAAAATCTCCAGAAAAAGTTGGGGGAAATTTACATTTTAACAACATTGAGTCTTTGAACCTATGATCATAGTATACATCTCAATTTATTTAAGTCTGCTTTAATTTCTTTCAGTAATGTTTTATTCATTTCTCTGTAAGGTCTTAAACATATTTTATTAGGTTTATTCAAGATATTTTATATGTTTATGATAGGTAAAACAGAAAATTCTGTTATCCAGTGTCCTTCACAACTGCAACAGACATATGTGGCCTGGGTCCCCCAGTCAGACCCATCCACATGAGATTTTAATTACAAAATGAGCAACTTGAGGTAAGTGGCCCCACATGGAAAACAGTTTGCTGAAGGGTGCTGTGGCAGAACCATGGCTGAGTTCCAGAGCAAAATCGGCATCACTGGGGCAGTCATGGTTGAATTCATTCCTTTTTCAGTTACAGCATGGCTTTTACCATTGTTCCTGGTAGCTTAGCATCCATATGAGCTACCCAATATCCAGAGTCAGTGCTGTTGTTTGCAACTAATAACACCGATCCTGTTGGACATGGATTTTTTTAATGTAATTTCTTTAGCATTTTCCTGCTAATATGTAGAAACGCAACTCACTTTTATATATTGCGTTTTTACTCAGCAAAATTTCTAAATTCTTTTATCAATTTCATTTAGATTTTAAAAATACATGCATTATCTTCAAACTGTGACAGTTCTATTTCTTCTTTTCCAGTCTTTATACCCCTTCTGTCCCCTTTCCTTCCTCCTCCTTCTGCTCATCTTCTACTTATTTCTTTCTCTTCCCTTCTCCTCCCTTCTTTTTCTTTAAATATCAGATTGAATTTGCATAGAGTCAGCTGGGTCTTGAATTTCTGTGTGGAATATTTTTTTGCTACCTGACTCAATTTCTTAAATGATTTTCACTCTATTTTTTTAAGTGATCCCCTGGCCTCCCCTGTACCCAGCCCACTCTATTCCTTTTCAAAGTTTCTTAGTCATCAGTTCTGACACGTCACATTTTTGTTTCATATAAATTTTCAAATTTACTGCCCTAAAATTAGTCATACTACCTTCTTACTCTATTTTAATATCTGTGGCATCTATAACAATGTTCCTTTCTATTTCTATTGTTGGTTACTTCCTCTCTTTTTTACTTCATGAATCTTGCTAAGAATTTGTCAGTTTTATTAGTTTACAAAGGACCTTTCTGTTGTATGTTTGTTTTCTACCTTATTCTTTATTAAAATTTTATTGTTTCCCTCTTTAAAATTTATTTGCTGTATGAATGTTTAGCTCTTTAATTTTTTATTTTGCTGTTTGAACGCTGAATTCTTTAATTTTTTCAGTATCTTTCCCTTTCTAATATATACATTGAATGGATAAAGTTTTTTGAGTCCTGCTTGAGCTGCATCTCCAGTTTGCTATATTGTATTTTGTTAATTTTCACCATAAAATATTTTCTAATTTCTGTTATGATTCACTGTGGTCAGGGAGAATGCTCTGAATGAGTACAATTTATTGAAATGTATTGGTCATACATGGTGGCCCTACTGGTCAACTTATAAAAACATTCTATGTATGTTAGAAAATAATATGCATTCTGCTTTTGTCAGGTAGAGCACTGTATTCTTATCCAGCAGGTTATAACTGTCACTTGTGTTGTTAAAGCTTTGTATATACATGGACATAAAGATTGGAACGGTAGACACTCGGGATTCCAAAACAGGAAAGGGAGGGGGCAAGGGTTGAAAACCTACCTATTGAGTACTATGTTCATGTGATGGTTAATACTGAGTGTCAACTTGATTGCATTGAAGGAAGCAAAGTATATTTCCTGGGTGTGTCTGTGGGGGTGTTGCCAAAGGAGATTCACATTTGAGTCAGTGGGCTGTGAGAGACAAACCCACCCTCACTCTTCGTGGGCACCATCGAATCAGCTGCCATCAGGGGTGGAATAAAGCAGGCAGAAGAAAGTGGAATGAACTGACTTGCTGAGTCTTCAGGCCTTCATCTTTCTCCAGTGCTGGATGTTTTCTGCCCTAGAACATCAGACTCCAGGTTCTTCAGCTTTTGGACTCTTGGACTTAAACCAATGATTTGCCAGGCATTCTCAGGCCTTCAGCCATAGACTGAAGGCTGCACCGCCGGCTTTCCTACTTTTGAGGTTTTGGGACTTGGACTGGCTTCCTTGAGCCTCAGCTTGCAGGTTGTTGTGAGACTTCACCTTGTGATCATGAGTCAATTCTTCTTAATAAACTCCCCTTCACATATACTTATGAAGTATAAATGAATCCTATATCCTATTAGTCCTGACTCTTTAGAGAACGCTGACTAATACCATTCACTATTTGGATGATGGGTTCAGTTGAAGCCCGAACCTCAGCATTATGCAATATACTCATGCAACAAAGCTGCACATGTTCCCCCAATACAAAAATTTCTCTTAAAAATTGTGTACACTTAAAACTCATTTTTCTGCTTCTTGTACCAATGACTTAAAGAATTATTTTATATTTGTTGCCATAATTTTAGATTTGCTTTTGTATTAACAACTTTGACTTTGTATATTTTGAAATGAATAAAATATTGGATGAATAAAATTGTATAGTTGTTATATCTTTTACGGTAAACTACATGTTTTGTCCTTAAAAAGTGATCTTTCTACTCATTAGTAAAGGTTTTGCTCTAAAGCTATTTTAATTAATATACCTATATTAACTTTCTTTTGGTTAATATTCACATTGTGTATCTTTTCCTTTTAATTTCAACTTTTCCATATACTCATGAAAGCAAAATTATTCCCCTAGTTTCTCAGATTTTAAGTTTTTTGCTGAGATGTCTACTACATTGATATTTAATGCCACTGCTGATATACGGTGAGTGCTGGTGGATTTAAATCTACCAATATGATATGTGCTTTCTATTTGTCCCGCCTAGTCTATATTTGTTTTCTCTTCTTTCTTGCCTTATTTTGGACTGATTTTTTAAAATTCCATTAGCTCAGAAGTGTCTATGCTTTTAGCGGTTACTCTAGAAATTAAAACATGCATATTTAACAAACTTCTAGAATTAATCAATTCCTTCCAGACCACACAAAGACATAGAGCACTTTATTTTATTTATACTTCTGGTAATTTATATGTTTCTTCATTCTATTTTTTAATCACACAGATTATTAATATTTTTGCACAGTCCATGTTCACTTCAAATTACTCAGATATCTACCTTTTCTTTCTTCCTTGATTTTGCATCTCAGACTGTCATCTGTTACTTCTTCCTATTTGAAGTTCATCCTTTAGAATTTCTTTCTAATCAGGACTGATTTTGATAAGCTCTTTTCATGTTGGTTTGCCTGAAAAAAAATATTAATTTTATTCTTATTTTTAATTTATATTTTATAGGTTTTGGAATATGGGTTAGCACTGCATTGCAGATAATACTCTCCCATTTTCTGGCTTCCATGAGTGTTCTTTATTTTTTTATTTAATAGTTGGGGTATTGTTCTGTTGCCCAGGCTAGAGTGCCATAGCTATTCACAGATGCAATCACTGACCGCTGCAGCCTCAAATTCCTGGGCACAAGAGACCCTTCACCCTCAGCAGGCGTACACCACTGCAGCCGGCCAGCACTGATGTTCTTGAGCAGTCAGCTGTCAGTGTAGCTATTGCTCTTTTGAAGGTATGCTCTTTCACTCTAACTGCTTTTAAGGTTTATTATTTGTATGCCAAAACTGTATATAGTTTGGTGGGATTGGTTTTTGTTTATCCTGCTTAGGAATCACAATTCTAAATCTATGAATTTCTGTTTTTCATCAGTTCTGGAAAATTCTTAACCATTATCTAACCTAGTATTGCCTCTGCCCCATCTACTCTTATTCTTTCTAGTACTCTAAATATATATATTTGTACAGTCCATGTTCAGTCCGTGTTCTGTGTATATATTCAAGTATATTACATCTAAATATTATATATTAAATATACACTAGAACTTCTCATTCTGGCCTTCATGTTTCTTAGCATCATTTTCATATTTTCTATATTTTTATCTCTCTATGCTGCATTTTATCTATTTTCTGGCCTAGCTTCTATTTCCATAAATCTCTCTTCGGCTATGTATAATTGCCTCTTAAATCTGCTTGACAGGGCTTACCTTTTGGAAACTTCATTTTTCATGTTTAGAAACTCTAATTGATTCTTTGTGTAATCTCCTGGATCATTTTCAATAATTTTCTTCTTCCCTGAAGTTACTTTAAAATTTGTATTCATTTGTGTAAACAAAATAAGCCTTTAAAAAAATACACAACTGACAGTTCTAATGTCCAAAGTCCTCATGGCTCTCTGTCTGCTAAGGTTTGTTGTTGTTGTTTTGCTTTGCTGAGTCTCAATTAAAGTGCTTTGCTTCCTTCTGTACTTACTAAAAGTTATGTAGGCTGATCACCATCCTTGAAATATTCGTGTTGTTCTTTAGGACAGAAGAATTTGTGTTTTCTTCTGTAAGGCATCTAAAGAGACCTTTCCAGGCTAGTACCACCAGATGTTGTGATGTGAATTTGAACTGTAAGTCCCTAAGAGGGCTGACTTTTTGTTTCAGTTTTACAAGAATGAGGTTATTTCTTGTTTGTTTGTTTTTCTTCCTTCCTGCCTCTATTTAATGTTAAAGTAACTTTCCTTGAAGTCTTTTGGACGGAGAATGAGTTTCCTTTTGATTCACCCTTATTCTAATGTATAGCCTTTTTAGGATCCAGCTTATCTTGTCAGGGGTCTCATTTGGTAATTGCCAGACTTTGATGTCTATCTCCAGCACTACAAGATCATCAAAACCAAGGTCAGGTTTTCCCAGATCAGCAAGTGTCTTCAGAGTAAAAGCAGTTTCTATTTATTCTTGCTTAAGCCCCCTGAATGCACTCTCCTTTACAATTTAGTCTGGTAACTTCTTACAATCTTAATATTAAAGTCAGAAGAGACTAATGTATGCTGTGGTAACAAAACTGCCTAATACGTGTGACTTAAAACAATAGAAATGTATTCCTTTACCAAAAAAAAAAAAAAAAGAGAGAGAGAGGGTCAGGGAGAGACAGGGTCTCCCTATGTTCCACAGGCTGGCCTCAAATTCCTGGGCTCAAGTCATCCTCCTGCCTCAACCTCC
This sequence comes from Sapajus apella, assembly GCF_009761245.1. Lineage (NCBI taxonomy): Eukaryota > Metazoa > Chordata > Mammalia > Primates > Cebidae > Sapajus > Sapajus apella. The sequence continues at coordinate 8,903,466 of NW_022436974.1, read as the reverse complement.
TTAGTAGCTGAGACTAGAGGCACACACCACCACACCTGGCTAGAAATATATTCTTAATAACAAAACGCTATGTCAAGTTACTAGATAGCGTGCTCCCCCTTTTCCTCACTCAGGGAGCCATCATTACCATGGCACAGGGAAGGGATAATGGTGAATGGCACATTGACTTTAAAGGCCTGCAAAGAAGTAACACAAATCAGTTACCTCTGCTCATATTTTACTGTCCAAAGCAAGTCACATGGCCACACCAACTTCAAGAGAGTGGGGAATAACTTGAAATGTTGGTAAACACCTCTAATGACTAACGCACCTGTCAATTTTTCAATGCTTTCAAGCACATATTTTTTAAAACACATTTGCAGTATTTGTGATTGTTTTTAGAAGAAAAGTTGATTCAAATTTCTTTTTCTATAATTATATCCTCCCTTTTAATGCCCAATGATAGACAATGAGTCTCGGTCAAATATATCTTGGGTATATATCTCTCTCTTCCTCACCAATAGTTCCAAAGTACTGAAAAGCAAATTGATGGTTCTCCAAGATATTCAGCTGTTCAACTAGAAAAATTTTATTTACTTTCACAGGACTATAAACTGAACCATATATTTGTTATACAACAAACCTTTTTAAAGTTATTTTAGGAAACTTTATTTATTCACTTAGGCTGTTAAATATATTTGTTAAAGAAATTGATTTGCTTACAAGACTTAAATGCATTCACCAAGTCTTGAGTTAATTAATCCATAAGTCTTTTTTACTCACAAGCCTAATAGTAATTAACCCGCTACTTTATATATACTGAGTGCTTTCTTTCATTAGCAAGAAAGCACCAGATTTATTTTCTCCATAGTCTGCTTGAAATAAAAAGCTCCTCTAGCAGATTCGGGTTTAAACACAATATGAAGATACTTTCTTTTCCTTGAAGGTCAAGTAATATTGAACACATAGGAGATACAGAATGAAGAAGACAAGTAGGGCCCCTGATCTCAAGGACTTGACATTCTAAAGCAGAGGCTGGTAAACTCTAGGCTGCAGGCCAAATTTACTCTCTCTGCCCTTGTCAGCTGCCTGGGTATTCGCGCCCAGAATGACCGTGGAACCCACACACAAAAATGGCATCTCTCAGCCCAGTTCTTTGAATGACAAAAAGGACACAGAGACTCTCCTGCTATGAATAAGAAGCAAAATTCTATTTAATTAAGCATTCATATTTCAGCAATATGGGTACACACAGGGTTATGGATGATGGATGAACTCAGGATACACTGGGATAGACACAGAGGAGAAGCAGCAGCAAGGACAAGTTTTGGGGAAAGCGTAACGAATATGTACGAAATACCAGGTCCAGTAGATACCTGGATTGACCTACCGAGGCTCAGGTGAGAGAGAACAGATCTGAAGTTGTCATTATTCTAAAGATAATCAAAACCATTTATAGATAGGATGGCTCACAAAGCAGTGGAACATTTCTTTTCTTTCTAGGCACAAAGCTAATGTTCAAAGTCTCATTCTGGTGTCGTAGGTCTGTAATTGTGAAAGAGTTATCTATTCCAAAGGGTGCTTTTTTATAGCCCTATGAACTGTATGAGATGACACATACCTCTTCTGGAAACACGGAGTGATTTCTTCCTTTCATTACCAGTCCCTGAAGTAAACTAGTGAAAGGGTGGCCTCTGACTCTGCTTCCTAGTGAGTGAATGCTAATGAGAACAACTGTCCTTCAAACAATAGAAGATGCAATCAGCAAGCCATACAGGGGATCAGGTTAAGGATTTGGCCAAATTTCTGAAAACATTCTTCTCCCTGGGGGAATTCTGTCATCAGAATGAATGATACTGTCATTTAAACAAAATTTTCTGATTAATGTAATTTGGGCTTCTTGTTTGTTTTGGCATATGAATTTGCGAGAAGGATGAGTGATGTTAGGAATTACTATTGCACATATTCCTGTATCTTAAATTCATTTACATCCCTCCATTTAATTTGCCATAGAGGTCACTATGGAGAGCTTTGTGTCCAGTGACACAAAGCCCCAAAATACATGTGTTGCAAATGCACCTACCCCAGTATTGTATTCAATGATTGTTAAATTCTTTTGAAAATATGAGTAGCCTCTGGTAATTAGAGAATACAGAGGCTACAGTATTCTTTGCCTCCAATATTGCTCTCAGGTGGTAAATTTCAATAAAAGCATATCTCCTATAAATTTTGCCATAGGTACAATATTTATTCTCATGCAGGCATAGAACAGTCTTACAGCTTGCTTTTGTAATCATGACGAAGTCCTGCTCTCTGTTCTTAGGCATTTCAACAAGTATCTGCCTGGAAATTTCAATTTGAGACTGGTGCCATGATATCCCAAAGGCTTCTAGTTAGATGGGAAAGACGTGATCCTCCATTAATTCAGGAAAAACAGAACCAAAGGGAATTCTAGATGTTAGACAGCCCTCTGAAATAAGGGAGACGCAAGAATTCAACCCTTGCTGAATTCTTATATCTCCCTATGTGAAATCTTTCTCAACCACATATCTAGAACACCATTCATTCATTAACAAAAATTATTTCCAGCATGCCTTATTTCTGGTGTATATTTACATAACAATAGTGGAAGTGTCTACCATTTACATCTGCTGTGTGAATTCCTGATTAATTTTCTCCAAATGCCAGTGGACCTCTCTTAATGTGTAGATCAAGTTTACCCTGCACATGGATTTATACCACACTGTTTACGCTACAGTATTTTAAAATAAATTACCAGACAGAAAATACAAAATACTTTGTTTTTAAAAGTGCAAAATCCTCAAAGAGTCATATTCAAAGTTTCCACCCAAATGGATAATACTGACCATTGTTGGCAGTACAAAAATGCACCTCCCCCATCCCATACACTAAAAGATATAATACCTAAAGATGATGCCTAAAACAAAACAAAACACTTCATAGGCATGATTGTCATTCATTTTACACACACTCTCCCATGGAAAGAACTTGAAACTATAGATCGTGGCATGGCATTCCACCAACTTGTTCTTCAACTCCCAGAGGCTATTGGTGGGAAAGGCTAGAATAACTCCACAGACACTCATTTCTGCTATAGCATAGCACTACTTTTTATCCACTAATTTGGGGGAGGACAGTAATTTGTATTAGTATGTCTTCTCAATAATATGTAGGGGTTCCTTGTCAGTATGTGAGAATAGCACTCTTTAATTAAATAAAGGTTTGACAGCACAGCGATGGGTAGGATGGTTCCAAAAGTATGTCCTATTCACCACTTAATAAGGAAATAAACTTATTATCAGGAAAATTTGTTGTGCTGACAATCAGATGGTATAATGTTAATCTCCCCTATAGTATTTTTTGAAAAGGCTTTAGGTCATGTGTGGTAGTGCATGCCTGTCATCCTAGCATGTTGGGAGGCTGAGGTGTGAGGATTACTTGAGGCCCAGAGCTAGAGACGAGCCTGTGCAAGATGGTGAAACCCTGTCTCAAGAAAAGAAGAAAGAAAAGAAAAAAGAAAGAAAGAGAGAAAGAGAGGGAGGGAGGGAAGGAAAGAAGAAAAGGAAAGGAAAGGAAGGAGGAAAGGAAAGGAAGAGAGAGAGAGAAAGAAAGAAATAGGAGAGTGTGGTGACATGCGCCTATAGACCTAGATACTCAGGAGACTGAGGCAGGAGGATAAGGATCGCTTGAGCCTAGAGTCTGAGGTTATAGTGAGCTATGATGGTACCATTGCACTCTAGGCTGGGTAACAGAGAGACCCTGCCTCAAAAAAAAAAAAAAGGAAAGAGAAAAAGCTTTTGGGGGATTTGGATGGGATGTCTCTGGACCTACAGTACAACCAAAATAGGATTCAAGGATCCAGAAAGGAAACAGACCCCTGAAGGAAGAGGGTGATGATCTTCATTTGAGATACTAGAATGAGGTGCGTTTTGACGGCCTGAATGGTGCAGATACTTCCTTATTCCTTAGGCCATGGTTAAGTAGCCCTTTCCCAATAATCTAGAACAGACTCACAGAGATATAGACTATTTTTAAATAAGATTACTTTATTCTTGCATCTTGATTGTTTCTTCCTTATATTTGCCCTTTCCGTTTCCCAGTTGGAAAGAACTGGCTTTTTGTTCAAGGACCTTTTTGCATCTTTGTCCTGCTTTGGCCTGATGATAACCTTCCTACTGCGGTGAAAGCCCACATGGGCAGTTGTGCAATTAGCTTTTTCCACTGCACCCGTTCAATGAAAATGACATATTTCATCTTGTAAACCTGGACTACTTTGCCAATTTGCTGACATTTATAGTGTCCTCACACAACCTGAACTTCATCATCCTTTTGGATGGGCATAGATTAAACATCATACTCCTGTCTCAGCTCTTTGTAAAGAAGAGAAAATGTAATCCTCCTGAGAATGTGGGAAGGCACACTGAAATGTCCTTTATGGTTCTTGATTCAGTCCAAAGTGACAAACGGATTGAATTTCATTTTGGTCACTGCCACTTTGGCAGTGGCCACAAAAGAGAAGAGATGACTATTTTTATAGCAATTAGTCTGGTTATCAGAAAATGAGAAATGCCTCTCAATTCATGTTTCATTTTTGGCCTATGCAGGGGTTAATCTGAGTCCACTCCTTTCTTCTCCTCATTAGGGACTGAATGGATGGCTCACCCAATAATCCCAACAGTTCACCCCAATAAGTCCTTAGCCTCACTTTTGCAAACATTGGATTTGTGTGCAACAATCTGAAGCAAACAGTTTGGGGGTAAATATGGGGCAGTTATTATATGCTTCAATAATGTATGGTGGAATTTTGTTATACCCCTTCAACCTATGTATCCATACAGAACAAGGTGAATAAAGATGTTTTATTTTCAAGGTTCAATAGGGAAGTATGTTTAAAATTGATTGAGCACTCTAAGCTCTTTCCCCAAAAATATATATTTCTGGGAAATATATTTCTGTCTTCTATGTAATGATGATAGCTGTTTGTTGTATGAATGTGACAGGAGCTACAATAAAAATGAGTAACCAGATGCCAATACCACCTCTGACACTCCCCTAGATCAGCAAAAATGTGTGAGTGATTCGTCTGCTAATAGCTGGAAATTGCACTACAGATATGTGTTACGGGAAACTTCAAAATCACAAATGTGTAGGTTTAAACATTAGTATGTAGATAGATGATAACACTGCTGTAGTTGGCTGACAGTGAAAGAAAAGTCACTGTGATGTTAACACAGCAAGGCTGTCTATCATTCATCATGAAGGAAGTGCTTAGATGCTCACAATAACAGAATTGAAGTTAGAAACACATATTATTAAGAATTCAGCTGATGATGTTAAGGTACAGGGTTTAGGGAGAATGTATCCAACAGCCCCAAGGATGTGGTTGAGACAGAGCTGCTGCCTATTTCTTTATCTTTTGTTGTTGTTTTGCTGCCATAGAGGCCTCAGTCCTTAGAACAAAGAGGGCATCTCTGAACCGTATATATCATTTGTCAGCCTGTGATACAACCATTAGCAGCGCTAAACTGCCATGGGGCTACCCAGCTTTCCTGAGCTATAGTGGGGAGATGCTTTGTGCAGGTCCTCCAGACAAGGCATCAGAAACACGGGCTCTGGGGACCGTGCAGGAGCTATGGGGAAGGAGGCTGAGGTAGCCAAGAGTGATGATGGGGAGGTTTTAATATTTTTCTTTTAAGAAACTGAGAATTCCTATGTGAAATTGTTGTTGTGCTAAATATGATCACACATTTTCATTTGGAAATCCAAACCAGACACTGTCTTATACAGACCCCTGACATATGTGGTGGTCACCAGGAGTTTACAGAGACTTATGGACAGTACAAGGCCCAGAGGTTTTCATCCAGCTCCAATTGTCAAGAGAAGGTATAAACAGCCCATCATCCTCACCCAATTCTGTGCTGTGGAATCCCTGGTTGGAGTGTTGCAAAGTGTACTGACCATAGGTTGATGGTGGTAAAGGTTATAATGGGGAGGGCACACGAAAAGGTAAAATCTGTTTTTCCTACTCAGATGATTCATTATAGTAATCAGCATCGGGTGGATTCTCATCACTTAGAGGCTCACTTATGTCTTGCTGGAGCTCTTATGAAGTGTTGCAAAGGCAGGGCACTGCTGGTGCAGGTAGGGGCAGTTTGCAAGGCTCAGGGTCTTTCCTTGAGAGTAAAAGATACAGAGGAGAGATGTTTCTATTAATGTGGCCATGGTGGATGGGAAGGCTCTGTTTCTGAGAGGTCAGCAATGCCCCCAAATGGTTTTTGTACTTTCATACTCTGATTATTACAGGATGATAAATATGAGGATGCTTCTGGGTTGACTCATATCTGTGGCGAATACCACGTAACCTGTAATAATAAATACTCATGCAATTGCACACATTCAAGATGATTCAGCTGTCTGTCATCACAGCATGAAAAGTGGCCTACACTGTTCCTCCCTCCCCTGAGCCCTTTCAGATTAGCACAGTGGAAAGGCAATACCACAGAGACTAGCTTTCAAGAGAGACATGGAGTGGAGAGTGCTTTTGGTGCATTTATTCAAAGACATATGAATGAAAGTTCTGTCAAAAAAAAAAACAGATCAGATTTTAAAATTGTAGTTTATTATGCACTCAAAAGAACAGCTGGGGAACTGAGAGACTTCAACTCAGAAGAGGTAAGAAGCTCTGCTTACAACAGTTACAGTGCAGTTTACAAAGCATTAAGGAGGAATTATTGTGACCTTTTTTGTAATTGGCTGTTACACATTAACATTCTTTTAGGGTAAGTAGAGCTGTTTAAGCTGATCTGTCTTTTGCTGATTAGTTTACTTTTACTGAATCCTGCTGGCAAAGACGTAAAGCTTCTATTTTGTGTTTCATTTATGGTTAGGGCTAGCATTTCTGAAAAATTAGGATGACTTCAGCTTTGGCTACCTGACTATGGAGAATTGGTATTGGGTTATGTCTAAACTCTGACCTCAATTTTTTTTTTTTTAACAGTTGCTTTCTTCCAGTGATTCTCTCAGCTGAACTCGGAGTGTGACCAACTATCTAGCATTACTCTTGGTCACCACATTTTCTTTTCTGTAGACATTTGTAGGAGCAAACTAGAATCTCAGTAGTTTCTTTCCATGATTCTTGTCCAGGTAGTTTCTGTTTAATCCTCATGGAGATCATCTGAAGAGTTCATAGCTGTTGAGAAGCATTTAAGACTCGAAAGAATATAACACACAAGGGATATTATCAATGTGACTAACAGGGAGCTAATACCAAGAATTTGAAAAAGACCCTCAGTATTAATTGCATATATTAATTGGAATATGTGAAGGGCTTTTTTGAAGGATAAGTATCTTTGTTTTTGGACCCCCAAAATACTCTGAACATATACAAGAAACAAGGCTATACACCTCATATTAAATTATGCAGCACTCATGTTCAAGTCAAGTTAGAGGGAGAGCTTAGGGACCAATTTTAAAGTATTTAAATGAATTTATTGCTGCTGATTTTTAAGACTGTTTATAAACACCATTCAAAGTCTTAGGGTGAGTACGTTATAGTAAACAGTTACTTAGTGAGACATCGCTCTGAACCTGGTTCCTTGGGAAGGATGTCAATATCTATAGACCCTCACGCTCCTGACTATATTTTTTTAACTTTTATTTTAGCTCCAGTGTACATGTGCAGGATGTGAAGGTTTGTTACATAGGTAAACATGTGTCATGGGGGTTTGTTATACGTTATTTCAGCACCCCAGTATTAAGCTTAGTATCCACTGGTTATTTTTCCTGATGTTCTCCCTCCTCCCATCCTTCACTCTCTGATAGGCTCCAGTGTGTGTTGTTCCCCTCTAGGTTTCCATATGTTCTCATCATTTAGCTCCCACTTATAAGTGAGAATATGTAGTATTTGGTTTTCTGTTTCTGCATTAGTTTACTAAAGATAATGGCCTCCAGCTCAATTCACGTCCCTGCAAAAGTTTTTGTTTTTGTTTTTTTGAGATGGAGTTTCACTTTTCCTGCCCAGGATGGAGTGCAGTGGTGCAATCTTGGCTCACTGCAACCTCCAATTCCTAGGTACAATTGATTCTCCTGCCTCAGCCTCCTAAGTAGCTGGGATTACAGCTGCCCACCACCACGCCAGTCTAATTTGTTTGTATTTTTAGCAGAGACCGGGTTTCACCATGTTGGCCAGGCTGGTCTTGAACTCCTGACCTCAGGTGATCCACCCACATCGCCCTCCCAAAGTGCTGGGATTACAGGCATGAGCCACTGCACCTAGCTCATCTTGTTCTTTTTTATGGCTGCATAGTATTCCATGGTGTACATGTACCACATTTTCTTTGTCCTTCCTATTATTGATGGACATTCAGTTTGATTCCATGTCTTTGCTATTGTGAATAGTGCTATAATTAACATATGCATGCATGTGTCTTTATAACAAGATGATTTATATTTGAGGGGGTATGTGAACAGTAATGGGATTGCTGGGTCGAATGGTATTTCTATCTTTGGGTCTTTGAGAAATCTTCACAAAGTTTCCACAATTGTTGAAATAATTTACGCTCCCACCAACAGTGTATAAGTTTTCCTTTTTCTCTACAACCTTGCCAGCATCTGTGGCCCTGACTGCATTTTTATTCCCTGAAGCTAAACACATTGCCACAGGCCTTGAATTTTCTAGGGAATATGGGACACGTCCCCTATTTTTAAAAAAATGTTTCAAAATCAGAAATACATAGGTATCATGACAGCTCTGAAATATTATAGCTCTCAGATGATACCAGCTAACAGAGGAAAGATTTTCCACTGGTATGAAGAGAATAAGTTGTTTCATCCTGTAGACAAAGTTATGGCATTGCAATAAGAATGTACAGATTCTGAATACAGCTGATATTCTATAAGGTAAAGACATTACTAAGATGACTTGTATATATCTTTCAAATATATGTGCAGTGAGGGTGACTCTCTAGTGAGGCATGCTGTCCTCTCTATCTATCTATCTATTCTACCTGGTTTCTATGTGTGTGTGTCTGAGTGTAACCTCTTACTCCACGCATACTGGCTTTTTTGCTCCCGCATGGTCACCTCTGCCTAGAAGCATCATTCCATCCTAGTTATCCAAGGGCTGAGGTTTCTAGCAAGAAGTGCCACGATGACATTTCCATATGACCTGCCTACATGATCAATGGAGTGTCAACCTAAGTAACAAACAGGGAAGGGTTCTCTAAAAGAAAAATGATAATTATTCAAGAATAGAGCATTGCAATGGGAATATCTGTGCCATAGTAAGCTATGTGCATATTCAGGAAGATAAAAGCAGATGCCGGGTTTTAAAGAAAAAGTTGGGGGGATTAGATAATTGTTTTAAGATCATTATTTTTGGATACAAGGATCAATAACAAAGGTAGCACCAGACTCAGGCTGGCTGGCAGTTGCTGGGGAGATGTCCTTGCAGGAGTATTTTTGTGTGTGTGAGGTTGCAATGGCCTTTGTGCAAGGTTGTGGTTTTTTGTTATCAGGCATTTGTGCATGAGAGTTCTCTCTTCAGGGCCTTCCCTGGTTCTGTTTGGCGGGGTTTTTAATACAAGTGACTCTGTTTTGATTCCGACGACTTTCACAAAAGGCAGAATTGCCTGGGAATGTAATGGCTATTTTCTTCTAGGGTCTTTATTTTCTTTACCTGCTTCAAAGAGGGGAGCCATAGTGCTGTGATTGGATTTAAACAACCTGGGAGGTGATTTATACTAGGACTATGGTCAATTCCGCTCCCTTCAGGGCCTTCCTTCAGGATTGGTTTTCTAAGGCCGCATGAATTAGTCTTGCCTCTGGAATCCAAGGATTCCTCTTTGTGTGGGCATTGAATAAATACTATCTGCTTACACTAATGGGTCAAAGACCGGAGAAATGATGCCTGATGCTCACAGCACAAGTTTCTATTACTTTCCAGAATAAGAGGAAAAACACTCACACATTAATTATGGTAATTCTACAGACACTCAAAAACATCATTTTGATCTTGGAAAGGCCAAACCGTATTCACTCTAATGGACATGTTTGTCTGCCCTGCTCTCAAGTGTTGCTGGAAAGCTAATATTTATGCTCTACTGCACATAGGCAAAGGTCTGTCAGCAGACTCCTCTATGTTTATAAAGCCATAGTGAGGACTTGCTGTGCTTTAAGAGTAAATGTAGAGCTGCAAGTGACTGATAACATTCCTGAGATTTGTGAAGTTTGGCATTTTAAGGACATTCCCACAGAGCTTTTGGTGATTATGTTCGCCAACTCAAACATAAGCAGGAACCTTTAGTTTCCGGGCTGCGCTGAGATTATCAGACTGTAAATAGAATATTTTGAGGGTTATTGCTTTAAAGAGTGGTTGTTTTGAACCCCCAGAGTATTAGTAAAGCTGCTGCTGCAGGGGGAAGGTTGAGCTATGGTCAGATCGTTCTGATATGACATTAGTGAGAAGTCTGGAAATTTGCAACTATCAGTTTTTACCTTCTTAGCATATGTCCTCTTGAAAAATTCAGAGATGATAATGTGGCTTTCGTTTGTGGAAGGATGCCAAAAACTCCACATGAACTCTAGGAAGTCTCTTCAGAGCCTGTTTAACTGCAGTGTTTATTACAGAACAGGAGTCTTTTGCAAGCCTGGCCCCAAGACTGTCAGCATCATAGAGGAGGATTGACACCCATCTCTAGGTAATTATCTAGGTGAACATTCTAGTGAATTGCCACTTGGACATCACACTGAGAGTTATTTCTGCAGACCCCAAGTATTATAGCTCTACAACATAATAGTGCTCAATATAATCGTGTCACACAGAACAAATTAAAGGCCCCTAGGGTTGATTATTTCAAAAAGAGGGAGAATGAAGCCTCCAGCTTCGTTGTGCAGCAGCAGGCCATGGTTGTGATAAAGACAGCAAGGGATAAAGAAAAAGAAACTCTGCAAGGTAGCCCCATCTGTGTGATTATTATGACTTTAAAGCATGCTCTCCGGCTGCTGAATCCTTTGGAAATCAGTGATATACTAGCCAAACTCTTTAATTCTGGAAACAGCCTTGTGGGTGGGGATGTATGTAAAAAGACAAACCTAATGGGAAATGGAGATGAGGTGTTATCAGAGATTTGTTTTTAAAGAAAACTATCTGGGGCTGCCAGTCTTTCAAGGCAAGTTATGTTTAATCTATGGAGGACTTCATGCAATATTTAATAATGCAGGGCAGTGAATTTATGAACATATTGTTGTAGACAATTGTTAAGATCAAAACAGGCCTTCATCAATTATGTCATAACATTAACATCATGATCCTTAGCCATATTCTTTTTATTATTATTATTATTATACTTTAAGTTCTGGAATTCACATGCAGAACATGCAAGTTTGTTACATAGGTATACATGTGCCATGTTTGTTTGCTGTACCCATCAACCCGTCATCTACATTAAGTATTTCTCCTAATGCTATCCCTCGCTTGCTCCCCAACCCCTGACAGGCCCCGGTGTGTGATGTTCCCCTCCCTTTGCACATATTTTCTCACTGTTCAACTCTCACTTATAAGTGAGAACATGCAGTGTTTGGTTTTCTGTTCCTGTGTTAGTTTGATTAAAATGATGGTTTCCAGCTTCATCCATGTCCCTGCAAAGGATATGATCTCATTCCTTTTTATGGCTGCATACTATTCCATGGTCTATATGTGCCACCTTTTCTTTATCCAGTCTAACATTGAAGGACATTTCAGTTGGTTTCAAGTCTTTGCTATTGTGAATAGTGCTGCAATAAACATACGTGTGCCTGTGTCTTTATAGGAGAATAATTTATAATCCTTTGGGTGTATACCCAGTAATGAGACTGCTGGGTCAAATGGTATTTTTAGTTCTAAATCCTTGAGGAATCGCCACACTGTCTTCCACAATGGTTGACCTAATTTACACTCCTACCAACAGTGTAAAAGTGTTCTTATTTCTTCACATCTTCTCCAGCATCTCGTTTCCTGACTTTTTAACAATTGCCATTCTAACTGGCATGAGATCGTATCTCATCGTGGTTTTGATTCACATTTCTCTAAAGAGAAGTGATGAGTTTTTTTTCATGTTTGTTGGCCACATAAATGTCTTCTTTTGAAAACTGTTCATATCCTTCACCCACTTTTGATGAAGTTGTTTTTTTCTTGTAAATTTGTTGAAGCTCCTTGTTTATTTTGGATATCAGCCCTTTGTCAGATGGATAGATTACAAAAATTCTCTCCCATTCTGTAGGTTGCCTGTTCACTCTGATGACAGTTTCTTTGGCTGTGCAGAAGCTCTTTAGTTTAATTAGATCCCACGTGTCAATTTTGGCTTTTGTTGCCATTGCTTTTGATGTTTTAATCATGAAGTATTTTCCCACGGCTATGTCGCGAATGGTATTGCCTAGATTTTCTTCTAGGGTCTTTATTGTTTTAGGTCTTACATTTAAATCTTTAATCCATCTTGAGTAAATTTTTGTACAAGGTGTAAGGAAGGGGTCCAGTTTCAGTTTTCTGAATATGTCCTTAGCCATATTCTAAATACATTCTGGCCATGGCAAGGGAAATCTCACTATCAATATAATCACAAAATATACAATTCTTTTTACTGCCTGCCTAAGACAAATTCCAGATACCTGCATAGGCCAGATAAGTATACTCCATTCATGCATGCTTCCTCTGGAAGTTTTCCATGGTGCCCCCTAGCTGCCCCTGGACAGACCTCCAGGTAAATTAAATATACTGGAGACTCCTTGACATATTACTTCCTTGACAAACTCCCATGGAAATCAGGCATCTTTGAGCCCAGTTGGCTGGCTCTGAGTGTCTCAAGGAAGTGTTCATTCTGGGAAGCTGAAAGGAAGGTAACATTCCAGCAGCCTGTAACCACATACCTTTGCATATTACAGACTCAGCAATATCTGATGATGTGCTAAGGAATCTGTAGCCACATACCTTGACATGGTGCAGACTCAGCAATGTCTGATGATGTGCTAAAGAATCTGGATCTATTGAAATTACTTATGTGAGCATCTTCAAAACAAAGCCGAGCTATAATTAATCTAAATTCTGTAATCTCAAGGATTGCTTCTGACACACTGAAGGGTAAAAGCTATCAACCCAAACCACATCTGCATTTTAAAAACTGATATATAATAGATGTACATATTTGGGCATACATGTGTTATTTCATGCCTTTACAGAATGTGTAAGATCAAATCAGGGAAATTGGGAAATCTATCGCCTTAACTATTTATCTTTCCTTTATCCTAGGACCATTTGATTTATTCCCGTCTAGCTCTTTTGAAATGTATAAGCTATTAATGTTAACTATAATCACCCTACTGTCAATCAGCACTGTAAACACAGGTGGGCACTAGCAAGTTCTAGCATCCCTGTGTTCCTGAGACTTCTGACCACTTGTTAGTGGAATATAACAGCAAGTAGTATCTGGTGAATAAACTGTCATCAGGCAGAACAAATAAGAACATACAACTACTTCCTCCACAGAGGAAAATATCATTACTTTGACCCACAATCCAGACATGTGCTGTTCACTGCAGCAGCCACTAGCCACACAGAGTCACCAAGCTCTTGAAATGTGACTGGTCCAAAGTGAGATGTGCTCTAAGTATAAAATACACACCAGATTTCAAAAATATGGCATTAAAAAGAATGTAAAATATCCCATTCATGATTGTTTATTCTGATTACCTATGGAAGTAATCTTTTTCTATACTTGATTAACAAAAATATATCATTACACTTAACTTCTCCTGTTTCTTTTCACTTTTTAAATATGGCTACTAGAAAACTTTCAATTACCTGTGTGGCTTGCATTTGTGACTCACATTATATTTTTAATGGATAGCACTTGATTAAGAAATTTCATCCAAGCCGGGCACGGTGGCTCACGCCTGTAATCCCAGCACTTTGGGAGGCCGAGGCGGGCAGATCACAAGGTCAAGTGATCAAGACCATGGTGAAACCCCACCTTTACTAAAAAATACAAAAATTAGCTGGGCGTGGTGGCACACACCTGTGCTCCCAGGTACTCAGGAGGCTGAGGCAGGGGAATTGCTTGAACCTAAGAGGCGGAGGCTGCAGTGAGCCTAGATCGGCACCTGGCAACAGAGCAAGACTCTGTCTCAAAAAAAAAAAAGAAAGAAAGAAATTTCATTCTGCTCTGTTTTAAATCGAGTGGGAACAATAAAGTCTGCAGTTGTGCTTAACATCAACCCTTAACTAGTAGTGTGGTCAAAGGAGATGCTTAGATTCATCTTTCCTGAAAGTCAGTGTATACTACCTGCCCATCTTGCATTCTGGGAGCACCAAACTTGTTCTGCATCTGCAGAAATCTTAGATAATGTGAACTGATGCTAGAGAGAAAACCCAGAACTCCTTCTGAGCAAGATGCAGCAGCCACACAATCAAGTGGCTGTGAGGTCAGTGGAGGGATGTGCTTAGTGTGTCCTTGTTGACCGGGGTTGCTTTGCCTTGCAAGCTGGCACAGACAAGCACCAGCCTAGGGAGGGACCTATCCATCATGGCTTAACCATGCTCATAGGCTTCACTGAGCAGAGAAAACACATGCAATAGAGGCATGAATGAATGTGCAGCTTCCCGAACATGTTCATCTGGTGTCTCTGGGAAAGTAAAAGATGATCCCAGCTATTAAAAGAGAAAAGCTTGGCTTTTTTTTTTTTTTTAGGAAAGATAATTTTTATGCATTCTGCTTTTCTTCTTTTAAAACAAAATAAAATAAATTTCTTAAATAGTGTGGGATAAGGTTTGAGTTTGAGGCAAAGTTGAAAAAATGCTCATAAGGAAATACAAAATAAAATGCCATGAGTGGATTTATGACTGACAGATTATAATCTTCTTCATTACAACAGTTGATGGAAACCCTGTTGGGAGTACACGTCTTTAAGAGTAGAAGATTGGCAGGTGCAGTCTATTATTACTCCAGCATCAGTTGTTTCATTTATAAAATAAATAACCATCCTGTTACTTAGAGGAAGTTAAAATACATTTTACCTTCTGGCTAAGACAAAATTCTTGCCAGTATTCTTATAAGAAATGAACACGTAAAACCCACTGTAATATAACTATGTCTTATGGCATGTGGAATATTCTTATTCTGAAATTTTGTATTTATTTTTATTATTTTATTTTCAGAGAATAAATGTAATACCTGTTATTCTGAAATGTTACTGTTATTTTACTTTAAAACAGATTATGAAGGTTTTTTTTTTTGGAAAATATCAAAAGAAGTAAAAAAAAAAAAAAAAAAAGAAAGCTACCAGTCGCTTTATACGAATGAGCTTGAAGAGGCCAATATTTGTAATAATTTGAATATCAAGCCGATCAAGCTGAATAATAACACACCAAGTAAATTAAAATCTACAAGCCATAGTGATCCTCAAAAAGGAGAAGGGAGGGATAAGACAAAGCTCTTTTCTCTTCCCTTCAGGCTGCCAGCTCACACAATATAAAGTTCTTCTTTACAGAAGAATGCCAGTTAGTGAATGTAGAAGGACTAACGGAATTAGAGAGTCACTATTTTCCAACGTTTACTATGATAATGGATCCAGACATGCATTATCAATGGTTGTTAAAATCAGTAACTGAAAGTTGGTTGCAAAAGAATCTTTTCACGGTGCCAAAGTCTCAGCTCATAGATTTTTCACAAATGTAAAAGCAAAAATATACCTTTGTAATGAAGGAAGCTGATGCTTACTCCCTTACTCCAGTGATAAAACTCAGATTACTAACGGGACACATGACGTCCTGGGCCTCCTGATGAAGCATACAACTTTGTCTTTGAAATGTTCTTGCCAAAAATGTTTATCCTGAATCTAATCGAGCCTAGAAACTATACTATCCAATACAAGAATTGAAGGGGGGAAGATTTTCCACAATTCTCTTTGGGTCTGTGGCTGGGTCTGGAAATAGAGCTGGCAGACACATTAACGGAAGAGCAGACACATGTTGTATTAGTCCGTCTTTTTGCTGCTGATAAAGACATACCCAAGACAAGGAAGAAAAGCAGGTTTAATTTGACTTAGAGTTCCACATGGCTGGGGAAGTCTCATAGTCATGGCGGAGGGTAAAAGTCACTTCTTACCATGGCAGCAGCAAGAGAGCAAAAATGAGGAAGCAGCAAAAGCGGAAACGCCTGATAAACCTATCAGATCTCCTGAGACTTATTCACTATCACGAGAATAGCTTGGGAAAGACCGGCCCCCATGATTCAATTACCTTCCCCTGGGTCCCTCCCACAACATGTGGGAATTCTGAGAGATACAACTCAAGTTGAGATTTTAGTGGGAACACAGCCAAACTATATTACACGTATTTGAGAAATTTTACATGATATGGAAGCCTTCATAAGAAAATGTAGACACAAAGAAACAGGGAAACCTGCATACATTGTAAGCTAAGTCCAGTGAAGAAGTGGGTAGTTGCAGAGAAACATGATTGTACAAAAAGAGATATGATCTAATGACAATAAACTGGGGATAACTCAGTAAGGCCTGCTTGTTTGAAAACAAGGCCAGATTGTTTTCTGTGTCTCTGTGTCTTCAGAGGTGAGTTCATTCCTTTCCTCCTGGTATGAGGAGGACCCCTATAGAATGAGAATTCGTGACCTATTTTCAGGGAAAAGTCACATATGGCTTGTTTCATGGGAGAAAGGGCAAGGGAAATCCAGTTTCTAAGGCCTGCCTCAGGAGGGGATGGGGGGAAGGTCAAAGAGACCTTCTCTTCTGTCATTTTCCCAGTTTCCTCTAGCTTAAAATCCTCAGCATGCCAAGATGCCATATTTTGGGGTAGTAGGTCCTATGTCCTGGCAGTAGCTACTGGTTGCATGTAACTAGCGAGCAATTAGAATGAAGCTAGCTTGAATTGAGATGTGGTAAAGTGTAAAACACTGGTCTTTGATGAGTTAATATGAGAAAAGAAGAATGCAAAAATACCTCATGTTAATTACATGTTAAAATGGTAATGTTTTGGATAGGTTGGGTAAATGAAACATATTATTAATTTTACCTGTTTCATTTTACTTTCTAAAGGAGTAGGCTTAAATTTTTAACCATTGTATAACATTTCAGGACTTCAAGAGTCTTAATCAATTGAAGATGGAAGAAATTGGCATTTGCATCATTCTCCCCAGCTGTGCTTTCACATATATGGTCACTGTAATTAAATGACAACACATAAATGTCCCTTAAGGGTGAAAAGTGTTGATTTAGCTGACAGGTCAGGCTCACATTTAGTTAGGAGATGGGTTACTGAAATATAACATAGTTAGGAGATGGGTTATTGAGATTTAACATAGTTAGGAGATGGGTTATTGAGATTTAACATAGTCAGGAGATGGGTTATTGAGATTTAACATAGTCAGGAGATGGGTTATTGAGATTTAACAGAGCTACAGCAATCCCTCCATTAGGACCTTCCTCCCTCATCTTACAAGATAGAAAGAAGAGATGCTTATTACACATACCTTCATTACTAGTTACACACACTGCAGGAAAGGAGGATCACATGCTCCCGGAGGCTGCCCTTCATCACACGTGCTTTTCTCAGTGCATGTATATGTGGATTAAGCGTGTTATCTCAAACAGGTTTACCCCTGACGTAGTTTTTTCTTTGAGCTGTAATGTATTTAATAGTCACTGTCACTATTTGTGGGGCGTGTATGTGTGTGCATGTTTGAAACATTCTGAGAAAAATGCCTACAGAGAGTGATGATATGTGCCTTTATGGGCATCTTGTAATGTTGACTGGTGACTTCTTTTTCTGATGCTTTTTTTCTCTGAGGTTTTTACTTTTTTTTAAATAAAATTCTCTCCTGGGTTTCCTCTTACATTTACATTCTACAGAAATCTTAGTCCCTTTTTGATGGATTTCTTTAATAAACAGTCTTTTACCAGTCCTCAATACATCCAAAGTCACACTTTGTAAATCAGGTGCGACCTAAAAACATCAAAATTTCTTTCAAAAGAGACACAGCCTTTCAAAATAAGTTCCGGTGCTGCTTCTCATTTTTGACCCAGCCATCACTGAAGCTCCGTGAAGTATTAATCCCAAATCAATATGAGCCTTTTTCAACCTTGCAACAGCTTCCAATTTCTGTCTTAGAAAACCATGTGTTCCTCTTAAATATCTCTCTCTCTCAGAATGCAAAAGGGCACCTTCACAATGAGAACTGGAGAAAAAGTTTATCTATTCAGCATTGACCTGGGGGTTCTGGCCACTACTATCATACAAGGGAAATAAAAACAAGGAGTAAAGGTCTAGAAGAAATATTTATAGATCAAGTCACTGTTTATAGAAAAAAAAATCCAAAATAAACATCTACAGACAAATTATTAGAACTAAAGAGTGATTTTAACATGGTCATTGAATACAAGGACAGTATATAAAAACTGTTTTTCTGTGCAGTAGCAATCAACAATTTGCAAATGAAGTAAAATCAGTTAAAATAGTATGAAAATAAATCTGACAGAAGATCTGTAATACGTCTATGCTGAAAATTATTGAACAATATTGAGAGAAATCTCCACTCCTAAATCAGTGGAAAGATATGTTATGGTCAAAGTTTGGAAGATTCAATATTTTTATGGTGTCAATTATGTAGAAATTAATCTACAGATTCAGTACAATCTCAATCAAAGTTCAAGCAGCTTTTTCATTGGAGATTAAAAATTTGATTTTAAAATAGTTATAGAAATACAGGGACCTAGACTTACAATACTTTGTATAAAAAGAGAAATAACGTTCAAGGAGTTAACTAAAACCTCATTATGAAGCTATAATAATTAAAAGTTTGTGTTGGTGCAAGAAAAGACAAATAGACCAATGGAATAGAATAGGGAGCCCAGAAGCAGATCTGTACTTACAGAGTCACTTTATATAAAACTACCGCAATTATGGGCCACAAGGATGGTCTTTTAAATAAATGCTGCTGGAAAAAATGCATATTTCTGTATTTAAAAAAAAATAATCTTGGGCTGTTCTTTACAATGTCCACAAAATTAATTTCATATGAATCACAGTCCTAAATGCTAAAGGGAAAACAATACAAATTTTAGAAGAAAATATCATCATGACCTTGGGGAAGGCAAAGCTTTCTTAAATAAAACACAAATAATCCTAATCATGAAAGATTTGTCGATAGAACTTCATTAAAATGAAGAACTCTGTTCCTTAAACAATACCATTTAAAAAGTGAAAAGGTAGCCATTTACTTAGAGAAAATATTTATAATAATTATATTCAAGAAAAGAGTCATATCCAGGATACATAAAGAGCTCCAACAAATCAATAAGGAAAAGACAACTCAATATAACAAATGGGCAAAGAATTATATAAGCTCCTCACAAAAGAAGATACTCAAATAGCCAATAAACATATGAAAAGAGGTTGAGCCTCATGACTTTTCAGAAAAATGCAAAGTAAAACCACAACAAGTTGCCATAGTTTTCCAACTACACGTCCACCACAGTAACTCAAGCTGAAAAGACTGACAACTTCAAATGTCAGTGAAGATAAGAGCAACCAGAACCTTCATACATTCCTGGAGCAAGCATAAATGGATAAACCATTTTGAAAAGCACTTAGATCATATTTTAATACCTAATAACCAAGAGAAATGAGTACATATGTTCATCAAAATGCTAGAGGAACCTTTGTTTACCAAGCCTCTAGTTTAATAAAACATGACTAGAGAGACTCTATCTTGAAGTAAATAGCTAGGCACTCTCAAGACACCTATAAAGTGAATGCTTATCAGCTGAAAATAGCCACATTCTAATCTGACCAACAATTATAATTACAGAATATTTTATGGCCATACAGAACATCTCCCACCAAGCCTACAGACTGCCCAGATGTCCGAAGTGTGCAGCCCACTTTACTTAAAAATAACATTAATGATCAGGGTTAGGTTAAAGGATTAATGGTCATTATAGCACCAATAGCCCCTACGTTTAGTGAGCACATCTGCACATTCCATGTTTACTTATCTCCTTAGAGTGTCTTAAAAGTAGAGACACTAACAAAGGATGAAGCATTTTCCTTCCTGCTTTCTGAAGACACCCTGCTCTGTAACAGAGTGGTGGCCAATAAGCTTGCTGCTTTCACTGTGCTCTGTGACTCCTCTCAAATTCTTTTCTGTGCAAGATCCAAGAACCTGCTCTTGGGGTCTGGATCAGGATACTCTTTCTCTGGCAACAACAAAAAAAAAATACACAAGGATGTTAACAGTAACTGTATTCGTAATTTTCCCAAACTGAAAACAATCTAAATGTTCATTATCAGGAAAGGGAAGAGGTGTGTGTGTACACACATATATATGCACACCTTTTCATGTATGTGTGTGTGTGTGTGTATATATATATATGTATATATATATATGTATTCATAGATATACATACATATATTCATCTAATGGAATACCATACAGTGATGAAAAAGAAAGGACTATTATACACACCAATGTGAATGAATTTCAAACACATTTTGTTGAGTAACACAAACTTAACCCAAAACATATATAATAGTTACCATTTTAGGGTGGGAGTTAACAGGGAAATGTGCTAGAAATGTTTTTATTTTCTTTAGTTTTTTTCACATGCACAAGGAGGCTGCATAGAAATGTTTTATATCTTTTTTCTTTTTCATTATTTTTTTTCTATAACCTCAGAAGTGAAGTACTGTTTTATATCTTGCTCTGGGTGGTAGTTACATGAGCATTTGTATGTGGAAAAATTCAGTAAGCTCTACGCTTAAGATTAATACATTTTGTGGTATATATTTACACCTCAAATTTATAAACTTAAAAATAATTAACAAGTTATTCTTTAGTAAGGTTGGTGCTACTAAAAGAAATTTTGGCAAACACAGAATTAAGGCTTTTCCTCATTTTGCCAGAATTGTCCAGAAACACAATTCCTCCAACTCAGAACAGACTCATCTGTTTTTAAAACAAAATTAAGCCTCAAATCCAACTAATTGGACTATTTTCCAAAGAAAGACATACCTCACACACAAACAGCTTCTGTCTTAAAGATCAAGTTTTTGTTATAGCCTACAAGCTATGGAAAATTCTTCCCGATGATTTGGGGGCACTCATTTCTCCTTTATTTTTTTTTGCTAGCTGAGCCACAGTTTTGTTCAGTGTCCACTAGTTCTCCACCTGACTTCTAGGAAGGTAACTCTACCCATAGGTCCAAGGTAAAGCCTGATTCAGATGCAGGGGAAGAAAAAGTAGTTTTTCCTCTACACTTCTAAGTTCTAAACTGGAGCCTCTTTAAGAGAAGACAGATTAACAAGAGGAAAACAAAGAGAAGCATATTAACATGTATATCCCATATATACATGGGAGATGCCCAGGGAAATGACTAAGTCTCCGAGAGTTGGCTTAGAATACAGGTTTAAATACCGTCTGCCCCTAAAACAAAGTAATGACGGTGATCAGGAAAACTACAGTAAATGAGAGAAAAGGTTTGTTATGCAGATTTTAGTCTGTGCCTCCTCCCTTGATAAGAGTCTCTTGTTGTTTAGAGTCTTTATTCTCTCCAGGCATAGAGAGGAAGTTACCCTTACAAATGCAGATTTCCCACATCAAGTACATTTCCCTTACTAAAAGGCAGTGTATTCGACTCAAGGAGCTTCTCCTGT
Organism: Sapajus apella; assembly: GCF_009761245.1. NCBI lineage: Eukaryota > Metazoa > Chordata > Mammalia > Primates > Cebidae > Sapajus > Sapajus apella. The sequence continues at coordinate 8,881,772 of NW_022436974.1, read as the reverse complement.
GTCTGCTGTGTCTCATGTTGAGAGCTGAAAATAATCCTGACATCAAAGGGGCATACTTTGGGATTTGGGGATATCATATTCTTCTGGTCCCACAGAGTAAATTATGGTGATCTCTGTTCTCTTGGCAGGAAATGGCTTAGGAGTGAGCATGTGAAACAGTTCTGTCAAGTCACATGGAAAGAGAGCTGCTGTTGACATTGCCTTTGCAAAAACTGTAACAGTGAGAAAACTGTGTCAGTGTGGGAGATCTGATCTAGCCAATGCCACCTCTTGCTTTCAGCCTTCAAGCTGCCTTTAATTATTTCTAGGCTTAGGCCAAGCTAAATTTGGGAGACATTTAGTTTACAGTTTAAATGATAATACCCTTGTGGCTCAGGCCTGTAATCCTAGCACTTTGGGAGGCTGAGGTGGGTGGATCACCTGAGCTCAGGAGTTCAAGACCAGCCTGGCCATCATGGTGAAACCCCATCTTTAAATAATAATAATAAATAAAATAAAAATAAAAATAAGTAAATAAATGATAATAGCCTTTCCCCAAACTCAACCTCCTTTGTAAAGCTAGTAAGACAGCATCAGGCTAGGAGGATAGAGGAGCCTAAACTCTGCTAAGTAGAGGTAAACAATTACAAGCCATTATTCCAGGGGGTCACAAAATGTGTAGGTCTTCAGTTACTCCTGCATAGAACATCAGGACTGTAGAACCTAAGACTGGCCTTTTGAGATATTTTTTCATGTTTTTTGCATGTCTGAGGACCAGTGGCTCTACCTGGACCTGCCAATTGCTCCTGTGGCCCACCCAGCAGTGACTCAACTCAGACCCAGCAAATCAGCACTCCCCATACCACAATCCCTGCCAACCAAACTATCTTTGAAAAACTCTTAATCTCCCAACCTTCAAGGAAACTGATTTGAGTGATACCTCCATCTCCTGCTTAGCATAGCTGGCCTCGTATCAATTACTTTCTTTACTGCAATGCCATGGTCTCCCTGAATTGATTTTGTTTGTGCAGCAGTCAGGAAGAACCTGTCAAGAGGTTATACTGTCTGCATGCACATGTGTGTGTATGCATGTGGGTGTGCACACCCACATGTGCGTGTGTGTACATGCATGTTGCAGACATGTTTCTGGCAAAGGATTGTCATTCTTAAGCAGGAGATACCAGAAGAGAAGTTCATACCTGCCTCTGCATGCTGCTATCTCTGGACTTCTGCTAAGGTGACTGAGCCTCGTGTCTTACTTACAGCCAAACATGCCCTAGTTGATACGGAGATCTTTACCTGCTTCTTTAGATTAGTCACTCTAAATTTTCCTCATTTGATTCCAGCCAAATCACACATTTTAAATTTCCTCAATGTAATTTTTTTTTAATCTCTCTCACCTCAGAGCCTTTGGATGTGCTTTGTCCTTTACCCAAAATATTCTCCACCCTCCTTCATCCACTTTATGACTAGGCAGCTATTCATTTCCTCAGAGAAAGGGCCCTCACTCCTCAGACTGAGTCAGGCTTCCAATTCCTTTCTCTCTGAGACAGATAGGGACCCCTCTTAGGGGTCTGCTGGGCTCCCCAATCCCCTCAGCATAGAAATAAAAGATTTTGAGTTCCTCAAAAAAAATTCCAGGCACTCAGCCCTACAACCAGCAAGAAGGAGAGTGAATGAATAACCTGCTAAACAAGAAGATAATAATAACTTAAATAATAGCCGACCAAGTATGCCAGGGCCACAAGATCTTTGGTTCCCTGTAGAAAGTAAAGATAACATTTTCACAAATGTCCTCGAGTTGCTTTTCAGAAAAGGACCCCCACCTGATGGAAAATGCTAAACGCTGTCACATAGACCTCAGACAGACTGGAATCAGAAAATGGATAAGGAAGTTCCAGAAATTCCTTAGCCTCTAACTCACTTTGGACGCCTCCTCACCTCCGCCTTTGAAAATTCTTGCTTGTAAGCCATTCAGGGAGGTCAGGTCTGAAGCATTAGCTGCCTGCCCTCCTTGGTTGGTGCCCTACTATAAATGCCTCATTCTGTTTCACTGCAAATCCCAGTGTCAGGGTTTGCCTTTTTCTGCATGCTGGGAGAGTAGGTCCAAGTTTAATTCAGTAACATCTAGTACCCTGTACAGTTCTTCATACCCCAATATCATGTCTACATTTTGAGACAGGAGATTACCTTTCAGAGCATATGAGCCTTATTCAGGCTGCAGTTGTGCATATAAAGAATTGTGTCCTGGCCGGGCGCAGTGGCTGATGCCTGTAATCATAGCACTTTAGGAGGCCAAGGTGGGTGGATCATTTGAGGTCAGGAGTTTGAGAACAACCTGACCAACATGGTGAAATCCCATCTCTACTAAACATACAAAAAAAAATTAGCCAGGCATGGTGGCGTGTGCTTGTAGTCCTAGCTACTCAGGATGCTGATGGAGGAAAATCGCTTGAACCCGGGAGGTAGAGGTTGCAATAAGTCAAGATCATGCCACTGCTCTCCAGCATGGGTGAGAGCAAGACTCTGACTCAGAAAAAAAAAAAAAAAAGGAGTGTGTCCTTTGGGTGAACCATAATGTGTCCAGCAAGATTATATTCTCGTTATATTTGACCTTTCTGCTCACCCTCAGATTCTTCCACTGAGCCCTCACAGACACTAAGACATTCACCTCTAGGCCCTTGATATTGTTACAGGAATCACCATGTGGTGGAGGTGCTTTGTTTGGGCCATTTTACCAAGAATCTACGTGACCTTGGCATGTACCCGAAGGTTCACCCCAGATTGCTGCCAAAAGGACCACTACTGCTGAGGCACTGTGATGGATGCTGTAGTCTGAATGGGCCACCCCAAAATTCATACGTGGAAATCCTAACCCCCAAGATGATAGTATTAGGAGGTGGGGCCTTTGGGAGGTGATTAGGTCATGAGTGAAGGCACCCCATGATTGGGACTAGTGCTGTCATAGAAGAGACCCCAGAGAGTTGTGCTAGTTAATCCCTTCCACTGTGAAAGGCACAGCAAGAAGGTGCCATCTCTGAGGAAGTGGCTCCTTACCAGACACTGTATCTGCGAGTGCGCTGAACTTAGACTTCCCAGCCTCCAGACTGTGGGAAATACATTTCTGCTGTATATAAGCCACCCAGCTGGTGAGATCTTGTTCTAGCAATCTAAATAGATTAAGACTATGGGATTAGTGTTCTGAGTTTTGTTTGCTGATTTACGGTCACATACCGATAAATGGAGCTGTCATGTTGACAGAACCTTGCGTCTGTGGAGGGGCTCCCCTGCACAGGCGGAAGGACAGCTCCATGAGTCCCTCCAAGATAGACAGGATAGCATTCTCCCTCTTTTCAACTAACTACATGATTTCCTCAATTCATAACTTTCAACTCCATTCTCTCTTAGCTACCTTCTCTCATGTCACACCTCCATTTTCTCCTGAAATTTTCCTTCTCTAACATTTCAGGCTGCAGCATCTTCCCAGCTGAGCACAACTTCTTATCTCCCCATACTCTTGTTCTCTTCGTCCCTCAAAACTCTCCTAGGCTCACGCGAACTCTCATTCCTCAACCAGTCCGCTTTCTGCCCATCTAACAGCTCCCCGCTGCCTGCCAAGATTTCCTGTCCCTTCCCACTCTCTTGGTGTCTGTGAGACCTGTGGATTGAGAGGTTTATCTGTAGAAGGGACTTGTGGATTGAGACTGACTTGCTGATTTAAAAACAAAACAATCTTAATCAGTTCTTTCTTAAAATGGTCAAACCAGTTTCTAAGTACAGAATATTTCAAATTGTGGTTTCTAGGTAGATAAGTGCTCTTTCTGATACAGGAATAAATCGCTGAAAATGGAATGCTGAAATTTGAAGGACTTGATTCAAAGGGCCAACAGGCACTTGTCAGTTCTCCAACTGTGTGAGAATTATATTCTATGCAAAGGCAAAGATGGAAAAGCAGCTTAGGCCAGATAACTACATCAAAGATCAATCTGCTTTCAGCCTTTGAAGTATCTGGAGAGACTATGGGTTAGAGGGAATAACAGAATATACATTCTACATTTGTCCTTGTAGGAAAAGACGGTATAAGCAAATTACATTAATTTCCTTATTGGTACACAGAGACTGCATTTCAGTCATTGCAAAAAAGAAAGGAAGTTTGGTTGTGTTTACAGATGAGGGAAGTGTTCTTGTCTCCAGAACCCCAGAGTCTATTATTTAAAAGATAAATTCCCAAACTAGTAAAGTGAGACAACACCTTGGATCAAGATAAGGAATATCTTTTCTGAATAATGCATAACACAAACTTCTTTGCTTCTGACTTTGGTCCCAGGACTACTTTTTTCTTCCGAGGCTTAAGCGCAATTTGTTTTCTAGGGGAGTTTTTGCTCTATGCTCCTAAAGATACTTTCAACTTGATGCTTTCTTGGATCCTGGGGTTCTCTTGAGGAACAACCATTGAACTAAGATCTCCCCAGAACCCTGAACTTCAGGAAGACAGAAAATATGAGTATTCCTGGTTTTGTACTAGACATGGCCTTCAGCTGGTGTCTGCCCCCTTGCTGGTCTCTGCTGTCTCTGAACTTGCTTTCTTTGCCATAGTATGATGGTGATAATACTAACTCTGCCTATCATGTCAGCTGTTGGAAAGGGCTTTATTAAATATGAAATGCAGTGCAAACACAGATGTTTCTGTATTCCTATTGCACAGAAATATTGCTGGGGATAATTTTAATACCTGGAAATACTATGATTTGTATGCAAGAAAAATGCTGATGTTCTCAGTTCCTTCTCTGCTTTTTATAAAGAGTTCTAGTCACTCTTCTGAGGCTGTTTTCCCCCTTTAAAATCCTGCAAGGGTAAGTGTGGTAACTACTGTGTGAGACAGATGCTGTGGGGATACATACTCCTATCTTCAAGGAGCCTACAGTTTAGCTGAAGGAAGAAGAAACACACACATGAATGGTTTATAGAAAGTAGGTTAATCTCTTTGCCTGGTTTTAACTGTCGGAATATATCAGGGCTCTGCTGTCTTTCCTTCTCCATGTTGATTCCTTCATTGTGTGATCTTAGGCCCTCTGTGACTCTCAATACCAGCTTTATGCTGACAACAACCACAACTGGATCCTCAGCCCTGACTCTGCCCTGAGCTCTAGAATCTGTATAGAAATTGTCCAAATGCAACTTGCTCCTCCTTGGATGTCTACTAGGCATCTGAAACTGAACCTCTCTAAAACTAATCCCTTACTCCTCAGCCTCCTCTCCCTGTTTTCACTCTTCTGTTGGTCTCCGTCACCCCTGGAAGTGGTACTCCTCACCAGTCACTCGTCTTGCTTCTTCACTTTATTCATGGATCTTATTCCATCTAAAATTGTTTTTGTTTCCTTATGTACTTTTTGCCTGACTCTGTGAGCTAGAATGCCTGACACCAAATAGGCACTTAGTATTTGAGTGAATTGTCAAAAACAGTAACATAGAGGGAAAGCAGATAGAGATGGAGATTTATGTGATCTGGGGAAGTAAAGGTAGGCTCCATGCAACAGGTTGCTAAAGCTGACTTGTACCAATTTACAAGAGTCAATTGTCATATTTTCAGGATAAGCCAGTTGTTAAATTCAGCCATCATTCAGAATTAAATTAAATAAACACAATTAAGTAAATTATGTTACAGATAAAGGTAATAAATGCTCAACTTATTATTTCTTAATTATTTACTATTTTATTATTACTCATGCTCTTGAGATTAATTTTACTGGATCTGCGGATGGAAATACCTTCTCACAGTGGCTATTGTTCATGTTTTCCTCACTCTGTGTTCAGTCATATCACCTTGATTGGAAATGACTGTAGTGAGAGTATTTATGCAAATCAACAAATGCTATAATACAAATCAGTTTGCTGGTTTTCTGGAGAGCTGCTTGGGAAATGTTTACCAGCACACTACAGAGTCCATGTAAAAGGTGTCTTTGAAGAATGGTGGGGGTTCATACACATAATGATGGGAGGAGGATTCTGAGCAGTTGCCACAAAATAAGTGAAGTCCAAAGGGTGGAATAGCATTCATATATTCTGCAGCCATGTGATACGATGGAAGCATATATTAAGTGAGCACCAGAGGAATGAAATAAAAGGAAATACTTTTGGTACAGCAAAGACTGTTCATAGTCCTTTGTGAACTTTAGCAAATCTATAAAGAACCTATATAATCACTCTGAATGTGTCAACTGAAGATGCTCACAGGGAGAAAAGCTTCTTTCAGCTAAAACTTACTCCTCCAGATTTTTGTGAACGGCATGAAATTAGACTGAGACTGCATCTAGACTGTAGATTGGGAATCCCCTCCGCCCTAAACAGAAAAAACTCATGGAAAAGCTAGACCCCAAGTGTCGAGTAAGGATGATCAGTCTGATGGAAGATCAGCATGAGTGACTGAATCCATAGGAAAAGTGACCCTGATTCTTATTTCCAAAAAACCTGTTAACATATCCGTTCCACTAACCTGAAAAAGTATGTGAATGTAGTTTTCAGTAAATTTACCAGAGGGTGTGTTTCTGGCCACAGTTGAAGTAATTAGAGGTGAATTAAAACACGGTAATGAGGTAGCTCTGTACTATTGATACCACACTCTTTGTTATCCGTTTAGTGGCGCTCTTTGTGTCTTATGTGTGTCAGGGTGTGTGCTCCACTAAATACACAGGGGTCTTGCTGTTTTTATTCTAAAAGCATCACAATTGTGAATGTAGAAATAGAGTCTTAGAAGAAGAGAGACTTGCCACCTCTCCCAATTCAAAAAGTGAACAATAAATCCAACAATGTGAGTGGTATCTGGACCCTAATGATCGTCTGTCCTTCTTGATATGAAGACAGGTATATGTGATATTAGATCCATGACTACACCAAATGCCACACTCGCGGTGAGGTTCCAGCCCCTGCTGAGGTCCTAGGAGAGTGGGTGGATGAGCATATAGCTGAAAGAACACTCCGGGGTTGGAGATAAGGGGCGGGAGAGGGGCTGGGGGGAGGGGTGAAATGTAGTTTTATTCAGCAGCTCTCTCATCAGCAACTTATTCACAATAGCTCTTCTATTAGCAGTTCTCTTACCAGCAGCTCATTGTCTGCTCTGTTTCCACTGTTTGAGCCTGCCACTCCCACACACAGCTGTGCAGCTGGCTCTCTCTTCAGGGTCAGCAACTTAACTCTTTCTCTCTCTCTCTGTGCACAAGCCGGTTCCTGGCTCCCCACTGCCTGCCTGCAAGATGGACAGCTTTGGTTCTCTCTCTTTCTCTGGGCGCCACTCTCTGCACAAGAGCCATTTGGAGCCATGCCCAAGAGCCTGTACAGTGTCAACAGGGCAGTTATACCTTCTACAGACAATAGTGACATAAAGCCAAGTATGAGCTTAACACAAACAGGTTATATAACAAGTGAAGTATGCACCTGCACCCTAAACTCACTGAGTTACTCTGCTCTGGATGTCCACCTCGCCTGTTGCTTGGCCAAAGTACATCCAGCTATCTTACATATGGAGAGATAGCAACTTAAATGGCAAGAGGACAGTCAGAGACCTTGACAATGATGTGAACATATTTGCTAAAGGAAAAGGAAAACATGAAGCTTTAATAAGCAATGTGAGTCCTTTGTCTAGAAGAACATGTTCAGTCTCAAAATATATTTAGAAACTTTTTTCATCATTTTTTTTCTTGAACCCACTTGGTAACATTGACGTTGCTTGGTAGAAAATGACTATATTGAAAATATTATATTTCCTGAAGTGAGAAGTATGAAAGTTGTGAGAATCAAAATGAAGTCACTAATGTTAAGAAAATCCTGACAAATAATATTGAGGAAGGCCATGAAGAGAAGGTGTCATGCTTATATACCTATAATGAAAAAGACTCTACAAAAACTACACTCTTGCACAAAGGCCATTGCAACCTCACAAACACAAAAATACTTCTGGGAGGACATGTGCCCAGCAACTGCCTGTCTGACCTTGGGCTGGTGTCACCCTTGACATTGATCTTTGCATTCAAAGATAATTATTTCAAAGCACACATGTAATCCTTATTTTTTTCCTTTAAAAAATCTTTGTCTTCCTTTCTCTCTCTGAATATGCACATAGTTTACATGATACATGCATTTCAATTGCAATACTCTATTCCCAAGTAAATATCTTTTAGAGAGCCTCTTCATTATTTTGGTTGACAGAAGTCTAGTAGAGAAAATTATGCCATTAGTCAATGTTCAAAACAAGTATTTGCCTATATGCTCATATAAAAGCCTGCAGAATAATTTGATAAGAATGCCTTATTGAAATTTCCAATAAAATTTATGAAAGATGATCTAAATACAGAAACCTGCCTGTTTTAAGACTGATTCGAAACCAATCAACTCATTACAAGAAAGAATCTCGTAGTGGAAATTCTAATACCTCATTTGAGTTTGGCATAATATATAATCTATAGCAGAATAATTAATCTATTACAAGGTGTTTTGAGTCTTGAAGATCTTAAGAACTTTATTTACTGTCTTTGAAAACAGATAAACCCCTGGTGGTTACTTTAGAAGCTCTAACGGATTAGCCAGCGCCTGATCGGATCCCTCTGCCCGATCCCTCTTACCACAGGCAGACTCTGTGCCTAATCAACCGCTCCCTTGCATTCAGCCCCAGACATACCTCCCTCTGCTACCAAGAAAAGCTTTGTCATGCCGCAGTCTGTCATGTCACTACCCTTTGGTTGCTCCCATGCCAGCAGGCACACACAAAGCTTTCCCTGGTTTGGTGTCAGTCCTTCTGGATTATCTCTTGATGTCTGCCCTGTGCATCTTGTGCTCAGCTGTAACCAAACTACCTGTGATTCGGAAAAGAACTTGGCTCTTCCATGCTCTCCAACCCTGTTGCATGTCTGATACTCTGTTCGGAAAAGCCTTCTCCCTTGTTTCCCCTACTTACAAACTCCTACTTATATTACAAGACTTAGCTCATGTAACATCTCTTTAAGCATTTATTTATTCTATCCTCTCTCTAAATTCTCAGTTATCATTCTGCTTCTTTCTCTATTTTTCTGTCTCCACTCCTAGACCCTAAGATATTTCAGATCATTCAACATTTAACAAAGATTTATTGAGTGCTTACTATAAGACAGGAACTACTCTAAAGGCTGAGGATACAGCCATGAACAAAGGAAATCCCCTGCCTCTATGGAGTCTCCACTCTATCAGGGACAGGCAGGTTTAGAAGAACAAACAATGACAACCAATAAAAGAACAAAAACAACCCAAATTACATGGGATTTCCTAACAGTAACAAAGACCTGGGAATCTTAGATTCTGAAAAGAAAGAAGCAAGATAAAATCTTAGAAATTTGATCCTGAATTAACCTGAGCAAGTATTTGAAATTATTTTCAGCCTGAGGAAACCTAAGGCAAACACATGTACACGGATTTATTCAGGAAAGTTTCAGGGTTTATTGGTAGCTGAGCTGAATCCCCAACTTTATCTCCTGACACCTCATTGAATGTTCTCTCCATTGAATGGCAGCTCTCAGGCAAATTCATGCATGTTCCAGCCTTGGCTGTGATCAGGGTCTTTTTTTTATAGTAACTGCATAAGGTTATCTGAATGAGTTCAAGTATGGGATACAAAGACCAGATGATGTCCCACGCTATCTACGGTTTAGCCAGAATGACTGGCTTCCTATGAAAGCCATTACTCTGGAAAGTTGCCAAGTTCCTGGAGGTATTAGCATTTGCTGTGTGCCCCATCACAATCTGAGGTTATTCTAACCGTGTAAAGGGTTGATTGGCAGGATGGAGGAGAGAGGGAGAAATCCAGCAGAGGCAGCTTCTTCGCCTCATGATGACAGGTGGTTGTGAGATTTCAATTACAAGCCACCTAAAAGGAGACTCATATTTGACATTCCCTTTCCGAGTCAGTGATTCACAGCATCTCTGTATGGTTTGGAATGTGCAACTGAATCATAAAAGATGAGAAGAAGACAAGGTCCCACCTTCAAGCCTCTGCTCATGTCATCCTCTGTCTGGTATGTTCTCTTTACACCACTCTGTCCAAATCCATTCATCCTTCCACGCGCTCCTTCTCCACGGCATGCTCAGAACTACTCTAGTCTTCACTGAACTCTCCTCCGTCTGAATTAATGTTGCTTCGTAGTTCTTAGAATGCAGTTTTTGTTTTTATTTAAGCCATGGTTTCTTCAGCACTGTTGACATTTCGTCCAGATAATTCTTTGTCGTCGTGCGCATTGCAGAATGTTTTGCGGCATTCCTGGCCTCTACTTGCTAGACGCCAATGGCACTGCCCTCAAGTCATGACAACCAAACATATCTGCCAAATTATCCCCTGGGAGGCGAAACCACCCTGGGTCAAAAAACTACTGATTTAAATTCTCATGCATTTATTAATAGCAAAAGCAGGCACAGTGAACTGGGCTTATATACCAGGTACTTCGCTAGGCACTTTACACACACTGTCACAGATAAGGGACTCTAGCCCTATTTTATGTATGGGAAAATATGAGGCTAGCAAAGATTAAGTAACATGCCCAAGGTCACAGAGCTGGAAAATGGCTGAGCTGGAATATGAAGCAGTTCTTCCAACTTGAGCTGGTTCTTCTAGCCACGAGTCCGCATAGTCTCACCTCTCTTCACACTGCCAGTGTCACCCAGCAACTTGTCTGCTTTTCCCTACCAGTGGCAGTTCTTCCCAGAAGCAGTAGCTCTTCTGACATTCACCGAGGCAGGCTTATTGTACCACTGTTAGATCTCTGAGGCATGTGGGGCGTGCTGCTCAGCTGACTGGGGCATTTCTGTGCTTGGCAGAGAGACTCTAAGGACCTGAGACCCAGTCCTCTGAGGAGGGGCCACCAACTGCCTGGTGAAGTCTATAACTTATATCTTGTCAGCGTTCTTCTTCAACCTTTTAGGTTTTAGTGATTTCAACCTCCTCCCTTTCCCCATCCCGCACCGCTCCCAACCCAGGTAGGAGCTGCTTTCTGCATTTGCTGCTGCTTGATAACTTATTGTTCCCTTTTGATTTTTTAGTTACCTAGTTAGCATTTCTTTATACCTAGATAGCAATCCTTTGTATGAAATTCTCTTTTATAAAGTGACTAGGGTGGTTTTCGTCTTTTGGCTGGCCCCTGATTAATATAGATGCTCTCTAGCACATATGAAGGCTCACTGCTAACACCCCCAGAGGCAAAGGAGAGAACAGAACATATTTATTATATATAACTCAGGCAATTATTATATCTATTCAGAACTTTGAATGTGCCTCCTAGGAACTGTGATATTTATCAAGAATGTTAACATATCTGAACTTTTGTTTGTGATGAAATTCTGGAGGCAAATAAGATACAGATTATGGTACAAGTCATGATGGAAATGATTTATCCTCTGATTTCAATTCTGCTTTTCATGTGGGGGGCCTCTGAACCTGTGGGCAACAAGCAAACAATACACTGGAGAGACCAGTAGAATCTGTATGAAATGAACCTTTAGAAAGGTGCATTTAATATGGCACTAAACTGTTGGAAGGAAATTAAACTGAAATAAAAGAATGGGAGTTCCTTGGAGGAACTTTGGATCTGCACCCTAGGGGATTTCTTCCAGAAAAGAAATCAATAGGGAGCAGAGTCTAGGATGATAAATCCCACTGATCCATTTTGATTAACTGTCTTTTTTTCCTCCAGTTCACAGGATACGAACGGTAATGAGTTTTAATCACAGGAAAAACACACCTCATGCTTGTAAGCCCAGTGTGGAAGTTTTAATATGTTTTCCAGGTACTGTTCTGATGAGTACATTATGCCTTCAAAATGTCTGAGAGCTTTCAATCACATTCTTCTTTTTGTAATAATCCCCCCTTTGATTCAAACGGCTAATCTTATGTCCAAAGCATCCTAAATGTTTGAGACATTTCTAGAATTCCCCCAACAGTTTCTATAAGCTCCTTGCAGGGCTAGGAATCATGTGCAAAATAACTTGATGCTTAAAAAGAGAGCCAGCTTCCTGATGCATAACCCAGTCCCTCTGACTTGAGTCACAGGACCTCTGTGGCCCTGGCAGAGACTATATTCCAATCAGGGGCTCCTTCCTACATCAGTAACCACTCAGACATTCACAGGATTCTGATTCTCTGAAAAATGACAGCATCTAGGTGAATTAACCAAGGTTTCCCCATAAGATTTCTCTATATTCCTATAATATTTCTTCTTTTCCTGTAGATTGTGACATTCACTAGGTTTCAACATTTACAAATTCCCAATTCTCAGGGATATGTATAGGGTTCCATACTAAGAACTTTCAGAAGTCCATGCTGACCTGACATTTCTGCATAAATCCTAATAAGATATATGAAATAAGTACATACAAGTTTTGATCTAGTGGAAAGTACCTGGGATTATTATACTGATTCTGTTACCAATAAGCTCTGGAAACTTAAATGAGTTGCCTAATCTGCATCAATTATCTCAGTTGTAAAAATAGGAGAAATAATATCTTAAAAATTCTGCCCTTCTCCTTGGAGAAATGATTCTAGAACTCGGGCAGGAAATATCACGATGAATCCGGAGCATCTTGTAGTGTCAGGAAATAAGAAAGTGCTCAAATACAAACAAGCAAAAAACCTGCATCAGTGGATGTATTAGTCTGTTTTCTCACTGCTACAGAGAAATACCCAAGACTGGTAATTTATAAGGGAAAAAGGTTTTATAGACTCACAGTTCCACATGGCTGAGGAGGCCTCAGGAAAGTTACAATCATGGCGAAAGGCAGTGGGGAAGCAGACACCTTCTTCACAAGGCAGCAGGAGGGAGTGTGTGTGAGCAAGGGAAATTCCAGATGCTTTTAAAACCATCAGATCTCGTGAGAACTCCCTCACTAGCATAAGAACATCATAGGGGAAACTGCTCCCCTTATCCAGTCACCTCCCACCACGTTTCTCCCTCAACCTTGGGGATTACAATTCAAAATGAGATTGGGTTGGGGACACAAAGCCAAACCATATAAATGAGAGCATGTCAAAGGGACATAGGAGCCAATTGAAAGAACTCCCCATGGCCAGAAATGGAATAATTTGAGCAATAAAATAAACTAATACTGAATTGTAACCCAAAATATAAAATAAATATTGATGAATTTATATTTATATAAATAAATGATTGGATACATAAATAAATGAGAGAGAGAAGAGAGAAATCTCTCTTGCATAAGGATTACAAATAATATATATAGATACTCCTCCCTCAAGAAGCAAGAGCTTAACTCCTCACCACTCCTTAGGTTTGGTCTATACACAGTGACTTCCTTTCAAAGAGTACATTATGGAAAGGCATGGAAAAATTAGTGACTTTGTAGTGGAGAAAGCCGACAAACACTACTTCAGTCAGGTGATCAAGGGCAACGACAATGGTAATAAATCATGTTGATAGTATGTATCTTTATATGATGTAACGAAAATGGCACTTTACTACTGTTATCTTCCTCCCAAGAATGAATTACCCTAGAAAAATTATGAGAAAGAACTCATACAAATTCCAATAGAGGGACATCCTAAAAAATACTTGATCAGAACTCTCCAAAACTGTCAAAGTCATCAAAAACAAGGAAAGTCTAAGAAACTGTCACAGCCAAGAAAAACCTAAGAAAACACGGCTAGTTAATGTAATATGCTATCCTGGATGACCTCCTAGAATGGAAAAATACATTGAGTAAAACCAAAGAAATATGCATAAGCAGTAAGTTTCTAATATTATTTGATTAATTTTAAGAAATGTGTCATACTATAAGATGTTAGGGGAAATTGGATAAGACAGGTAAATAGGAACTCTCTATACTATCTTTCCATTCTTTTGTAAACTTAAAACTGTTTTTAAAAATGCAGTTTATTTTAAAAACACAAAGAAGATTCAGAAATAACCCACAGGGGGAAAAATATCCCATCTTTCTGAAATGCAGGGAAAGGGTTACGCTTCACTTCTTTATCTTTTTTTTAAGGTAAAGAAGTCAAAGGCTATGTGGCAAACACTGTTAATTGCACACCCAGTAACCATCCTTTCTTTCTTCTTCACCAACACCCAATTCTGTTTGGGATGTCAAGTTACCCAGTTAAAAATATTCTCTTCTCCAGGCTCCTCTGCCATTTAGGAGTGGCCATATGACTATGTTACGGCTCATTAGAGACACAGGAATGTCAGGCTCTTAGAAAGCTTGTTAAGAAGCCCTACAATCTTTTTTTTTTTTGAGATGGAGTCTCGTTCTGTTGCCCAGGCTGGAGTGCAGTGACGCAATCTCAGCTTACTGCAACATCCGCCTTCTGAGTTCAAGCGATTCCCTGCCTCAGCCTCCCAAGTAGCTGGGACTACAGTCACGCGCCAAAACACCCGGCTAATTTTTGTTGTTGTATTTTAGTAGAGACAGGGTTTCCCCATGTTGGCCAAAATGGTCTTGATCTCCTGACCTCGAGATCCACCCCCATCAGCTTCCCAAAGTGTTGGGATTACAGGTGTGAGCCACCATGTCCAGCCAAAAACCCCTACATTCTTTTATCTTTCATGTTTTGCCTGGAACACAGACACATTCCTACAGAAGAAGTATCCAGCTCTCAAAGCAGAAAGTAAGCCACACACTAAGGATGGTGGAACAAAAAGCAAAAAAGTCATTGTGAAGCTGCTTGACATTTTCTGCCCCGCTCCAGATCCCCTTTCATGTTAAAAAAAAAATGATAATTCTAAACCTTTCGGGAGTGTGTGACAATGAAGGGAGATGGGGTAAGTTGTATTCCTGTTACAAGCAACCAGATATGTTGGCCAAAATGATACAGGCTGGTTCTAATCACAAAGCAATTGGTCAACTCACTTTAGCCAAAACGAAATCAAGAAATCATCAACTAAATGGACAAAACAAATCTGTTATATGGGCATTGCATTGGGAAGCTACATTACGCCTTTTTATTTCCATCTTTGGCTGGCTGTTCTACGGCCCAATGGCATTGGGATGGCTGGGAATCAGTATCACAAGGGCTTAATTTTTCTTTCCTGGCTTTATCAGTGGATACAAAGAAGTAGCAGAGAGTACCAGGCAGTCCTCAGAGGCTCAATGTTTTCCCGACTCCTCAAGGCTTATACAGGCTTGCAATATGACTTTCTTTCTGATAATGAGACTCCCTTTTGGCCTGGGCTTCCAGGAAGTTTACAACAAAATTTTATGCTAAGTACATTAACCCTGCTATTTCTGTGAATTGGTAATGGTCTTTGTCCTACATAATTTTTTTTTCTATTCCAATTTATTTTTCTTTTAGAAAGCCCTTTATTATATGCTACTTTAAAATCCTTTTAAGATATAGATGGAATATAAATACATATTTTCATATATTATATATATATATATATATATAGTTTGGTTAAGATTACATAATAACTTGAGATGGCTGCAGTCCTTTTTGAAGGACTAATTCAAAATAAAAGGAATTATTATTCTGTGGAACTTCTTTGTATGCCATCTATTCTTTCATGTTTGTAACTCAGGAGACAACTTTGCAAAATTCTTCAGAAGTGATGAAAGCGAAATGCTTGACTGGCTCCCTACGGAGCTACAGAGTTGCTCCAAGGTTTTTGTGTGGTTTTTCTAGAGAACAAATGTATACCAGCATTAATAAATAGCATTTATTTTCTCAGGTCAGGAATGAATCAAATGCATTGCTGTTTTTGATGACCAAACTGTCAAATACTGTTTCAAATACCTCTTGGTCCTCATCTATATTTTCTCTTTTTAAATTCTCTGTTTTATTCTTTGAAAATAAGACTATGAAAATTAGGCCTTGAAAATGTCCAAGGGCCTTGACATAGCCAACTGACTTTAAGGAAACACGACAGAGACGTGAAAGGAAACATTTCTCTAAGAAACAAAGAACAACCGAAAGCTAAATTTAAATCTTGTCTATTTTCCTTTTGATAAAAAGTTAATGTTTTGGTTTTTCAGGAAGTATAATACTTGTAGGATATATTGTTTTTTCACTGCCAGCCACTGTATTAGGAATTTTACATATACTATATTATTTAATCCCTAAAACAAGCCCATGAAGTATAAAAGAATAAAATAAGGCCTCTATTTGAAGAAAAATATGAAATCTAAAATAGCAATGTCCCATGAAGAAGGGAATCAGCTATGTACTCGTGAAAGCACTTATACAGACCCTATTATGTAAAGGCCAGGGCTGGCAAAGTAGCTGCATCTAAAGCTAGAGATCTGGAATCCATTTGCTGACCCCAAGGAGGATTAAATTGGTTATGCTATCTTCTCTATCAAATTGACAACTGACTGTGATGTTTTCCTCTTGGTCAAGGCAAACCAATGAAAATTCTTTTAATGTTCAATTGTTTTATTTTAAAAATGTGCCCTTATCTATGTTTAACTAGGCATCAAGGCTTGTAAAACACGTTTTAATCACTGTAGGAAGTCATTAGTAAATTGTATGTATTATCAATCACTGTAGACGTAACTGAACTTAAGATGAATTTATTGGGCTTTCTTTTCTCTCTCTTTCTGTATGTCTTTGTCTGTCTGTCTCCATCTTTCTCTTTCATTTCCTTCCTAAACCTAAACTCATTCTTTAACACTATAAGAAACTCAGAGTAATTCTGGTATTTTAGATAATAGTCATTTTGTCATCTTCCATCTGTACTAGTTTAAAATAAATATGCTAGGGCAATCTTTAAAAATCCAAAATGGCACAAAACTTTGTTTATTCTTAAACAGAATTAAATTCCCCCAGGGGAAGAAAGCAAAACCTAGAAAAGTTTGCAAATATTATACAGTTAGTAGGTGTAACTAGTAAGTGACAGAACAGAACTGCAATTCAAACCCAGGTCTGCCTGATTTGAAAGGCTATGTTTCTGCCTAAAAAGGCAAAAATGTGTATTTTACAGACTTTGCCACCTGCAAAATCAGATAATAGCAATAAATAATAATGCTGAGAGCTAATCCTTATTATAAGGCAGGCCAATTTAGGTGATTTAAATGTAGTAACTCATTTAATTCTCATAACAACCACATGAGATAGATGCTATTATTATAATCTCCATTATACAGATCAAGTAAACAGAGGCACAAGGCTGAGATTAAACCCCTTGTCCAAGGTCACAGAGTAAGTGGTGAGATTGCAGACAGTGTCGTTCTAAAGCTTATGCTTTAACCACAGTGTTATACAACTAATGACATTCCTCTTTACCAGCAACAAACAAGTGGAAAATGTTACAACAGAGAGAAAACTAGTCTCAAGGATTTCATCTAAAAAAAGAATTTACAAGATATCTACAGCAAAAATTCCTTGAAGATAATTCTATTTAAAAAAAATACTAGCTAAAATGGGAAATGTTTCTGGATGCTATTTCCCAATGTTGTTGTAAAGATTGGACTAGTCAGTACATGTAAATGCATGTATAAAGGAGTTATAATAACTCTTGGACATAAGAAATGCTCCATAATGTTAGCTATCATTTTTAAAATTAGACACACCACTTATTTGGTAGTATGACCTTGAACAAGGTCAAATTTCTCTCTCTGAGCTTTGATGTCCTCATCCTTAAGAACCAAATTAATAACAAGTTTTGGGGCTGCTATAAAAATTAGATGAGATAACAAGTAAAACCAACCCTTGCCCAGTGCCTGGTATGTGGCAGGGACCGCACTCAGGTTGATTGATTTCCTTCTTTAAGAATAAGACTACCTTATTTTTCTTTAGAATCTGCTTATCTAGTGGTCCCCAAGCTTGTAGATTTCAGGCACCAACAATGTTTCTTCTTTGTGTATTAGTTTCCTAGGGCTGCCATAGCAAAGTGCACAAACTGGGTGGCTTAAGCCACAGACATCCATTGTCTCCCAGTTCTGTGGCCTGGAAGTGTGAAATTGATTGTCAGGGCTGGTTCCTTCTGAAGGCAGTGAGAGAATCTCTTCCATGCCTCTTTCCTAGTTTCCAATAGTCTCAGGCACTTCTTGGCCTATAGATAGCATCCTCTCTGCATCTACACATAGTTATCCTTCCCCATGTGTCTCTAGATATCAAAATTTCCCCATTTTGTTAGAACACAGTCATGTTAGATAGGACTCACCCAAATAACCATGTTTTAATTTGATTACCTCTGTGAAGGCCCTATTTCCAAGTAAGGTCACATTCTGAAGTACTGAGAATCAGGACTTTAACATCTTTTTGAGGGTGATGCAACTCAACCTATAACCATTTGACTATTTTTTGGTTTTGGGGTTTTTTTTTTTTTTTTTGAGAAATAGTATATAGTTGCCAGTTTTCTATTTTGTTTTATGCCAGTCCAAACCCTAGAACTTTGGGAGGCCAAGGCAGAAGGATTGCTTAAACCCAGGAATTTAAGACCAGCCTGGATGACATAGCAAGACCCAATATCTTTTCTTTTTCTTTCTTTTTTTATTCAGACAGGGCCTCACTCCCGCTGCCCAGGTTGGAGTACAGTGGCACAATCACAGCTCACTGCAGCCTCGACCTCCCAGACTCAGGTGCTCCTCCTGCCTCAGCCTTCTGTGAAACTGGGACTACAGGCACACACCATTATACCCAGCTAATTTTTTGTTTCTTTAGTAGAGATGAGGTTTAATTATATTGCCCATGCTGATCTGGAATTCCTGGGCTTAAGTGATCTACCTGCTTTGGCATCCCAAAGTGCTAGGATTACATGCACGAGCCACTGCCCACAGCCAAGACCCCATGTCTTAAAAAAAAATTAGCCAGGTGCAGTAGCATTGTGCCTATAGTCTCCACTACTCAAGAGGTTGAGGCAGAGGATAACTTAAGGCCAGGAGCTTGAGGTTGCAGTGAGTTATGATTACACCATCACTCGCATTCCAGCCTAGCTGACAAAGTAATACCCTGCCTCTAAAACAATAAAAGGTGTTTTTTAAATAAGCATTTTTAATGAAGGCAGTGAAAAACAGCAAAACATCTCTTGACTGCTGCTGCTCTAGGGTAGTTGCATAAAGCTCACTAAACTCTTCTTGAATAATTTTTCTTACATGCTTGTATCATGCTATTCATGTATCAGTAACCCCAAAGCAAAATTCTCTTCTTACTCCCTTGCCAATGCATTTGTAATGTCAGTACATTCTGCTTGGTCCATTTCTTCCATTATTGTCAATTTCTTCTTCCAGTGAAGTAATTTCAAGTACTTCAAATTTATCTCTTGGGAAATGTACTAGAAGGCTGAGTTTGAGTTTATTCTCTGTGTTGCCTACACTGCTGTGCAATTTCTAGGTCATCTCCAAATCAGGACTTGAGGACTTAATAGTTAGATTTTCTATACCAAAGAAAACATTCATCACTTCTGCATCTCTCCCGATCCCTTTGCCTTTTCTCCTTCTCTCTCTGTACTTGATACTAGACTGTTATAGATGGATGTTTGTGTATCCTGAAAACTAGGAGGTTGAAATTCTAACCCCCCAATGTGATAATGTGATGATATCAGGAGGTGAGGCCTTCAGGTGGTAATTAAGTAGTAAGTGTAGAACCCTCATGAATGGGATTAGTGCCTTTATAAGAGACACTAGACTTGCTCCCTCTGTTTCTCTCTTTCATCTTTGCCATGTGAGAAGAAAGCTGTCTGTAAAGCAGAAAGTGGGCCCTCACCAGATGTGCTGGCATATTGATCTTGGACTTCCCAGTCTCCAGAACTGCGAAAAATTAATGTTTGCTACTTAAGCCTACGGTAGTTTGTTGTAGGAGCCTGAACTAGTGGGCTTTGACACTCTCCAGCAAAAAGTACTCCCAAACAGCTATGTCATTTGACCATCGCTTCAGGATGGCAATTTTATAGACAAACATTGTTTAGAGCTTTCAACCTCAAAAATAAGTGACAGTTCCCTCTCTCCCACTTTTTGTTCCTCTGCCAGTAACTATTTTTCATTTATGCTCTATTTGAGTTTTCTTCACCTAGAGAAAACATCAGTTACCTGATACCATGAAGCAGCTAGTTTATATTTATTGTCCTTTGATATTAGTGGTATTGCTAGCTTTATGGTAGAAAATGTGTATTTTAATAGTTTATGTAGCATTTAATTAAGAAATAAAGTATAATGAGATGTGGTTTATGGGATTCATTATGCTTTAGAGAGTCTACTTGGTCTTCTGACATGCATTTTCATCTCGCAGTATGCGTCTTTTTAATGAACTCCAGACTCAGAAGATATTTGCCAAAAACCTAATTTTTTCAATTTAAGCATCTAATGAAATAGGGTTTCATTAAATTAGTATAGTCTTGAAACAATGCCAACATTTTCTCCATCTAATCTCATACAGGCATGCTTTATACTCCAAAATAACTGAGATATTATAATGCTAGAAATGTTAAGCAGGCTTTGTGCTTTAGAGAGCTTTGTGTCTAAGCGTGCTTTGAAAATTTAGGTCTGAATCTTAGCTTCAATGTATAAGGGTTTGATCATGGGAATTCATTTAGACTCTGAGTCTAAGTTATCTTACATATAAAATGAAGATAACAATACCCGTCTTACAGAACTGTCATAAATATTAAATTATGCACAAAAGTGAACTAAAAATAGATCATAGACCTAAATGTAACAGCTAAAATTATAAAACTCTTAGGACTATATCATATTTTTAAAATTTCATGCTTTTAGAAAACAATGCCATCAAGAAAGTGGAAAGACAGCCCTCGGAATGGGAAAAAAATATTTGCTAGCTAATAAGTCTAATAAAGGACTTGTATCGAGAATAAAGAACTCTTGCAACTTGAAAAATTAAAATACACATCTATAAAAAGTTAGACATGAATGTTCATAGCAGCATTATTTATAATGGCTGAAAAGTAAAAACAAGGTAATTTCTATAAACTGATGAATAGTAACAAAAAATGTGGTATATCCACATAATGGAATATTATTCAGCCACAAAAAGGAATAAAGCACTGATATGTACCATAAACATGGATGAATCTCAAAAACATTATGCTAAGTGAAAGAAGGTAGTCACAAAAGACCACCTACTTTAAGGTTCATTTTACATGAAATGTTTTTTTTAAAAAGAGGCAAATTTAGAGAGAGAAAGTAGATTAGCAGTTGCCACAGGCTGGGCAGGAAAAAGGAGAGTAAATAAGAATGGGGAGCAACTACCTCCAAGTATAGGGTTCCCTTGTGAGGATAAAAATGTTCTAAAATTAGATTGTGATTATGGTTGCACAACCCTGTGAATATACTAAAACCATTGAATTGTACACTTTTATTTTTTTTTTGAGATGGAGTCTTACTCTGTCTCCTGGGCTGGAGTGCAGTGGTGCAATCTTGGCTCACTGCAACTTCTGCCTCCCATGTTCAAGCGATTCTCCTGCCTCAGCCTCCCGAGTAGCTGGGATTACAGGTGCCTGCCACCGTGACCAGCTAATTTTTTGTATATTTACTAGAGACAGGGTTTCACCATGTTGGCCAGGCTGGTATGGAATTCCTGACCTTGTGATTCACCCATCTTGGCCTCCCGAAGTGCTGGAATTACAGGCATGAGCCACGGCGCCCAGCCTGAATTGTACACTTTAAATCAGTGAACTTTATGGTATGTGAATTATATCTCAATAAAGAAATTAAAAGTAATTAAATTAGATGGTATTTTAAAAAGTCCCAGCAGACCAAACAGAACATGATAAACATTTAGCAAGTTCATTTAGCAAGTTTTAAGTCCTTTCCCTCTGGGCTGTCAGAAGCCATGTTGGCTTTGTTGATTTGCTGTACTTTTTTCTATTTCATTAATTTCTATTCTTGTCATTATTTCCTTTCTTCCACCTTTTAAAGATTTCATTTGCAGTTCCTTTTCCAACTTTTTCAGATGAATGCTGAATTCGTTAATTTGTAGCTTTTCTTCTTCTTAAATACATGCATTTAAAAGCAAACATTATTTTTAAGCATGCTTTTACTGTATTCCGATGTTTCAATATGTACAATTTTTATTATGCATTTCAAAATATTCCCAAATTTCCATTTGACATCTTAAAAATTTAGAAATATATTAAAAATAAAAAAGAACTTTCTAGTTGTATTTTATTAATGACTTCTAGCTTAATTGTAAAAAAAAAAATATGCTGTGTGATTCCCACTCTGAGGTTTGTGGCAGCTTGCTTTATGACTCATTAGAAGGCCTATCCATGGCTATCATGGTGCAATGTTCTAGATATGTTCATTATGTTAAGTTTATCATGTTCTTTAAATCTTCCATAGCCTTAATCATTGGTGTCTGTTAATGAGAGACGTATGCTTTCTCACTATAATTATTAATTTGTCAACTCCTCTTAATTTGACTGAACTCTTAGT
Organism: Sapajus apella; assembly: GCF_009761245.1. NCBI lineage: Eukaryota > Metazoa > Chordata > Mammalia > Primates > Cebidae > Sapajus > Sapajus apella. Next base: position 8,859,446 of record NW_022436974.1, on the reverse strand, counting down.
AGTTCAGTCAATGTTTCCTTTATACATTTTGAAGCCATGTTATTTCATCCACATAAAGTTAGAATTGCTATATTATCCTGGTGAGTTGAACCTTCCATTATTATGAAATGCCTCTTTCATCTCTAATAATGCTTTCACCCTTAAAATTTATTTTGTCTCATGCTGACATAGCCACGCCTTTTTCTATTCTTTTACATTTGACCTTCTGTATTCATACATTTAAAGTGTGTCATTTGTAAGCAGCATGGGCTTGGATTCTGTTTTTTTTTTTTTTTTTTTTTTTTTAATGTCTAAAACTTTTTGCCTTCTAATTGATCAAAATATTCACATTATACACATGGATTTATATGTATTCAGTATTTATCTGTACTTACATGTGCATGCACTTCCTATTTGCCCTGCCTATGCTATGTTCCTTTCTCTTTTTTATTTATTTATTTTTTGCCTTTTTTCAGGGGGATTGATTATTTCTTATATTTTGTTTTTCTGTGTTCATTTGAAAGTGATAGGCTCTTTTACTTGTCTCTACAATATGAATTCTTGAATTACTAAAATCAAATATTAATTGATATTTTTACCCTCTTCCTCAATAAAGCAAGGAGCTTAACATAACATTACTTTCTCTCAACTCTTATGCTTCTGCCAAAATGTGTGCTGGTCTTTGTTTAAATTCTCTCTCTTCCTCCTCCTTCTCTGCCTCCTCCTTTTCCTTCCTCTCTTCTTTCCCTCCCTTTCTGCCTTCCTCTGTACTCTCTAACATCTGGATCTATGTCACAATATATTATTGTTGTTGTCTTGTAAGAGCACGATTCATTTAGATTTATTGATATATTTGCCTTTTTTTCATTGTTCATTCTTTATTCTAGTATCCATAAGCTGCTTTCAGGGATAATTTTTCTTTTGCCTGAGGAACAACCTTTAAAGTCTGTTGCTGATTAATTCTCTCAACTTTGTATATCTTAAATGTCTTTGTTTCATTTTCATTCTTGGAAGAAATTTTTGTTGGGTATGAAATTCCAAGCTGACAGTTATTTTCTTTCTGAAAAAACTCCATATTTTGACTTTCAATTGCTTTTCTTGAAAAGCCAACCTTCAGTCCAACAGTTGATCCTTTAAAGGTGAACTTTTTTTTCTTCTAATTCTGGATTTTCTACTTGTCTTGGAATTTTGCCAGTTTTATTTTGAGGTATCTTTTTGTTTATCATACTTGGGTTTGTGGAACTTATTTTTATCTGTGCATTGAAGTCACTCATCTGTTTCGGAGATTCACAGCCATTATTATTTCAAATATTGCATCTGTCCTATGGTGTTTTTTCCTCATTTATCCTTCTGGAAATTTATTTAAGCATATAGTAGGATATCTTCCCACTGTTTCTGCTGTGTCTCTTATACAGTTTTGTATTGTTATCCTTTTCTCTTCCCATATTTTATTCTGTATAATTTCTTCTGAACTACCTTCTAGTTTTAAAATTTTCTATTCAGTTGTGTCTAATCTACTGTCAAATGCAACCACTGAATTACCAATGTTTCGTAAGGTACAAAAATTTAATTTAGTTCTTTTATGAGATTTTTAGTTCTAGAATTTTGATTTGATTGTTCTTATATTCCAGTTATTTACATTTTCAGCCTTTCATCCATTTTCTCCCTTTCTCCATACATATATACATACACACACATGCACATACATACATATATAAATAAATCAGGTTTCTTTTTAAATCCTTGTTGGCTAACTGATATTTTGAACACCTGTGGACCTGTTTCCCTTGGTTTTTAGACATAGGATCCCATCTTTGACCGGCCTAATTTTTTTTTTTTTTTTGCCAGACATGGTATATATAACTGTACTGAAGCTTCACAACCTTTCTCTAGAAAGGATTTATCCCTCCACTGGGCACATGGCAAGGTTATCACTTTAATCCAATGAGGAACATCTATCTGCCTTTGGCTTTCTAGGCTTTTCAACTAACAGCTTCATGTATTTTTAGCAATTTTATAAGACAAGTTTAGAGTTGGAGTGGTCTCCTTATAAAATTGCTTAAAAACCATCCTCTAATTTTCAAAAGTTTTCCCACTTAAGTTTGCAGGCTTCCACCACATGTATTCCTAGTATTTAGCAAATGTCTTCAAGGAAAAACCACTTATGCCTTTGAGAACATCTCCTCTCTGCTGGTTTATTTCTTTTGTTGCAACAACCCTCCCAAATTGCTCATCAAATGCTCAGAATTGACACATGCCTGTAGGATAAAAGTGGCTGTGAAAGCCAGCTCAGCTAAGGTTCTTCCTTCCTGGAGGCTTAGACCCACGAATTCTCATTGTCTCAGCAGCTCCCCACTGCCTTAAAGACATGCTTTTTCAGTTGTATCCATGTTTCCTAGGTGGGAATTGTTCTACGTGGGAGTGCTGGTCTGCTGCCAGTTATTTCATCCCACTCAAAAGTAGAAGTCCTTTCAGAATGTTATGTCACTTTTTGTAGTTTTCAAGCTCTTGGCTAAAACTTTCAAACTTGTTTTTTATCTTCATATATGTAATAAGCATAATTTAACTTAAAGTTTGTGCCAAATAATTCTAGTATGTGGAGTCCCTGCCGATCTGTCTGTATTATCTGTTGTTTCTATTGATGATTGTTGTTGTTAGCCCATGTTCGAGAATAGCTGGTCATCACTGCTTATGTATCAGACATAGAATTTGAAAAAAAAATCTTTTGAATAATGTTTTAATGCCTACAATGACTTTAGCTTCCTCCAAAGAGAATTTTTGTTTGTTTTTTCCAGATGCCAAGTGACATCAGCAATTAAGATCACGTTAGCAGTTTCATGGATTGGGATATCCTTGAATAACCAGTTGATTTGGATCTGATTATCAGTTTCTACAAGGGTTGTTTTACTTCTGATTTACCCTTAGACTTGTGGAATTTTTCTAGCTGGATTTAGAAATCAAGGTAAATACTTTTCAGCAAAGCAAATGATAACATATGAAACCTAAAAGCTATCAGTAGCTGTATTTCCTGTTATGTGGGAAAACAAAAACAAAATGAGATTGACATGAGGTCAGAAACAATCATAATAATAGCTAATACTTATGTAGGGCTTGCTCTGTAATTGTCTATTTTAAGTGGTATTTATATCAACTCATTTGTTCTCACCACAACCTTGAGACAGAGTATGTCCCGTTGTAGTTTGAGTCCCTGGCTTCAGTTGTTCCCAATACTCAGCCCAACTACTGCTGTTCATTCTTACAACAATCAGAGAGACTGAAATGTGAGGTTTCTCACCTCGCAGCCTGTGTTTGCTCAGACTTTATAAGCTGCCTCAAGAATGACCTGCCTTTTTCCAGCTCCAGGTCTTAGGGCGGCCAGGTCTTTCTTTTTCATAAATAATGGCATTGTATGGCTTGACAATTTTTTCGTTTCTATTCATCAAACTAGCTGTTACTGACTGACAGAAACTGCTGCAAACCTTTCCCCAAGTAGACTGCACAAAACATTTTTTGAACAAACAGTACAGATCCCTACAATGCCCCCAAAAAGGTATTTTATAATTTATGGTTATTACACATAAACATTATGTTAACCATAAATGAAATTACAAAGAAAAAATCCCTCACAATTGTATTACCTTACGAGTTCTTACATTCTCTTTGTAATTATTAGCCATATTTTTTAAGAACATGGTTGCCATCATTCCTGGCTACATTATTAAGTGCACTTAACAATTCATTAGTATTTCTCACGTTATTGATTAGAAGCCCCCAGAAAAAATAATGGGGTAGACATCGGCATTGTTTACCATATAAGGGTAGATTAGAGCAAGGGGTAGGTGAAGCTTCCAATGGAACTAAAAATTACTGAGTACTGTGGTTTGAACATCCCTTCTAAAACTCATGTTGAAATTTAATTGCCAATGTAAGGATATTGGGAGGTGGGACCTAGAAGAGTTGGTAAGGTCATGAGGTCATAATGCCGTTACCTCTGGAGTGGGTTAATTATCTTGAGGGTGGGTTCCTGATAAAAGGATGAAGTTCAGCCCGTTTCTCTGTCTCACATGCTCACTTGCCCTTGTACTGTGTCATGACGGAGCACAGAAGCCCTCGTCAGTTGCTGGCACCATGCTCTTGGACTTCTCAGTCTTTAGAACAATGAGTCAACTAAATCTCTTTCTTTACAAATTATCCAGTATGTGGTATTCTGTTATAGCAGCAGAAAACAGATTAAACTGAATCTTAACTGTTCCTAAGGCCCTTTCTTTATTTTACCTGATAGGCTCTTTAATCTGGTGCCACATAGGGTCAAATTTGTGACACACTCATATGACCTTTGTTATTCACTACATTTCTTTTTTTTTTAAGCAAAGCAAGATGTAAATTATTTCCATTTAGAAACTAACACTCAGAAGATTACATGATTCACATTCATATAAATGGTAAAGCTGATATTTGAGTCCTAGTCTAAGAGACAAAAATAGCACTGTTTAATCACTATCACTACCTTGCCCCTGTAGCAGACTCCTTTGGAGTGCCCCATGTCAAGTTGCCAGATATAAGAAATAAAAACATAGATCATCTAGTAAAATTTGAGTTTCAGGTGAATAATAAATTAGTTTTGGGTAGACATATGCCTCAAATATTGTGTACTTTATACACATATCCCATACTAACGAAATGGGTCTAAGTGGCCACTTCTAACACCTCCCATCTCTCCCTTCTCTCCCATCTGCTTGCTTTCACTCTCTTTCACTCTCTCTCTCTCTCACTCTCTCTCAATTTAAAGGCACAGAAAGTATACTCAGAGGGTCTTTAGCACTGGAGCTGTAAAATCTGGTCAAACTGAAATCAAAACTAGTACCATGGTATGCCAAGCCACACACATGCAGAATACATGAGACAGTGAAGGAAACTGCTTGCAGAGAAGAGACTGAAGCAAAGTGCAGAAAGAACCCAAAGTAGAGAAAAGCTACATGACAGCTTCCCCTGCCCTGAAAAGCACAGCCATGCATGCTACACTGAGGTCCAGAAGATTCTCCTGTATCTCTACTAACTTGATAGAGTTCTCCTTCCTTAACAGAACCTCCTCCAGGCATTAGTGGGAGTTTGTGGCTGGTGGAATAGTTGAACTTTCTGGCTGAGTTTGGAGAGTCAGGCCCAGTCACTGCTTTTGCAGTGACATGCAGTGGGCACTGTGCCGTTGTGGGCAGCATGTAGCCAATGCATCAGCTCCCTTCCTGCTCACCCTGCTAGGAACTTCATGCCCAAGTGACTCAAACCTGAAGACCAGATTCTTCAGACAGACAGAGAGAAGGACTAAGGGGTCAGGAAGCTTTCTGGAATACACTTCAAAATGTCGTTTTTTGATCCATCTCTACTGGTCCAATCACACATACACACACACACACCCCTACCTGTATGTGCTCCAGTCATTCTTTCCTCTCCATTCCATCACATTTATTATCATACCTACTCCCCAACTTCTCTGAAACTCAGGTGTAATGTGTCAAATCATTCTTCAAGTACAGAGTGGCTCAAAGCAGAGATGTGAACTGTGCAAGGTACAGGGCTAAGCTTCTCTAAAGGATGCCTTCCCAAAGGTTGAGACTTTCTTTTCCAAGGTCAGGATATTGCCAGACACAGCGTAATCACTTCCTGACTGCTGAGACCGCCTATGAGCTTCTTTGCTCCAAAGAGGCAGAATCTCAAGTTCTTTGATCTCTGCCCTGGGAATGCAAATTAGCCAACACAGACATCATCAAAGGCAGTGCTGACCCTGAGTAAGCACAGCGTTCTTTTCCTCCTCACTTTATCAGCTAAGTTGCCTAAAGCCCAGGAGAAAACTACCCAGTGAAGGGAAGAGTTCATACTCAGCCAGGACACAATTTCAGCTCTGACTCCTAAAAATAAAGATTGTTCTCTCTAACCAAAAACCTCATCACGTAGGGACTACAAGTAGCTCTAGAAAGAAATGCTCACAAAATTCATAGCCAATATTATTCTACTTATATTGTTTTTCATTAAATCACTCTCAGATCTATGATCTCACTTGACTTCACAGTTCCCATTCGGCACCCAAAGGATGACTTAGTGGACATTTACATTGTCTACCCAGCACCCATGGATTATAGTCCCAAGGTTTCCAACCGCAATTGCAGGCCCTGTGCTTGGGGAGACTGACTTCACCCTCAGGCCCACGGGAGCCTGGATAAGCAGAGCCAAGCAGCCTGTGTGACTGACTTCATCACAATCATGTTCTTGAGTCTTTGCCCATGATCTAATCTGGCTCAGTCAGGATTCCTGCTGAAAGCTGGGCAGAAGCTGTGCCTTTTCTTCTGCAAGTCTTGAACTAGAAGTCAGGCAGTACCAATCTGAAAAGGACCATATCAGAAAAGGACCCACGTGTAAATTCGGCCAACACTCTGGGTGGCAGAATAGAAAAAACATGTAAAAAAAGTGCAACCTTGATAAGAGCACAGTTGAGCTGCTGATTCAGCCACACTGATGCCTGCTTTTTTGCTGGACTTTCCAGGCACACAGACGAACAAATCTCTCGTTTATCCAAACTTGGAATTGCATTTTTTATTATGTGCAACTAAAAACAAGTAAAACAACTAGCGAATGTTTTAGTGAGTAATGGTGCAGTGTGCAACCTGCACAGCTATACTGTGTGGGCTTTGGCATAGAAGCAAGTATTTATCTTAGAGCTGCATTTACAAAGCAAACATAATGTTTACATCTAGATTAATTGCATATTTGGGTGATTTGAAGAAGTAAATTGACAGAGATTATGCCTTCTCATTCATTTATTCAATTATTTATTAATACAAAAATATTATTGAATGCCTAATATGTGCTAGGCCCTGACAGAGAAGTGAACAAGGCAAGGAACTTTTCTTCCTATGTTTTAATAGGGGAGAATGATCATAAACAAATTAGTATGCAATATAAGAACAAATAATGATGTGTTATGAATAAAAATAAATTAGGGGAAAGAGCACAGGGAGTGGCAAGAATTATTTAAATAGTGTAAATTAAATAAGGTGCCTCTGAGAGGCAACATTTGAGAACAGATCTGAATGAAGTAAGGAGGCAAATCGTATGAAAATAGGAGGAGAATTTCAGGCAAAGAGATCAGCCAATGCAAAGAAGCTGAGGCAGAAACAATGTTGGCATATCTGAAAAACAAGAAAGGCAGTGTAGCTGGAGCAGAACAAATGAAGATGAAAATATAGGCAATAAAACAAGAGAAGTAAGCAAGGGCCAGTCATGTAGGGCGTTCCAAGACCAGAAAGGAGATTGGATTTAGTCATCTCTCAGTATGCAAGGGTTGGTTCCAGGATTCTCTGTGTATACTCAAATCTCTGCAAACCCAAGTCCCACAGTGGCCTCTGTGGAATCCAAGGATAAGAAAAGTCAGCTCTTGACCAGGCACAGTGGCTCATGCCTGTAATCCCAGCACTTTGGGGTGTTGAGGCAAGACCATCACTTGAGGCCAGGAGTTTGAGAGCAGCCTGGCCAACATGGCGAAACCCGTCTCTACTAAAAATACAAAAATTAGCCAGGCATGGTGATGCATGCCTGTAGTCCCAAATACTCAGGATGCTGAGGCACAAGAATCACTTGAACCTGGGAGGCGGAGGTTACACTGAACTGAGAACATGCCACTACACTCCAGCCTGGGCCACAGAGTAAGGCGCCATATCAGAAAAGAAACAAAATTAAAGAAAAGTTAATTATTTGCATACTTGGATTTCAAGTCCCCTGAATATTGTATTTTGATCTGCGTTTGGTTGAAAAAAAATTCACATCTAAATCCACTACACTTCAAACCCTTGTTCCTGGGTTAATTGTAATTCTTTATTTTAAGTTCCAGGACACATGTACAGAGTGTGCATGTTTGTTATATAGCTATACAGGTGCCATAGTTGTGGCTGCACCTGTCAACCCACCATCTAGGTTTTAAGGCCCACATACATTAAGTATTTGTCCTAATGCTCTTCTTCCCCTTTCCCCCGATGCCCTGAAAGCCCCAGTATGTGTTGTTTTCCTCCCTGTGTCCATCTGTTCTCAATGTTAAACTCCCACTTATTAGTTAGAACGAGAAGTGTTTGGTTTTCTGTTCCTGGGTTAGTCTGCTGAGGATGATGGCTTCCAGCGTCATCCATGTCCCTGCAAAGGACATGATCTCATTATTTTTAATGGCTGCATTGTATTCCATGGTATATATGTGCCACATTTTCTTTAATCATTCTATCATTGATGGGCATTTGGGTTGATTCTATGTCTTTGCTATTGTAAATAGTGCTGCAATAAACATAAGTGTACATGTGTCTTTATAGTAGAATGATTTATATTCCTTTGAGTATATACCCAGTAATCCCATTACTGGGTATGTCTGGTTCTAGATCATTGAGGAATCTAGATCATCAACAATTTAGAACCAGAAACACCATCTTCCACAATAGTCAAACTAATTTACAATCCCACCAACAGTGTAAAAGTGTTCCTATTTCTCCACAGCCTCGCCAGCATCTATTGTTTCTTGAGTTTCTAGTAATCACCATTCTAACTGGTATGAGATGGTATCTCATTGTGGCTTTGATTTGCATTTTTCTAATGACCAGTGATGATGAGCTTTTTTTTCATGTGTTTTCGCATAAATGTCTTCTTCTGAGAGGTGTCTGTTCATATCCTTTGCCCACTTTTTGATTTTTTTTTATTGTAAATTTGTTTAAATTCTTGTAGAGTCTGGATATTAGAACTTTGTCACATGGGTAGATTGCAAAAATTTTCTCCTATTCTGTAGGTTGCCTGTTCATTCTGATGCTAGTTTCTTTAGCTGTGCAGAAACTCTTTAGTTTACTTAGATCTCATTTGTTAATTTTGGCTTTTGTTGCAATTGCTTTTGGTGTTTTAGTAATGAAGTCTTTGCCCATGCCTATGTCCTGAATAGTATTACCTAGGTTTCCTTCTAGGGTTTTTATGGTTTTGGGTTTTACATTTTAGTCTTTCATCCATCTTTAGTTAATTTTTATATAAGGTATAAGAAAGGGGTCCAGTTTCAATTTTCTGCATATGGGTAGCCATTTTTCCAAGCACCTTTTATTAAATAGGGACTCCTTTCCCCATTGCTCATTTTTGCCAGGTTTGTCAAAGATCATATGGTTTTGGACGTATGGTGTTATTTCTGAGGTCTCTGTTCTGTTCCATTGGTCTATATGCCTTTTTTGGTACCAGTGCCATGATGCTTTGCTTACTGTAGCCTTGTAGTATAGTTTGAAGCCAATTAGCATGATGCCTCTAGCACCATCATCAAGTTGGCTTCATACCTAGGATACAAAGCTATTTCAACATATGCAAATCAATAAACTTTATTCATCACATAAACAGAACGAATTACGAAACCACATGATTATATCAACAGACAGAGAAAAGGCCTTAAATAAAATTCAACATCCCTTCATACTAAAAACTCTCAATAAACTAGGTATTGATGGACTATATCTCAAAATAATAAGAGCTATTTATGATAAACCCATAGCCAATATCATACTGAATGGGCAAAAGCTGGAATCACTCACTTTGAAAACAAGCAGAAGACAAGGATGCTACCCCAATCTCACCACTCTTATTCACATAATATTGGAAGTTCTGGCCAGGGCAATCAGGCAAGAGAAAGAAATAGCATATCAAATAGGAAGACAGGAAGTCAAATTGTCTCTGTTTGCAGATGACATGATTCTACGTTTAGAAAACACCAGCGTCTCAGTCCAAAAACTCCTTAAGCTGATAAGCAACTTCAGCAAAGTCTCAGGATACAAAATCAATGTGCAAAAATCCCAAGCATTCCTATGCACCAACAATAGACAAGCAGAGAGCCAAATAATGAATGAACTCCCATTCACAATTGCTATAAAGAGAATAAAATATCTAGGAATGCAGCTTATAACGGATATGAAGGAACTCTGCAAGAACTACAAACCACTGCTCAAGGGAATAAGGGAGGACACAAAGAAAGAGAAAAACATTCCATGCCTGTGGTTAGGAAGACTCAGTACCATGAAAATGGGCATACTTCCCAAAGTAATTTACAGATTCAATGCTTTCCCATCAATGCTATTCCTGTCAAACTACCATTTACTCTATTCACAGAATTAGAAAAAAACCACTTTAAATTTCATATGGAACCAAAAAAGAGCCTAAATAGCCAAGACAATCCTAAACAAAAAGAACAAAGTTAATTGTACTTCTTAAGCATGATTAGCAGCAGTAAAAGGCTTTTGTGCAGATAAACAACAATCTGATTTAAGCTTTAAGATGCCTCAACACAGATGAACTCAAAAACAACGCTGAAAAAAGAAGTTGAAGAAGAATTAATGAGTCCAAAACAAACAATACTAATCAACATATTATTTAAGGTCAGAATTTTATTTTTTAAAAAAATGAAAAGCAAGAAAATAATAAACACAAAATTCAGGATGTGAATTACCTCTCAGGGGGAGCAGGAGAATGCAATTTGTGAGAGGATCCAGGGGCTATCTAGAGATTTCTTAAGCTGGAGGGTGGCAATGGGGTTTTTCATTTTATTGTTATTATTTAAATCATATATAGTTTGTTTCCTAGATATGATAGATTTGATAATTTAAAAAGTACTTTAGCAGTAGTGGATGATTGGCTGCAGGTGACCAAGACTGGCAGAGGGAGACTCATGACAGAGCTGTTGTTAGAATCCAGCTGCGTGGAGATGGTGGTGTGGCTAGTGTGTGGCAGTAAGCAAGAATGGATCAGATGTGGCTATATTTTGAAAGTGGAGCTAATAGGAATAGCATATGCATTGGATGTAGGATGTGAGTGGAAAAAGGAGATGGAAAAAGTAATAGAGAGGAGCAGCCTAGGGGGCAAACACCAGACCTCATCTCTCCGGACCCGTCTAACTCTCCTGAGCCCGTCACCAAGATTCTAACAGGTCTTGGTGAAGATCTTCAGCAAAAACTCAGAAAACACCTATTACTGGAAGCTAGCAAAGAAGCCCAGGCTTCTCCATGCCCATTTCCACCAGAGCTTCCCCAAACCCTCTCAGAGCTCTTGAGCCTGCTCCCTGGGGGACGGGACTTCAGCTCTGACTGCTTGTTCCAGGGGCACTAGAGTGGAAACAAACTAAAAATGAAGATTTGAGAATAAGAAGGGGGAAATGAACCTCTTGCTATTTTTCAATAAAGTAATTCACCAGATAACTGGGCTTTTGAGTAGTCTAAGCAGAGAAAATGAAGAATGAGAATAAAAATGAAAACAAAACCCACAAATAAACATAACTAAATGGCATGGATGAACCCAGCAGGAGGAAGGGAAGCAAAATCAGGAGAGGGACTGCCTCACTTCCTTATAAACTCTGCCAAGTTGAGGCTGAAACTCCTCTCAGCAGGACCACCTGAGGTTAGCCTGACCTCTCCCCAGACTACAGGGCCAGTTCTGCCAATCTGACTGGAGTAGTAGAGCCATATGAGGGGCAGGGAGGTCTTTGTCAGACCAGACCTCTAACTCCATGCATCCACCCAACAATTCCTAAGAAGGAGGAGGCACCCTCATCACTGTGCACCAGCTTTTCCCTCTTGCCTTGGGACAGCCAGAAGGATTCATTATAGGCCACAATTCTGAGGGCTGGATGATGCCAGGGCCCTAATTTAAAGCCAGAGACAACCATGGTTCTTTGTTGAGATCATTTAAAAAATGTTAGTGTATGCATGTGATGATTCAGGTTTTGAAGCTCTCTCTTCCTCCCTGCCCCTTATTTTCTCCCTTCCTGTAACTGAATCAGGCTAAAATAATACTATGAACTATAATAATGATAGCTACTCCTCCTCTACCATTTACTGTTCACTATTTATGTGCCAGGCACACTGCTAAGTGGTTTCCTTACATTAACTCATTTTATCATCAATAGCCACCTTGTGAGGTATATTATCTGCATTTCACACATAACAGTGTTAGCTCACTTTTATCCAAAATCATTCCATCTGCCAGACACTGTGCAAAGAAGAGGTGTTGTATCATTATAAGGAAGGTACTACTCTCCTTCCCATATCATAGAGGAGGAAACTCACTCAGAGAAGCCAGGTAACTTGCTCAAGGTTTTACACCCTGTCAGGAGCAGGCCCAAGATGTCTGGGCAGGATTTCCTCAGAAGGGCTCACAGCCTGGGAAGGCCCAGCCATTGCAGGCCAAAATCAAGGTACTAAGGAAGCCCCCTAAAGGCATTCTCAGTAACGGCTTTACTGAGATATCTGTGCTCCCTTTACTCACAACACCCTGGCACCAATTGCAGGGAGTTTTCCACATACCAGCCAATTCTCCAGCTCTCCAGACACCAACTGGATATTCTGCAGTTCAGTTCTGAAAATAACTGCCCAGAGTTAGCTCAGGCCCCACAGGTTAAGGGCTTAGTGCCACAAGACTCCCTTTACAGCAGATGCTAAATGCAAGCGTGGGCCTTCCAGATGCACCAAATATAAATTAGGGGTTCCCAGGACCCTCCTCCTTGAGTTTTAGAATTTGTTTGGTTCACAGAACTGAGAAAGAACTTTACAGATACTAGTTTATTGTAAAGGACACAACTCAGGAACGCCCAAATGGAAAAGATGTAGTGAGCAAGGTATGGGAGCAGGGGCACGCCACTCTCCCAGCATCACTGATGTGTTCACCAACCCGGGAGCTCTCTGAACCCCTTCATTTAGGAATTTTTAAGGGAGGCTTCATTCATAGGCATGACTGATTACATCATTGGCCACTGGTGGCTAATTCATCGCCAGCTTCTCTCTCCTGCCTGGAGCTGTTAGTTCCAAACCTCTAATTACTTGGTCTTTCCAGTGACCAGTCCAACCTGGAGCTGTCTAGGGCCCCTCCCTACTCAGCCACCTGTCATTTCATCAGCATACAAACAGCACCCTTTTCCCTCTGGAGAGTCAAAGGGATTTAGGAACTGTGTGCCAGAAACCTAAGACAAAGACCAAACATACAGTCAGCCCTCTGCCCTCTACATCTGTAAATTCAATGAAAATATTTGGAAAACATAAATATCAAATAACAATTAAAAATTACACAAATTTTAAAAATACTGTATAACAACAATTTACATAGCATTTACATTGTAAGTATTATAAGAATCTAGAGATGATTTAAAGTACATGGGAGGTAGTATATAGTTTATATGCAAATACCACACCACGTTATATAAAGGACTTGAGCATCACAGATTTAGTTTCTGAGGGGGATTCCAGAACCATTCCCCCACAGATATTGAAGGATGACTATATATTTCTTATTGTTACCAGTGGCAAAGCCATACGGGTCTATATCAACTTCAGTTCTTGCCTCCTCAGAAGACAAAATTCCACTGAGGGGGTATAAGGCAGAGTGAGAGACCAAGGCAAGTTTTAGAACAGGAGTGAAAGTTTATTAAAAAGCTTCAGAGCAGGGATGAAAGGAAGTAAAGGACACTTGGAAGAGGGCCAAGCAGACAACTTGAGAGATCAAGTGTGTGGTTTGAGGTTTCGACTTGGGGTTTTATGTGTTGGCATGCTTCCGGGGTCCTGCACTAACTACTTCTCCCGATTCTTCCCTTGGGGAGGGCTGTCCACATGCACAGTGGCCTGCTAGCACTTGGGAGGGGCCACATGCACAGTGTGTTTATTGCAGTTGTGTGTATGCGCGCTTAAGGCATTTTCTCCTTACCAATCCAGTGTTCCTAGGCAAAGGTCAACCACCATTTTGACTCTTAGTGCGCATGCTTGAGCCCACTTGCGTAACCCCTGAGAGCTTATTGAGAAGCTGCTGATCACCAGTTTCAGATGTTTCTATCTATCGGGAGGCTGCCTTTCTCTGCCACCGGCTGTGACCAATTATTATTTTAGAGAGCGAGCTTAACAACTGCCTGAGCGTCACCTGATGGTCGCCTGACATTCCTGGTGGGGGTGCCCTCTCCTTCCCTGCTCATGTCTGACTAGCTACCTATGGTAACGTTATTACTTCACAAATCATATAATTCACCCATTTAAAGTGTATGATTAACTGGTGTTAGTATATTCAGAGTTGTGCAACTATCACGTTAGAACATTTGAATCACCTCAAAAAGAAATCTCTCATACCTTAGTTATCATCCCCCACCTCTCCATTCTCACAGCTCTAGGTAATTGCTATTCGACTTTCTCTTTCAGTTAATTTGCCTATTCTGGACATTTCATGTAAATAAAATCATACCATATGTGACTTTTATGACTGTCTTCTTTTACTTAACATGTTTTCAAGGTTCATCTTTGTGTATATCATGCTTTAGTAATTCATTTCTTTTTATTGCCAAATAATATTCCCTTGCAGCGCTTTATCATACTTTATCCATTCGTCTGTTGGTAGACATATGGGTTGTTTCCACTTTGAAGCCATTATGAGTCATGCCACTATGAACACTCAAGTAAAAGGTTTTGTGTGAATATTTTTCATTTCCTATTGGCAATTTTCTACAGGCCTCTGAGATAGGGTTAAAGACAAACATTTGAACTTGAACTTCAATGATGTCCAGAAGAGTGAGCTGCCATGTCTACAGCCTTATGTGTGCCACCAATTTAATCTGCATGACAACCTTGTGAAATAGATTTTTTAATTCCGAAATTTAACAAAATTCTATTTCTGTCCTGAAAATCCATGCTATTAAACACTACAGTACAGCCTCCCACTCAAATTGTGGGAAAGGAATGTTATTCCCATTTCTGCACATAATATGGTGTGGCTTAGCAGTCTAACAAGTTCTGGAGAAAACTGTTGAAACTGCTAGGTGGGAAGGTCTCCCTGGCGGAACTCCCACCAGCCACTGGAGTTCGCACTGAGCTGTAGTGGGGAGGGGCCTGGCCCCCTCTTCCTGTGTGGAACCTAGGACTTGAGCTGGGAGGCAGGAAGCACACCAGCAGGGACTCTGGCTTTATAGAGGGTCCCCGTTTCCCTTTTTACGTTTTTGCCCAATAAACCCTGCCCTGCTCACCCTTCAAATTGTCTGCGAGCCTAAATTATTGTGGCCGTGTGACAAGGACCTCATCTTTAGCTGAACTAAGGAAAAGTCCCAAAACACCGTGAAAGGAAGCTAAAAGTCTGAGACCCCAAACTCATTATGCCAAAGGGAAAAATCAAGCTTGGAAAGTGAAGCATGGAAAACTGCCTCCCATTTTGTTCTTATAAAGATTGATAAAAAGAAAGAAGGCTACTGACCTCCCCAGGGCCTCTCCCTCACAATTGGCTTGTGAGGAAATTCCTTGTGGGCCCCAAGACCTTTACCCTAAAACAATTCTGTTGAATTTCACCCAATGTAAATTAACAGACTGTCTTCACAGGTATGGGACAAAGACAGAATTAGGAGTCATCCCTCCCTCACTTAAGAGAAATAAATGCATATTTGACTGCTTCACTCTATATTTTTTCTTACCGTAGAAATGTAGATTAACCACTCACCAGACGAATGCATAATTGACTATTCTCTACCCCCTTCTTTCACATGTAAAATATGGATTCAGTGAATGCTGATCAAAGCCTCAAAAGAATGCAATTGCTTTTCTCTCTTATTTACACTACCCCGTTTTCTTTCCACTTTCCCTTACTGCCTGCTCTTTCCCCTTTAAATATAAGTCCTCAAACCCTGTTTGGAAAAAGCACGGTTCACAGATGTTCCTGTGATTCTGGGTTCCTTTTTCCCTGGCAATTTTGGCAAAAATAAACCTGTAAAATGATCGAGACTTACCTCTGTCATTTCGTTTGATTTACAGAACACACTGCCATTTGACACCTCGAGGGTGTTGTGGCTTTGGGAGTGTCTGAAGCTTGCTTCCTGGGCTGGGCAGTTTTTATTTCATGAAGGACAACAGCAGTCACAGCAGAGGAAAAGCGTCTTCCTTCAGTGGCTTGTGGCTGATAGACAGCAACTAGGAAGGTGGAGCAGAGGAACAGAAGAGCATTATTGCATGTGTGTGAGACATCTGTAGAGACGTCTGAAAATAAGTGAAAAGCATAGGCAGAAAACTAAGATGAGCCGCTGTGTGACGTGGTAATTGCCCCATAAACTACATACCTCAACCTTACCTCGGCTTTCCGTTGAAACTGCTCTCTGTAACCCTAATGTGACAGGCAAGCAGTCCAAACCAACACCATTTTAGCCCCTGCGCCATTTTAAGAAAAACTAAGACCTGTAATAAGTAACTAAGGTCTGTAACTTTCCACCCTAACCAGACAATGTGTAAACTAACGCTTATCTTGACTTCTGTAAACCGCTTAAGTAACAATCAGAACGTCCAAAGCCCCTAGCGCTCATCCCTACCCAGGGGGAGGTTTACAGGCGTAAAAGGTCTTGACACCTCCTTTCGGGGCCACGGGTTAGAGAGACGCCAATAAAGACCCTGTAATTTGGCCTAGTCTTTGTCTCAGTGGTGATTTCGTGGTCGCTAGGTTACAACAATTGAAGTGAGGGAATTAATGCTACTGTGAACCTATTTGCACCTGTTACAGGCTGTGGGGCTTTAAAGAAACTTGTGTTAAACATAGCAGCCATTTTAGGGCTTTTTCCTCTTACTGTCCGCTCTGTCTGGAGACCTTCACCACCACCACCACCACGCTGCCAATGCGGGAATATGCTAAAATACGGTGCACCTGGAGTTAGGTAGTTATTGCAGTAAGGATAACAGAGTATCCCAATTACTGACTCTAGTCAGAGTTGTTGACTCTAATCACACTTTACAGCTGTTTTAGATTGTTTGTGCTGCTGTAACAGAATTCCTGAGACTGGGTATTTTATAGAAGAGAAATTTACTTTCTCACAATTCTGGAGGCTGTGTAATCCAAGCTCAAGGGACCAGCAGGTTCAGTATGTCTAGTGAAGGATGCATCCTGTTTGCAAGATGGCACCTTGATGTTGAATTCTCCGGAGGGGAGGAATGCTGTGTCCTCACATGGCAAAAGGCGAAAGCATAAAAGGGACAAACTCCCTCTGTCAAGGCCCTTTATATGGGGACCTAATCCCAGTCATGGGGGAGGAGTCCTCATGGGTTAATCGCCCCTTTAAGACCCACGTCTTGATAGCGTCATATTGGCAACACATGAATTTGGGAGAGTTCAAACACTTACACTTTGATTTTCTTTGAAGTCTGTTTTCTTTTTCTTACTTTTTTGGGGGGAGGGTGGGGGTGGGGGGGGACAGGATATTGCTCTGTCACCCAGGCTGGAGAGCAGTGGTGTGATCATAGCTCATCATAACGCCTTGAAACCCTGGGTTCAAGTGATCCTCCTCCCTCAGGCACTAAGATTGCAGGTACACCACCACACCTGGCTATTTTTATAGAGACAGGGTTTCACTATATTTCCCTAGCTGGTCTCAAACTCCTGCCTCAAGCAATTCTCCAGCCTCAGTATCCCACAGCAGTGGGATTACAGGCATGAGCCACCTTGCCTGCCCTCTCTGAAGTCTTCTTTCACCTGTGCTTCGATGAGAATACATCATTTTCTCTGAATTTCTGGGTGCATGGATTTTTACTTAGATCACTTTTTTGGTTCTGTCTTTCAGAAAGCACAAAATAAATGTCCCATTCTAGATGCTAAGTGTTTGAAAAACAGTGATTGTTTATATTCTTACAGTAAGTTGAAAGATTAAGAAAAAAGATAATTCCCCTGACATCTTCTTTTCTCACCTCCTGCCTAGGAAACAAGTGTCAACACAGTATTTGAGAGGTTAGTAGTGCTTTTTTTGTATTCTACCATCCACACGACTTTCAAGTATAGAGTTTTCTGGAGTTTGAGCACATCAAGGTTGATCCTATAGGTGGAGAGGAGGGCAAATAGTGCTAGAAGTAACCACAATGGATGAGTGAGTCAGAGATTTTTTAGGGAGTTTCTTCATCCCCAGACCAGGGATGAAGGCCAGGGGTTGGGGGGCTTCACCTATGCCCTTTTCCATGCAAAGGGTCCTGAAAGTTTGCTTTCTGTTTCTGCTGGCAAATGATGGTGGTGTTTCTGGTGAAGAGAGAAAGGATGGTGTTGTACACAAAATCTAAGTTATTGGTAGCCATGGGAAGAGATTCCTCTGCCCGAATATGTCTGAGATGTAGGGAGGCTACCTTCTGTCATTAATCCAGAAGAAGCATATCAACCATGACAGTAGACTGGACTGAAAGAAAGATTGTGCTCAGTGGTCTGGATTGTGCAAGACACCTGGCTTGGAGGAGGTGGAGAAGTCACCAAGTAGATACATGTAGAGCTGTTAGGAGATGAAGACAGGAGTCTGGGTGTGATGGTGAGGAACTCACATCTAGGGAGCCTTCAGGAAGCAGCATGGCATTGTGATTGAGAACCTTGGCTTCTGTGTTGAGACATACCACCAGAATTCAAATCCTGGCTCTATCCCTTAATACTAATGGTGTGACCTTGAGCTAGATGCTTCACTGCTGTGAGTCTTTGTTTTCTCATCCATAAAATCCTACTTCATAGGTTGTTGTAGGGATTAAATCAGATAATGCTTATGAAATACTAACAAGTATAGTCCAAAAGTTTACATGCCAACAAACATGATATCCTTAATGTTTCGAAACTGAAATTAAAATTTTTGTTTTTAATGTCATTCTGCCAAAACTGGCCCAAAACTTAACCAACTTTAATGTGTACGCTCTTCTCCTGAAACTTCTGTTAAAAGGAAGATTCTAATTAGTAGGTCTGTGGTGGGGCCTGAGAATCTGCATTTGTAACAAGCTCCCGGGTGATGCTGACGGTGCTGCAGGTCCCAGGACCACAGTTTGAATAGCAAGTATCTCAAGGCATACAGAGCTGACACCTGTGTAAGTTAAGATGAAAAATAAGAGGGAAGAAAATAGAGAACCACTGCAATTTAGAAGTGCAAGCCCAGTGCATAGTGCAGTAGCCACTCAATAAATGACAACTGTTGCTGTTAATCTTTGAGAACTGAAATTATCTATGCCCACAGGGCTTATTGTCTACATTAACATGACTTTCTTGTCCATTGTTTTCATCAACATGATTTATTATTCCAGGACACTCTTGCCATGGAAGAGAAAGTTGCAAGTCAGTTTATGATCCATTTCAGAAATATCCTGAAAATGCATTTAAATAAATATTAGACTATTCGTAGCCCATATCTACTATGATACAATCTCAAACAATGGTTTATAGTCCAAGACTGTCTTCAAAACCCTTGCCTTATTCTGTCCACTAACCCTAATATGTCACGAGATTGCCCAATTCTAATCAAGTCCTCTGAAACAAGAGGCCTGACTCAAACTGCACTTCAAAACCTCATAAATATCCTGCCTTTGCCTTGCCTGCTTTGAGATGATATTAAGAATATGACCATTCATCTTTCAAAAGACGCCTCGATGTGAGATTCAGCATTTTTCATGTCATGTCCCTTCCCACCCAAGAGAGAAACAAATGGGAGTAGGTGCTGCCTTAGGAACATTGAGAAGGAAAGGGAGGAAGCATGGCGGATCCCACATGGTGTTTCCCTTGTCAGTGACATTGAAGGCAAGGCCGCCCATGAAATGCAAATGAAAAATCTAGCTCAGTTCTGCTCACAGAAAAAGGAGCCCCTTTCCCAGCAGGTCTGACTCCTGTGTTCAAAGTAAAGGACGTTCCTCCCTTCCTCCAGTCTGGGTTCCAGAGACACAATCCCTCACACAAACCCTGAGAACCCCGATCTCTATACTGGCCTCTGCGGCACTCCCAGGTTGGAGGATGGGGTTGACGAGGAACCATGAAGCTTTATTTCATCAGTGCTGGGCCCAGGTTTCCCAAAGAAGAAATGGCTCCCCATCAGTTCCCTAGCAAACAGGTAAGCAGCAGACCTACAAAGGAAGGAAGATTGTCTCTAGCACCTAGAACACCTAGCAAGTAGTAGGTACTCAAAAATGTTTGTTGACTAAATGGTTAAAGGAAAGAAGAAAAAACAAATTGAAAAACATCAACGATTTGAGATTTGTTGTCAAATATCTTCTATAAGAGTTCAAACTTCTCAGAAAGGACCAGAAGATTATCAATGACCAATGCCAGAGGATTCCTTTCTAATGCCTGGGTGCAATCAAAAGGGCACTGGGAATTTTGATGAAAGAGCTCAGGGAAGGATGGAGATGTCATTTCTGAGCCTGGACAGAAAGGAAAAGATCATTCCAGAAGCATAGAGAGGCAAAGATAGGGGAGTGGTAATAGGAGAAGCATAGCTGATTAGATCCTGATGCCCTGTGGAACCCTGAGCCCAAGAAGTAAGCATTCACCAGTCCTGTCCTACCCACTTTCCTTTCCTGCCAGCTGAGATCAAAAGTTGTGCCTTGACCTTAGCTCCTGCCACCCCTCCACTCATGGCTGAAGCCTAGGGAAAACCTGACTACAATTAGATGAAATAATAGCATTGTTTTTACAGTATTGAATGATAGATGATAATATTAGCATGGTTCTGGGGTTCTGGGCATATAGCAAGAACGTATAATAAGTGGTGCTGAACGTAGTACTGTTTGAAAATTAAAATGCATTGGACTTGCAATGAAGAAAAAAGAATAAATTAATCCTAAAGCAAATAAGTCGATAGTCTAAGGAAATTGCTTCTCAGACTCCTTTAAATGTCATATTTAAGCTGTTTACATTAAACCAGAACAGCCTATCTTCCCCACTCATTTTCCTGGACTTCTCTTACTTGACTCACTAACCTGGCTCACTAACAGTGTATTTGTTGTTGTTGTTGTTGTTAAAGGAGGAAAGAATTGATCAGAATCAATTTCACATCTTTAGAAAAATCTATTTTGATTTGACAGAGCGTATACCCTTTAAGCATAAACAGGAGACATATTTACCATGTCTTCCAGGTTCACCCATGTTGTAGCATGTGCCAAATTTATTTCCTTTTTGAGACTGAATAATATTCCATTGTACGTATAGACCAAATTTTTTTGTTTATTCATCTGTCAGTGGACATTGGGGTTGTTTCCACCTTTTGGTTATTGTGAATAATGCTGTAATTTTCATTTTGGATTGTTCGTTGCTACTCTTTTGAAATATAATTGATTTTGAATATATTGATCTTGTATTCTGCAGTTCATCTATTAGTTTCAATAGTAATTTGGTAGATTCCTTAGGGTTTTCTATATTCTAGGGTCATGTTATCTGCAAATAAAGACTATTTACTTATTTCATTTCTATCTGGATGTCTTTTATTTCATTTTATTTCTATCTTAGTCCATTAAGGCTACTATAACAGAATACTGTAGAGTGGGCAGCTTAAATAACAGACATTTATTTCTCACAGTTTTGGGGGATTGGAAGTCCAATATCAGGCACCAGCATGGTCAGGTTCTTGGTGAATGCCATTTTTCTGGTTCACAGATACCTGTCTTCTGTTGTATGGTGACAGAGAGTGAGCTCTGGTCTCTTTATCTCTTGTAAAGGCACTAATCCCATTCATGAGGGCTCCACCTTTGTGATGTAATTACCTCTCAAAAGCCCCACCTCCAAAACACGATCTCATTGGGGATTTAGGTTTCCACATATGAATTTGGGAGGTGAGGCGACACAAGCAAACGTTCTATCTACAGCACTTGCCCAATTGCCCTGGCTAGAACTTCCAGCACAATGCCAAATAGAAGTGGTGAGAATGAGCAACTTTAACTTCTTCCTGATCTTTGATTTTTGGATGTTAAAGCAACCTTGTCTTCTTGAGATATATCTCACTTGGTTATGTTGTATAATTCTTTTTATATGTTGTGGGATTCAGTTTTCTAGGATTTTGTTGAATATTTTTGTGTCTATATTCATGAAGGATATTGTAGTTTTTTTCTTTTTGTGATGTCTTTGGTTTTAGTATATTTAGTATAATGTATTTAGTATAATGTATTTGGCATTGTTGCATCAGTTTTGACATATTCTTTGCTCTTCTGTTTCTTTGAAATAATTTGTAAAGGATTTGTGTTAATTCATTAAAACTAGCTCAGCTTTTAGAATTGGGGAGTGGGGTGAATGAGCATAGTTTTTCCATGGGTAGACCTATGATTAATTTCCCTATCTCTCACTCCTACTTTCCATACCTGTAGGGGAGTGCGCCCCAGAGTTCAGCTGAGAGGATTGGCTCCCGTTCCCACAGCAGCCCCTTAATGCTCACTTTCTGTGAGCTGCACTTTTTTTCTGCTCTGTTTATATACTTTCAATGGTTTATAATATTTTGGTAATCTTTTATTTGCAAATGACTCTTCTGCAATTCTCTCTGCGATAATGCATTTATTCCCTTTGATATCTCTACTGCTCTTTCAAAGGGGGCTCATGAAAAAGAAGAGGCAAATGTGTCCTGAACCCACCATTTAATCATGAGATGACGGGTCAGTGCTTAACATAGAGATTAATACTTTGTAGCTGCTCCCGCAATGTTTGTGAGCTTGAAAGGAATTAAATCTGTTGTATTGGAACTTCAGAAACTATATTACGTTGTTTGTAGTACTGCTTTTTTCCCTATTTACAAAATTGAAATATCATTTGATTTGTTTTTATATCTCTGAACACGCAACTCAAATAATCATTAATTTTTTAGAAGTTTTCACTTAAATGATATATATTCTTTAGAAGGATTTTAATGATACATGTGTATACACATGCAGACATGTGTATGCATATACATACACATATATATTCAAAATATTGTAGCCATATTGAATTAACATTGAAATTTTCATTGTAAAGTGACTTTTTATTCTTATTTGGGGGTCTTAATTGCAGTAAAATGTTATCAAAATCTAAATTGTCTAAATAATTCTTACATTTAAGGAGATGTGGGATTGTTTGGTTTTTCTTTATTATAACCACAGAGATTTTAGATATGTTTTCTAGAGTCTGAATTTTGTTTCAGAATTTTCTTAATAATGAAAACCCTTAAAGACTTTCAGAAGTAATTTAGTCAATTCCTCTTGCCCTGAGCTGAAATCTTTAATTCTTTTGCAGGCATCTCAAGATAAAAGTACTCCATCTCTCAGTAAAACATTTCCATACTTACTGTACTCTTGAGAAATTCTTTTTCACATCTGACCTGTTCCAATTTGAGCTTGTCTCCTTTCTTTTACCCCCTGACATTTTAAGGAGACTGGAACATCCTGGAAGGATTCACATAATCACCCAAACAAGTTACGGCTTCATCATCTGACTTTTGAAAAATGCCAAGAGCTATTATCGTTAAAGTTAAATAATGCCATAGGATGATAATTAATTTGATTCTTAACTGTTCAGTGTCATCTCCCTGCACAGAGAAGCAATGACATATAATAGGTAATAAATTGGTTAAGGGCATGGGGTTTAGTGTTAGTCATACTTACATTTCCATCCTGGTTTCTCCACTTACTAGCATGTCTCCATACTTTGTTCAGTCTGTTTCCTCTTCTGTAAATTGGGATCATAATGCTGCTTCCCTCATATAGTAGGTAAGACTTCAACAAGGTACTATGTATAAAGGGCCTCACCCATATAAAGGGCACTCATAGAGCCCCATAACTATTAATTTTTATTGTTTCTTACCTATAGCAGACCCATTCTATTAAAGGAGAGCATGAGCCATTGCGCCCAGCCTGACTTTATCCTTTTAATAAAAAATGATAAAGTTCTATATTCAGAAGTTGTCAGTACTGCACTACTATTCTTTGCATCTGTTCCTCAATTCATCAAATGTTTATTGGTACCTTGCCCTGCTTGGAATGTCTTTTAAATTTATTTCCATGGCTGCGTTTCTTGTATGATGCTTGCTTAATTTTGTCAATTAAAGTTTGAAGAGGAAAAAGTGCATGCAAATTTCAGTATCAAAATACACATAAAACATCATTTCATATTCCTCTCCATTGCCAAAGTTTCTCCTTTCTTTTTTCAAATGTTAAAAGCTGAACAGACTGAATTCCTTCCACCTTAAAATAATTTTTTTAATTGACAAATAATAATTGTACATACTTAAGGGGTACATAAAGATGTTTCGATATATATTCTCTATAGTGATCAGATTAGGTATATTAGCATATCCATCATCTCAAACATTAATCAGTTATTTGTGTTGGGAATGCTCAATACCCTTCTAGTTATTTGAAAATACATAATATTTTGTTGTTAACTATAATCATCCTACAGTGGTATATAGCACTAGAATTTATTTCTCCTACCTGTAACTGTGTATCCTTTAACAAATACCTCCCTACCCTGCCAGCCTCTAATATCCTGCCTTTTTACTTCTATGACATCATGTTTTTAGCTTCCACATATGAGTGAGAACATGTGGTGTTTAATTTTCTGTTCCTGCTTATTTCACTTAACATGATGTCTTTCAATTCCATCCATGTTTCTGCAAATGACAGGATTTCCTTCTATCTTTTTAATAATAAATGTACTCCCCAATTATTGTCCCTTTTTAGGTTTCATACTGAACCTAAATTTTAATAATATAATGTAGTCCTCAATTATTGTCTCTTTTTAGGTTCCATGTTGAGGCTGCTTGGTTTGGATTACAGTGCTAATAAGATTAGCGTCTCATCTGTTTTAGTCTCTCATGAGTCATTTTCTTCATTAAGGGAATGGCGGGAGGAAATGTGTGAGAATAAATTTTATTGTCTGCTAATTGTGTACCTGATTCTGGCTCTTTGATGTTGATCACTGAAAATGAATGGACAGCTCACTCTGAGCTCATCACTACTAACTTCTCAAACTTCACCAAAGATGCCTCTAACAATGGCAGAGTGCAAATGTGGGTTCTCAGGAGTCTATAGGATAACTTAAATTGGAATCTTTAAACTCAAAATTTCTTTGAATTATTGTACTTCATTTTAAAAATTCACATCCTTTTTAGATCTTAAGCAATAGCATTATTGTTTTTAATATAAAATAATATTTCCTCTTTCTGAGCACACAGACTCTATATCCCAGTCTCCCTTGGAATTAACAACACAGGCCCATACGATTAGGTTCTAGGTAATAGAAAGTGGGTAGAAGTGAGGTACCGCTCTTCTAGGCCTGGCCGTAAAAGCCTGTGCATGATTGCCTGTGCTTTTTTTCCCTCTTCTATGGGGACCCCAGAAGCCACATGTTCAGTATGGTAGTGATACAGGTGCAAAGAGCCGAGATTCTGCATCCCTATGTGGAGGCAAGGAGCTCAATAATGCAGCACATTGTCACATGAGAAAGAAAGAAACTTTTAGTGTGTTAAGCCACTAGGATTTTAGGGGTGGTCTGTTATAGTAACTATATTAATTTCTTTCTTTTTTTCACAAATATCAGTGAACTCTACCAGGGTAACCATTGAGAGAATATGCTCAAAATACCACAGGGGAAAAATGCAATATTTTAGAGCTAGTTTGGGTTGAAATTTTGGCAAGTGAATCTTCTTGTCAAAAAGAAAAATTATTTGCATCCTTTGGCAGATTTAGAATAGTTTCTGACCCACTGCCCTTCTGTCTCAATATTTTATTAAAACATGACTGATGATGCCATTTCTTTTACACTGTGATCATTTCTATCATTTATATATTGTCTCAGAAGATTAATCTTCCTAATATTTGCTGTTTTCATCAAATGCAAATCCTAAGACTTGTAACACTCCCACTCATGCACCTGTTCTCAACACATTTCCAATTGTCCCTGGCCACAACCAGGAAAAACCATTCAAGGGTGAGCTTTCACCATATTTAGACATTGTGTTGCCCAGATAATTCCCAGACTGATTTATTCAACCAACAATCTCTCATATTTTTGTTATCCCCAAACCACTTAGTAGTTGTTAAGTGGACTCTTGGACCATTAATTTTAAGTGAACAGAAAGAGGCATGATTTGTATTTAAATTATAAAAACTTAAGGCAATATTAAAGGTAAGAATAATTGTTTCATGTCAGTGGAAGACGGCTGATCTCACTATTAACCTTCCACTCAGTTTTTGGCTAAATAATTGAAACATGAGGTTCTACATGCAGTATGTTTCTTTCCTGCCTCTCTACTGCTACTCAGTTAAAGATTTCAAAATTACAATGATAGGTCATTGGGAATGTCAGCAGGTGATTGAGGGCTTCATCTGATAATTCGGTTATCAGAATGTTATCTCAGTCCAGCTTAAATGTGGACTGAGATATGATGAGGATAAAGGGTGGACAGAGAATGAATGAAGAGATTTATCAGTGAGTACCTTGAAAACTGTAAGTCCATAATGGAATCAAAACCTGGCAATTTCATTGGTTTTACTTGGGCTTAGTAAGAAACTCCTAATCTACTCTGATTACATTGCACTCTATAGAGCAGGGGTCCCATGACCCATTGGGAACTGTCTGCACAGAAGGTGAGCAGCTGGCAAGCATTACCTCCTGAGCTCCGCCTCCTCTCAAATCAGCGATGGCATGAGATTCTCATAAGAGCGTGAACTCTATCATGAACTGTGCATGTAAGGGATGTAGGCTGTGTGCCCCTTATTGGAATCTAATTACGCCTGGTGATCTGAAGTGGAACAGTTTCATCCCAAAACCAACCCCTCCGCCCCGTCCGTGAAAAAATTATCCACAAAACTGGTCCCTGGTGCTAAAAAATGTTGCTGACCACTGCTGTAGAGCAATTCTTTATGTTCTATTGTGGCATCTTGATGTATTTTTTTAAGCATGCCCAAGATTTCATTGTTTTGTTTTCTCTAACGAGAAAGAAAATAATCCAATATTGGGAATAAAATTCCTAGTGACTGAGGCATTTGTTCCACAGCTTGTTTTGTTTTAATCCTGACCCTTTATCCTCATCATTGGAAACTGGCAAAAGCTTATCCCCAGACTGGTAAGTCCTGGCTTGTCAAGGTAATTAAGAATATTGCTGAGATACACCACATTGGAAGTGACAGAAATGGTCTTTATTGGCATTATCAGTGTCCTGGAGAAATTTTCCCATCCATGATTTTTCAGCTCCTAGGATGTTTCCCTGTGGCAACCAACATTTTTTTCAGTGAGGAAAAATGTATCTGTAGTCACTGCCCATCTCCTGGCAGAATGTGTTCAAAGGTGTACCCTCAAGAGCTGCAAGATGATCAGAATTCTTATTTTCACTATTTCCTTTAACATTTCGGTCAGGAGGTACCATGGTAGACTGCTAGTTAACCTCTGAAAACCAAGCAGTATGTGGATTTACATTTAGGGGCTACTCTCATAACCTTGTAATAACCTGGGCCTCTGTCATAATTGAGTACAACACATCTTTTTCTGTCTATGTAGTGCCTCCAAAGCAACTTTAATTTTAGAAAATATCTTCTATGGTTTGGGTTTTCTATATCACAACAACCAGAAGTCATTAGGCAGTTTTTATCTATACAACACTGGCTAAAAAGCAAAATCTCTACCAGCATGCATTTGATGGGCATCATTGATTATGTGTGATTTCCAGCAGTTTGTTTCAGTATAATACTTATCAGCCATTAACACTGGGTGGCTAGTTTTCCAAGCATATCCTAAAAAGGGAGACCCAGATACATTTTTGGTGTGCAAAGTATTATATTGATGCCTCTTGTCTTCTTCCAGTGGCAAAATTAATCTGTTTTATACTGAAAAGTACTAATACTCACTGAGGTAAATTTTTTTTCTACGGAGCACACTCTGCTGTATGCGCAAACAACACACTTGAGCAAGGTCTCATGAAAGATAATGCGTGGGACCAGAAAAACTGAAGACCAAAAGACCCAATTCCCTCATATTTTAAACCATCAAACAAATCATTTTCAGTGACATTAATTCCAATTTCCAGATATTCATTGTGATCCTTATTTTGTACTTTTTGAGCTCTTTCATCATGAAATTGCCAAAAGCAATTGCAGCAAAAGCAAAAAATGACAAATGGGATCTAATCAAACTAAAGAGCTCCTGCACAGCAAAAGAAACAACCATCAGCATGAACAGGTCACCTAGAACGGGAGAAAATTTTTGCACTCTACCCATCTGACAAAGGTCTAATATCCAGAATCTACAAGGAACTTAAATAAATTTACAAGAAAATAAAGCAACCCACACAAAAAGTGGGCAAAGGATATGAAAAGACACTTCTCAAAAGAAGATATTTGTGTGGTCAACAACCACATTTTAAAAAAAGCTTATCACCACTGGTCATTAGAGAAACACAAATCAAAACCATAATGAGGTACCTCACACCAGTCGGAATGGCAATTATTAAAAAGTCAAGAAATAAAAGATACTGGCGAGGTTGCAGAAAAATAGGAATACTTTTACACTGTTGGTGGGAATATAAATTATTTCAACCATTGTGGACGACAATGTGGACAGTGTGCAATTCTTCAAAAATCTAGAACCAAAAATGCTATTTGACTCAGCAATCCCATTACTGGATATATGCCCAAAGGAATATAAATCATTCTATTACAGAGATACATGCATGAGTATGTTCCTTGCAGTATGCTTCACAATAGTAAAGATATGGAATTAACCGAAATGCCCATCAATGATAGACTAAGAAAACATGGTACATATACACCATGGAATACTATGAAGCCATAAAAAGGAACAACACCATGGAATACTATGCAGCCATAAAAAGGAACAAGATCATGTCTTTTGTGGAGACATGGATGGAACTGGAAACTATTATCCTGAGCAAACTAACAAAGGAGACGGAAAACCAAATATCACGTTTTCACTTACAAGTGGGAGGTAAACAATAAGAACACATGGACACAGGGAAGGGAACAACAAACACTGGGGCCTGATAAGTGCAGCAAACCACCATGGCACACATTTACCTATGCAAGAAACCTGCACATTCTGCACATGTATCCCAGAACTTAAAATAAAACAATGTGCAACCTTTTCCAAAGAAACCTTTCTTGGTTTTTAAAGAACAGAGTAGTACCTTGTTTTACCAATTAAAGTAGTATTAGCCATCTTTATTTTTTTTCCTCCAGCAAGTACCCCACAGGGCTTTTCCTTGCAATTTACATTAACCAAGTCCATCCTATCCCTCTCTCTCTCTCTCGTGTGTGTGTGTGTGTGTGTGTGTGTGTGTGTGTGTGTGTGTTGTCTTTATGTTCTTTCTGTTGCTTGCCAGAAGCATGTACTACTACTAAGGCTTTATAAATTTCCTGTTCCTAAAACCATTTGTTTATTCCTCTCACATGCCTCCTTCCACTAGTCATTTAAAACTAGTAAAACTCATTTCTTTATTCTGACATTATGGTTCCATTTTCCACAAATCTCTGTTTCTTGGCCTGGACGCATATTTTGCAGAGCTGCAATTTAAATTTAATTTTATGCAATTTTTAATTTCCCAAATTATTAGTCCTCAGTATAACTTTGGTGTAATTTACATAATCTTCATTATGATCTCCCTCTTGTTGAACATGTAGCTTGTTTCCAATTTCTCACATTAAAACATAATGTTGTAATACACCTTTAGTCATAGCATCTCTCTTCTGATGATTTTTTTTTTTTTTTTTGTGACAGAGTCTTGCTCTGTCACCAGGCTGGAGTGCAGAGGCACAAATCTTGGCTCACTGCAATCTCCACCTCCTGGGTTCAAATGATTCTCCTGCTTCAGCCTCCCAAGTAGCTGGGACTACAGGTGCCTACCACCATGCCCAGCTAATTTTTATATTTTTAGTAGAGACGAGGTTTCACCATGTTGGCTAGGATGGTCTCCATCTCTTGACTTCGTGATCCATCTGCCTTGGCCTCCCAAAGTGCTGGGACTACAGGGGTGAGCCACCACACCTGGCCAAACTATGATATGTCTTTATGCTAAGTTCATAAGAGCAGGATTACTGATGCAAAGGTATAAATATCTTTATGATCTTTTATTACAGGATTGGCATAAGGCTTTCCCAAAAGCATTATTCCAATTTTGTAATGCAAACAAAATGACTGATACATATTCTTGACCTTACGAAAGCAGTAAATTAAATCATGAATGCAGCATCTGCAGATGGCTTGTCCTGCATTCATGCTGCAGGAAGTTCAGGTCACAATTTTGAGTTTGTTCTTTTATTTTTAATCAACTTCTGCTCTTAAATCTTAGAAGTACACAATACCAACTTCCAGCATAACAGAGAATTAATCATAAAGACTGATTAAAATGTTATTATGAGAATATTACACTAGTGTCATTTTTAGCTTATGACACTAATCAATGTCATTTAACCTTATAAAAAATTATCTAAAAGGCAACTGCAAAATATTTTATTGAAAATTCAGAAAAGTTACTTTAAGACAGATTTTTTCATATTGTTATAAAGAAAAATGCTAAAAGAATTGACTTGAATGCAATGATATTTCATCTTCAAACAAAATCATTTTGAAAAACAAAAACCAACCCACAGCTTAATTTATCCAGAATGTAAACATGTATTTTCCTATTTGTTATAAAGAAAACTCTAATGAAGTATTTTTAGTATGTTCTTTTCGAAACAACTATTGGACCCAATTTAAATAGTAAATTAGTATTAGTATACAATTCACATAGATTACTGATTTGTGTGTGTGCACTCATGCATGTAGGAACTAGCTAATTTTAATATGAAAGTCTAAGAATCAGAGTGATCTGCCATTTCACTTATCATAGGGCAATAAATAGCATTTCTAGCCATTTCTTAAGCATGTTTCCTTATCTCATAGGTCAAAATTAATCAAAGTTTAGCCTAGTAAGTGCCAGAGGCATAAACATGACAAACCATAATGCTGGCAAAGTGTTAACTATTACAGCCAGGAATTTAAGGTTAGGAAATATATTACTATACTTTTCAGATCCAAGTTTCTCAAATTTTCTTATTAGGGAAAGCTTAGTGAGCCAAAAAGATCAGATTCATTTTTTAAAAAGTCATTATTTTATATTATTAATGTTCTTATTTTTACCAAATTATTTTATTCCTTAACAGATGGTATTGAGCCACTGATGTCATTTAAATAAATGTATTTATTATTTACATTAGCTCTATTTCAAATCTTCTCCCTTTCAAATGAAGAATGAAGTGAGGTCAAGACCTAATTTGTGTATACTGTCAGTAAACAAATCTACTACTCAGATGCCGTACTCAAATCTGTGAGAAGACATAAGCTATAGTAAGACTTGTGCTTTGCCAAGTCTTACTATAGAAATGGCACTAATATAATACTTTAATATTTCAAGAAATGTTTTATAGTACTTTGCAGTTAAAGAGATTTTATGTAACTACTATGAAACTGCTAAGATTAGACACTGTTAGGAAATTCAAAACATGTACATTGACATACAATGCTTGTAAATATGTAAGTGCATTGTCTAGGCAAGAGGCAGAAATCATTTTAAGAATACGACTAAATATAATGTGGCGTTTGCTAACACAGACTTTTTTCATTTGGTAACACCGTCTAAACTGGTTTTTAACCAAGAATACGCTGTAGCTCTTATTTTCTTAACTGTGAAAAAAAAATCTGGCTATGTGGGGAAAAGAAGATTGTCCAAAAAAAATGTCTGAGAACTAGCGCTTTGACAAGTTGACCCTGATACTGATTAAACTCTTGGGTATAAAGGAACACTGATAACTGAGTCGGAACAGAGCTCATTAGAGGTAAATAAAACTTTACTTTTCTCCCCCTCAGTAGCAGAAAAGGCTCTCAGGCAACTGCTTAACTTTCAGTGAAGAGTTCTTCACTGTCATGGCCGACAAAATGCTGAAGTCATTTTAGTCACAATGTGATGATCCAAAGGCAATGAGATACAAAATTTGACAGGTGCAATCACTCATTTCTGCAGGCTCCCAAAATAAAAGGAAGAGCTGGTATAATCAAAATATCATCTCCAAAATCTTTAGGAAATTTTACAACTCATTAAAACTAAATTTTCAGAGAAAAAATTACCCACTGGTTATTTTCACACAAAAAAGTATCATTAAATACCCTTAATAAGAATACATTTACGCTTTCCATCTAAATAGTGTTTCTTGTTGAGAATTAAAACTTTCTTCCTTTTTAGCCCCTCTTCTTTTCTGCATTTCAACTTTTTCTTGTATTTAAAGTATTCATCATTTAGTGAATGATATTATCAACCAGGCTTCCTTTAGCAATTCTTATGGAAAGGAAGCCTGGTTGACAATATACTCAAGATATATTTGTGCTGAATTTAAAAATTATTTATTGCTATGATCAACTATTCAAATTTCATTGCATTTGACAAATTCCATAAAGACAATAAACGAGCCAAAATGTAAAAATAAAATAACATAAAGTTTTTTAAACATCTAATTCAAGATTATGCAATATTAGTTTCAGTGAAGATTAATTTCCCTATAGCTTCTGCATTCTCTTAGTATGACTAAAGGTTCAATGTAACAAATTTGATATAAAAGTATCTCAATTACTGGTGATACCTAATGTGAATGGTTAAAAAAGTTTTGATTCTTATGACTTTGTACCAAAATAAAGCTTCTGATATATCTTTAGGATTGTATTTGATGACCAGTTAATGATATAAGCAAGAACTATTTGAATGAAGTTAACATTTACATATAAAAATAGAGTATTTAAACTATAGTGATCTTGACGGTATCTTCAAGTATAGTATGCTAGCAAATTAAAGTATCACCGGCCTGGGTAAACACTTCATGTTTTAAAGTATGAATTTTTTTAAAGTCAGGAGACCATTCTATTCTCAATAGTTTTCATCTTCCCCAACAACTGAGAGATTCTTTATCTTGGTTAGTAATTGGGCTTGAAAAATCTGGAATAATGAAATTTATTTCTCTGAAAGAAGCCTACAGTGTCTCAATATTTAGTAGGCAGTTTATTATTATCTTGATTTTTTTTTCTAAGCATGAATCCCTTTATGATTTATGCTTATTGTATTTTTTTGTGTTTGTTTTAGATTTAAGAGTTGAGATGTCCCTCAGTTACTCAGGCTGGAGTGCAGTGGCAAGATCATAGCTTACCACAACCTCAAACTCTTGGGCTCAAGGGATCCTCCTGCTTCAGCCTCCTGAGTAGCCGGAACTACAGGTACACACCATCACGTCAGGCTAACTTTTTAAAAATGTTTATGTTTTATATAGATAGGGTCTCACTATCTATATAGTTGCCCAGGCCGGTCTCACGATCCTAGCCTCTCAAGTGATCCTCCCAACTTATCCTCCAGAGTAGCTGGGATTGTAAGCATGGACCACCACACCCAGCTGATTTTTTTTTATTTTGCTCATAATAAATAAAAGGTTGTGATAAGAAAAGCCACAGGGCTGGAAAGAGTCCACAAATCCTCTATTTTTTTGAGGTATCTATTTTCTGCCACTTGGGAAGATGGTGCCTACAAAACCCAGGAAAGGAATGAAACAATAAAAAAAAAGCTCAAGCCACAACTAACATAGCTGGGCACACATTTTACTAGCCAACATTTTCAACAGCAAGTGGTCTCTACTCTGTTTTAAAATAACATAGCTTCTTTCTCTTGCTGCGGTTTATATAGCCAGGGTGAGACTTCTTAAGATTTCCCTGATTTTCTGCTCAGGTCACATATACTATTAAAAAATGCACATTCACTTTCAAAGTATTAAAATATAATTAAATAGATTCAAGACTAAAATTAAGCTGAACATAATTTATTCCTTTTCTTGGACATGATGTGAAAAATAAAACATCCTGGCCTGGGAGTCAGAGATTAGGTTCTCTTGATCTCAAGGCTGAGGGGTCTTGACCAAGTTACTTAACTTTTTTGGGCCTCCATTTCCTCTGACGAAAAATAAGGGAGTTCCACTGGATAAGTTTTAAAGCCCCTTTTCAAATTTCATTCAAACACTAAGTCAGGTTCTTGAACAGTGCCTCTTGATTATGAAGATCAACTATCATTGATAGAGTATAATATTAATTTATTGTTTACAATTTTCTGATGCTTACATTATGTTAATGAGAATTTTCTATATTTCCAGGAGCTAATCATTATTATCTGGCTCACTAATGAAACCATAACTGAGATTCTTTTTTTTACATTATACATAAAGTTTACTAGGGCATTCACGGGGATGATGTGGAGAGCCCTTGTTGTATATATGTTCTTATTTTATTATTTTATTGTTGAAATCCTATTCCCTTCTCAAGTTAGTGGCAAAAGAATAGCATAAAAGAGAAATATCCTGGTTATTTCTTACTGAGATAAAAGACTAATAGAAGTATTTTTATTCTTTAATTTTTTTTCAATTTTCAGAACTTAATTTTTTGAAACTATTGCTAACACTTAAAACCAAGGATTTGTCATAGGTTTACCGCTGCTGGTAAAGAGTTACAATTACTTCCAAAATATTAATATTGTGCCAAAAGAAAATGGAGTTTGTTACCATTTTTAAGTATATGACAAGGCATTTTACTAGTTATTTTGATAATTTTCAGAAATGAGACAAAAATAGAACACTCACGATTCTGCTTTTACTATTTCAAACCAGATGTTAAGCAAGTTGAATTCAAATTTAGAAAAGGACTTTGTGCAGTGCTGGCTACAACTGTGGGAGTGGGATAAATAATTTCTTCAACAGTTACATATGTACCTAGTAAGAAACCAACAACTCCAGTGAATGCTATAGAAATATTTTTCAGGATCATCCATATGTTATAATGTTCCTTAGAAAATGTAAGAATTTCAACCAAAGGTGGTAGGATCAGGGCCAATGTGCTGCTGCTCACAGCTCCAACGAAGGAAATCACAATGTCTAAACGAGGAATAAGAATTGCTCCAGCACCTAGAAAATGAAAATAAATATTTTTCTTATTTAAATGTTTATTACTTACATGAATACTAGAAGTCAGTATTTTCAATACTGAAAATAATTACTAAAAATAATTAATGAAAGTTGGGACTACTAAACTATTGCCTGTGGAAAAAATCTGTCATATTTTGTTCTAAGCTAGAAAGAGACAGAAAGACCAAAATATGAGTGACATTTCCTAGACTTTCACTTGTCAACAGTTTCTTATGAAAACAACTTTTACTTTTTTGCTTTAAAATTCTGGGCAAAGAAGTTTTGATAGTTTATTTTCAAAGCATTTGCATTACTTTGCCTGCCAATACAGCTCAATAATGCACAAAACGTGGAGTGGTGGGACAAAAATAAATGGGAGGGAAGAGATAGCTATTCCTTAAAGTAGAATTCCAATTAATCAAAATAGAAGGAACAATGGAAACAGAAAAACATTAAGTAAATACCACAATAATCACTGGATAGGAAGAATCATTGTAGAATGCTGAAATTAGTGGGCAAAAACTGGATGAGATCTGGACAGTTACAGAGTTTCAAAATATCTTCCTTCAAGATACTTATTAATTATAAAGGGAAAACTAGTACCTTTACAGTGGAGAAATATGTCAAGAGACCACCTTAACATATTTAAATTAACATCACCAATAAGACACTGATATTATGATGTGATACACTGAGAAGTGCACAGCATCATTTCCGTGGGATTCTTGTTAAAAATCCTTCAACCTAATCAAGTAAAATACTTCAACCTAATCAAGAGAAAGCATCAGAAAAACTCAAATTGCAAGAAATTCCACAAAATTACCGACATTTTGAAAGTGTCAAGGTCAAGAAAGACTGAGAACATCAAGGACAGTCAATATTGGAAGAGACACATGACTACGATAGCTAAATTCAAGTGGAACGATGTCTTACGTCCTGGACCAGAAAAGGATTTTAGTGGGAAAACTGGCGAGATTATAAGAAGGTCTATTAAGTAGTTAAAAGCACTGCATCCATGCTAATTTCTTGGTTTTAATAACTGTACTGTGTTTATAGAAGCTGTGAACATCAGAGGAAGCTGAGTAGAGGTTTATGGTTAACTACTTTTGTTTACAACCTTTCTGTCTAAATTACTTCAAAATGAAAAAAAAAAATAGTACTCTGTTATTGTCACCAGATTTCCAAACTGTTGACAAGTTTTCTGCAAGTTCTGGTCTGGCGCTTTCTTGATCTTCTAAAAATGCATCAACAGAAGGTTTGCAAAAACTAAGACATATTCCTTCTTTACTTGTCCTTAAATGTTTTGTTAAATGACTTGTTGAGGGTTTGCAGTTGCCACCAGAAATAAGAGCTGTGGTTTGCTCATATGTAGGCTGTGAAAACTATATCACCACTGCTACCAATGGTGGTTACATCACCACAGTTCCTCTTTGGGGACCCATTTATACCATGTGTTGAAAATATATATGTGTGTGTGTGTGTGTGTGTGTGTGTATGTGTGTGTGTGTGTGTGTGTGTGTGTATGTGTATGTATGTATATATATATATATATATCTGTAAATATATAGTCCTATTAGTAACTTAGCTTTCAATTTGCAATATACTGGTTTATCTACTTCTTAATTTTTATTTTATGATGTTTTCTTTTTTCTATTCTTTCTGTGGCTCTCAATATTTTCCAGGAGGTTTTGTGGGATCAATTTGGAACTAAATTCTCACCATGTTCCTCATATAACCAGAAGTTATTATTTATCATTCTGTATTCAAATTATTATGAAAGCTAAAGCTTTAAAAACTGCTTTGAAGTTATAAACTGAACTTTACACCTATAGGGCTAAAGTGGCATAACCCTTTATAAATGAAATAACTGACTCTAAAGAAGTAGAAATAACTAGCTCTAAAGAACTCTAAAGTAGAAATACTTTATAAAGTAGATTCTTCATCTAATGGATGCTTGCTATAGGCTTTTAACTTTGCTCTCTAGGGAACTATACAGCATAATTCTGAAACATAATTAAAACCTCTCAGAATTCATTGAACATGATCATTTGTGGAGACATGCTTCACCTAGTTATAGTTAGTAGCATAAAAGTAAAGCCAGACACATGGGCAAAGACTTCATGACTACAACACCAACAGCAATGGCAACAAAAGCCAAAATAGACAAATGGGATCTAATTAAACTAAAGAGCTTCTGCACAGCAAAAGAAACTATCATCAGAGTGAACAGACAAATTACAGAATAGGGAAAAATTTTTGCAATTTATCTACCGACAAAGGGCTAATATCCAGAATATACAAAGAACCTAAACAAATGTACAAGAAAAAAACAACCCCATCAAAAAGTGAACGAAAGATATGAACAGACACTCCTCAAAAAGAGACATTTACGCATCCAACAAATATATGAAAAAAAAAGCTCATCATCACTGGTCATTAGAGAAATGCAAATCAAAATCACAATGAGATACCATCTCATGCCAGTTAGAATGGTAATTATTAAGAAGTCAAGAGACAACAGATGCTGGAGAGGATGTGGAGAAGTAGGAACACTTTTACACTATTGGTGAGAGTGTAAAATGCAACCATTGTGGAAGATAGTGTGGCAATTCCTCAAGGATCTAGAACTAGAAATATCATTTGACCCAACAATCCATTACTGGGTATATACCCAATGGATTATAAATCATTCTATTATAAAGACACATGCACAAGTATTGTAGCCCTGTTCACAACAGCAAAAACTTGGATCCAACCCAAATGCCCATCAGTGGTAGACTGGATAAAGAAAATGTGGCACATATACACCATGGAATACTATGCAGCCATAAAAAGGATGAGTTCATGTCCTTTGCAGGGATGTGGATGAAGCTGGAAACCATCATTCTCAGCAAACTAACACAAGAACAGAAAACCAAACACAGTATATTCTCACTCATAAGTGGAAGTTGAACAATGAGAACACATGGACACAGGGAGGGGAATATCATATATCGGGGCCTGTCGGGGTGGGGTGATAGGGGAAGGACAGCATTAGGAGAAATACCTAATGTAGATGATGGGTTGATAGGTGCAGCAAATCACCATAGCACGTGTATACTTATGTAACAAACCTTCATGTTCTGCACATGTACCCCAGAACTTAAGGTATAAAAAAATAAAAAGGTAAGGCCAAACAAATATGACTAGAATCTTGCCACCTTCTGAAGAGACTTTCAATTTGGAATCCATTTTTCCTTGTTTATCTATAATCCAAGCTCTCACTAGCAAATCAAGTAAAATATTGTTTGAAAACTATGTTGGGAATACTATAGCATTTTAGAATTTATAGACAAAATTTCCATCTAGAAGATACTTTGAAATCATGAAGTATAATTCCCATCTAAAATCTGTTTAAAGTCAGATTTTAAAAATTACATAACCAAAAGATATTTGCAAGTAAAAATCGCTTGAAATATGCCATTGCCAATGTTATTAGTAAACAAAGGAGACAAGTATATATGCTTTTAGCCAAAACCAACATATATTACTAAAAACTCAAAGGAGAGTTTAAGATAAGGATAGTTTTACTCATTACAAATACTATGTCATTTACAGACAGCTATTATGAATAGATCTATTAAGTAGTAGTCAGACTTATTAGCATTTACCAAAACTATAAATAACAAGAAAAAGAATGTATCCTTAGTGCATAAAGTTCCCTCTGATACTAAAATAAAAGCCTATTTAAGTCCATTATTTGCATCTGAAGGGTAAATGTAGATACATCAGAGTACAAAACAAAGCACTTGATATTACAGCACCAAAAACAAAAAATGTAGAAAATAACTTAGCACATCAATTTTAATTATACAAATAGTTACTGGTGCTATCCACATACCTACTGACTCTAAGACATGATATCAGGATACACAAAGGTACTTTTTAAATCTGCAAATGCAACTAACTTAAATGAAGGATTTTAGTGGGTTTTCTACACAAACTACTAAAGATTTATAGATTTTGATACTTATATAGTCATAGTCTACTATATATTATAAAAATAAGGACAGTTTAAAAATTACAAACAGTAGAACAATCAAATTAGAGAATAACAGAATAGTACTTAGTATATTCTGTTGATTCAATTCATACACAGAATTGAAACATTGGTCTCAGTGTTTACTACAACACATTTAAAAATTTAATGGCTCATAGTATAGGTTTGTTTCTAAAATAAAAGATATTTATGTCCATGGTGACCTTTAGCTGGTTTGTACCCTACCTCCTCCCTCACTTGTGAGGTGCCTGTGCCTATATACCAGGTAAGTACCTAAAGGGAACCTGCAGGAGGAGACTGAATCATTTCTAAAGTTTTTGATGTTCACTAAGAAGATATTTTGAGAACATGATTCAAATGCTAAACGGATACTTGGATACAACCAACATAATCCAAGCTGATAAGTCCACTTCTTTATAGACCAATACAACAAACGTGGATTCAGTACTTGGAAAGGATTATGTAACACTGAAAGACATTCAATTTTCAATGCAAATCAGGCTGAGCCTCCATTCTCATTGCTAGTGCCACAAAGCCTACTCTACAAACTTAACAAGGTCTCATCAACTGTCTACACACATTTATCAGCAAAGAGTATGCCCCCAAATCTTTTCAAGTGCTTTGGAAAACAGACTAAAAAGCAGTTTTGCTATGAATATCAGCTGACTTTTACTTTAATTTGGAAGGTTATGTGCCAAAGACACAAAAGAAGTTCAGTGTCCAGTGATGTGTCCCAATATAGCAGAGAGAAATATTACATAGTTTTTGTTCTCTTTGTCCAAGGCATATATGGTTGAGTAGCTTTAATGACTTTTTTTTTTTTGAGACAGAGTCTCACTCTGTCACCAGGCACCAGGCTGGAGTGCAGTGGCGTGACCTCGGCTCACTGCAACCTCCACTTCCCAGGTTCAAGCAATTCTCCTGCCTCAGCCTCCCGAGTAGCTGGGACTACAGGCACACGCCACCATGCCCAGCTAGTTTTTTTTGTATTTTTAGTAGAGACGAGGTTTCACCATGTTGGCCAGGATGGTCTCAATATCTTGACCTCGTGATCCATCCGCCTTGGCCTCCCAAAGTGCTGGGATTACAGGTGTGAGCCACTGTGCCCGGCCAATGACTTTTAACTAAAAGAAAGCAGCAGCCCAGAAAAGGCTGCAGTTCTCTGTGCTATGAACTAAGCCCCTGACTTCTGGGAACAAACCCACAGTAGCAGATGTGGTATGGTCTGTGCCTCAGCAGATTCACAACTTCAGTATAACAATGCCAGCCAATGTGCAGAAGTGGGTGAAGTTATTAAAAAAATCTGAACCCCTTTTAACGTTGTCCTCAAGCTCCTTTACTTGAATTTCCATTACCAACTTTAAAAGAGGATATACTTTCAGAATAGAATTGTCTTACACCTATTGATAAAAACTTTTACTGAAATTAGTCTTTTTATTTAGTCATTACCAAAATACCAATAAAAGATATATTTTAAAAGTTCAAAATGTTTTAAAATATTTTTCCCACTGACTTTTTGTGTTAGTTATCAGAATATGGGCTTATTGACTTCACTCCTTAATATGATTTCTCTTATTAGTGATATAATTCACTAATTTAAGTAGTTACTTTGAAAAATACAGTTTATCTACTTTTCCAGCTTTACATTTCTCTTTTCAAACAAAATGTATAAGCCCAATTCTTTAAATCTAGGCACAAGCTCCCTGCCAGGCTGCTCAATGCAATTTACTGAGTTGCCCTGAATTTCCACCTCTATCATTCTAAATCATGCAAGATGGTTATTAATATCTTATGCAAGGAATTTCCAAAGCTGCTTGTTCCCCAGAACACTAGTAATCTGGTCCCTAGCATCATTTTAGGTAATCCCAGTTTAGTTTGGTGGTGCAATCATCTGTATATTTGTAGTTATAATAATAGTGACAATAATGATCATAACTTCCAGTTATTAATACTTTGTTAATATTATTTCTAACCCCACCAAAATGCCATAAGGAAGTTTTACTTTCATTTCATAGCTGAGGAAAGAGGAGCTCAACAATGTCATATAACTTGCCTAAACACAACAGCAAGCAAGTGGTAGGCTTGAGTTTGAATCCCCAGATCTGTGTGACTCCAAAACTTACACTCTTTCCACTATACGAAACTCAACCTCCCTTTCCATGAGTCTCCATTATGAATTCCAAATAGTAAGAAAATAAGCCACTAAAAGTATAAAAAACCAATACAAGTAAAATTAAACACTTTCTTGTAGGTAGTTATGGAGAAGTAAACTGTTAAAATATACAAAAACAGGAATTAAAAACCTAAGGAAAACTAGAACCAAAATAAAATGTGTATCAACAATGGAAGGGGTCCCATGTACACGTTATTTTAATCACCAGTAACGTAATTTTCAAAACAGCTTCATTAGTTATTTTAAGTGTGATAGGATCAGATTTGTGTTTTTCTTATGCGGTAGAAAAATAGAATTTTAACCTGAAAAGTAACACAGCTGGATGCATAAAATTGTTTCAAAAATATTGAAAAATACATCTTATGTAGCTTTCATTTTGAGAAATTCAACAATAAAAGAATTATTATGGAATACATAATGATACTTACAAGTAATACTAACCAAGAAGGATCTTATCCCAAATTCACAGATTTTTTTCCATTTAGTATGAAATTTGGATGTGATCCCAGGGATAATGATCTCTGCTGGAACATAGAACTGAATTGAATATGTCACAAAAATGCCAAAGGAATACAGAATTTTCACTGATTGATATAACCTGTTGAAAAAAATTTTCAAAATTTAGTCATTTTTTTTCCATTTATTTATTTTATTGCATTGTAGGTTTTGGGGTACATGTGAAGAACATGCAAAATTGTTGCATAGGAACACAAATGGCAGTGTGATTTGCTGCCTTCCTCCCCATCACCTACATCCGGCATTTCTCCCCTTGCTATCTCTCCCCAGCTTCCCACCCCCCACCCTCCCTCCCCTATTTCCCCCCAACTGACCCGTGTGTAGTGCTCCCCTCCCTGTGTCCATGTGTTCTCATTGTTCAACACCCGCCTATGAGTGAGAACATGCGGTGTTTGATCTTCTGCTCATTTTTAATGTGAATTTAGCTTTTCTCCTTTATTTTTAATATTAAGGTAAGTTAGAAATCCAGAATACCAAATTAGAACCTTACTACAAATGCTTGTTTATAAAAAGGCAAACTGGTCTCTAACTAAATTTCTAGATGATACAAGGACAATTCATTTTGACAAGACTGGAAAGCTTCAACATGCATGCCAGGGTTCGGGATATATTGGTAAAAAGATTTCATTAAGCCAATATTTTAAAGATTAGACTCAGCCCCCTGAAGAGCTAATATTTTCTCAACTTTCTTTTTAAAAATTGAGACTATAATATGTCTTTAATCCTGAGTCATAACCTCATTGATCTTTACATAGAAGAAAAACTCATTTTAAACTCTAAAGTACAGTTCTTGGTTGAAAATCTTCAGAGATATGTCATTAGTTGCAGAAATGTCATCTATCTTAAGTCTAAAAGCAGGCATCTAAACAGTGTCAACTTGCAAAGTTCTCTAAATTATACATACAATATGTTAAAATTACATTAAATAAGGGAAATAGAGTTGCTGGGTAAGGTTGTTATTTTTTGTACAAATTAACTTATTTCTTTGATATATAGCGCTTCAAAACAGCACACTAAAGATATTTATAAAAATATTTATATTTATTTTTATAAAATATTTAATTTTATATTTATAATTTATAATTTATATTTTTTTATATTATAATTTATATTGTATATATAATTTATATTATAATTTATAAATTATAATTTATAAAATTAAATATAAATATATTATAAATAAATATAAAATTTAAAATATAAAATTAAATATAAAATATTAAATATAAAATATTTAATTTTATATTTATAAAAATATAAAAAAGATATTAAAGATAAATATCTTTAGATTTCTACATTATGTATAACGTCCTGTTAAAACTTTGCATGTATGTCTTCATAAAGACTTCAGTAACTTTCTTATGCCTGGCAAAAGAAGACTTTTTAAATGTTGATAATGACATGAAAAGAAAACATAAAATTGTAGGACCTAGAGGAAGGAACATTACAGAATCCACTCTTTTGGGTAGCAGAATAATAAAATTAAAGTGCTGTACTTTTAAAAATTTTTAATATTTCACAACATTCAAAAGAATAGCCCAAATCACCTTGCATTTTTAAAGTAACAAAGCAGAGAGAACACTGTGGATTCAGAGTCCTGCAGCATCAGGGCAGTGATTAACACATATGTCCTCCATCAGCAGAAACATCTTCCCACAGTATTCTCAAAGTTCCACTTAACCACCTAAAATTCCTATGCACAGGGAAGAGTGTTTTCTTTCTTATAAAAAATGCAATCATTTTAAAAGGATTATATTCTTCTTTTGATAAATAAAAACCTCAACATTAATGGGTCTTTCAGTTTATTTTTGATGTCTTAAGACTTAAAGTAGTAAGGATTTTTAAATTTAAGTTCAAGGACACATGTGCAGGTTATATAGGTAAATTTGTATCATGGGGGCTTGTTGTACAGATTAGTTCATCATCCAGGTATTAAGCCTAGTACCCATTGGTTATTTTTCCTGATCTGCTCCCTCCTTACACCCTTCACCCTCAATAGGCCCCAGTATGTGTTGTTACTCTCCATGTGTTCATCTCTTCTCATCATTTAGCTCCCACTTACAAGTAAGTGTATGTGGTATTTGGTTTTCTGTTCCTGTGTTAGTTTGCTAAGTATAATGACCTTCAGCTCCAACCATGTTCCTACAAAGAACATAATCTTATTCTTTTTTATGGCTGAATAGTCTTCTATAATGTATACATACCACATATTCTTTATCCAGTCTATCATTGATAGGCATTTAGGTTGATTACATGTCTTTGCTATTGTGAATAGTGCTGCAATGAACACAGGCATGTATGTGTCTTTATAATAGAATGATTTATATTTCTTTGGGTACAAACTCAGTAATGGGACTGCTGGATCAAATGGTATTTCTGTTTTAAGGTCTTTGAGGAATCCCACCAACAGTTTCTAAGTGTTGTTCCTTTTTCTCCATAACCTCAATAGTGTGTTTTTGACTGTTTAGTAATAGCCATTCTGACTGGTGTGAGAAGGTATCTCGTTGTGGTTTTGATTTGCATTTCTCTAATGATCAATGATGTTGAGCTTTTTCTTTCACATGACTGTTGAGCTTTTTCTTTCATATGAGGTTGAGCTTTTTCATATGACTTTTTCTTTCATATGACACTTTGAGAAGTATCTGTTCATAACCTTTGCCCACTTTATTTTATTTATTTATTTATTTA
Organism: Sapajus apella; assembly: GCF_009761245.1. NCBI lineage: Eukaryota > Metazoa > Chordata > Mammalia > Primates > Cebidae > Sapajus > Sapajus apella. The sequence goes on along the minus strand of NW_022436974.1, from coordinate 8,815,297 downwards.
TTTATTGGGGACAGAGTCTCACTTTGTTGACCAGGCTGGAGTGCAAAAGCACAATCTTGGCTCATTGCAACCTCCACCTCCTGGGTTCAAGTGACTCTCCTGCCTCTGCCCCCCGAGTAGCTGGGACTACAGGCACCCACCACCATGCCAGGCTAATTTTTGTATTTTTAGTAGAGATAGGGTTTCACCATGCTGGCCAGGCAGGTCTCGAACTCCTGACCTTGTGATCCGCCTGCCTTAGCCTCCCAAAGCCTTTGCCCACTTTTTAATGAGATATTTTTCTTATAAATTTCTTGAAGTTCCTTTAAATGCTGGATATGAGATCTTTGGTGGATGCATAATTTGAAAAAATTTTCTTCCATACTCTCTGTTGATAAGTTTTCTTTGCTGTGCAGAAGCTCTTTAGTTTAATTAGATCCCATTTGTCAATTTCTGCTTTTGTTGCAATTGCTTTTGGTATCCTCATCATAAAATCTTTGCCCATTTCTATGTCCAGAATGGTACTGGCTAGGTTGTCTTCCAGGGTTTTTATGGTCTGGCATTTTACATTTAAGCTTTCACTTCGTCTTGAGTTAATTTTTTGTTTATAGTGTAAGGAAGGGGTCCAGTTTCAGTCTTCTGCATATGGCTAGCCAGTTATCCTAGCACCATTTATTGAATAGGGAATCCTTTCCCCATTGCTTTTGTCAAGTTTTTTGAAGATCAGATAATTGCAGGTAGCCTTACTTCTGGGCTCTCTATTCTGTTCCATTGGTCTATGTGTCTGCTTTTATGCCAGTACCATACTGTTTTGGTTACTGCAGCCCTGTAGTATAGTTTTAAGTTGGATAGTGTGATGCCTCCAGCTTTGTTCTTTTTGCTGAGGATTGCTTTGGCCATTCAGTCTAATTTTTGGTTCCACATGAATTTTAAAATAGTTTTTTTCTAGTTCTGTGAAGAATGTCAATGGCAGTTTAATAGGAATAGCATGGCTGGGCATGGTGGCTCATGCCTGTAATCCCAGCACTTTGGGAGGTGGGGGCGGGTGGATCATAAGGTCAGCAGTTCGAGACCAGCCTGGTCAATATGGTAAAACCCCATCTCTACTAAAAATACAAAAAATTAGCTGGGCGTGGTAGCATGCGCCTGTAGTCCCAGCTGCTTGGGAGGCTGAGGCAGGAGAAGTGCTTGAACCCAGTAGGCGGAGGTTGCAGTGAGCCACGACTGCACCACTGTACTCCCGCCTGGGTGACAAAGCAAGACTCCATCTCAAAATAAATAAATAAATAAATAAATAAATAAAGGAATAGCACTGAATCTATAAATTGCTTTGGGCACTGTGGCCATTTTTATGATATTGATTCTTCCTATCCATGACCATGGAATGTTTTTCCATTTGTTTGTGTCATCTCTGATTTCTTTGAGCAGTGTTTTATACTTCTTGTTTTAGAGATCTTTTCACCTTCCTGGTTAGCTGTATCCCTAGGTACTTTATTCTTTATATGGCAATTGTGAATTGTGGCAACATAATATCATTCACTATTGGCACATGAAAGATTTGGCTCTCAGCTTGACTGTTACTGGTGTATAGAAATGTTGATGTTTTTTGCACACTGATTTCGCAGCTTGAGACTTTGCTGAAGTTGCGTATCAGCTTAAGAAGCTTTTGGGCTTACTATGGGGTTTTCTAGATAGAGGATCATGTCATCTGCAAACAGGGATAGTTTGACTTTGTCTCTTCCTATTTGGATGCCCTTTGTTTCTTTCTTTTGCCTGATTGCTCTGGCCAGGACTTCCAATACTATGTTGAATAGGAGTGGTGAGAGTAGTAAGGATTATAAACAGTTTTCTAAACTATGGCAAGAAGAGATTCAATCAGTATCCCACGATTATATATTTACTATACAAAAGTAAGATGAAATTTGAAAGCTGAGTAAAAATAGCTTTGAAAATACATAGCACAATTAGAAAAGAAGGAACTCCTTAGAACTAACAACATTTAAAACTTAATTTTTAAAATTAGCTAAGGATATGTTTCTCAGCTTGAGGCTTAAAGGCTACACATAAATGATCAAGTTACTGAATATATACAACATAATTGAAAGACACGTGTTTCCTATACTATGATATGCAACCATGATATTTAATTATACTATGATAATTAAACAAATATTCTTGTTAGTTTATTATCAGTTTAACAGAAGGACATTGCTTTTTCTTAATTATCTTTTCACTTAAATGTTTTTAATATGTGGGTAATAATAGATTTAATATTTTTAAAAATAAAAATGCATCATTTTGCATGTAAGTACTTTTTTACTGACATAAAATAAAGTTACATTGGCTAAGAATCATAGCATTAATTATATGCAAACATTATTATTTGGCGTGACACAGAGTTAAAATGATAAATAAAATGGTATGCATGTTTTAGAAATTGGTATATCTACTAATTAACCAAAGAAGAGCTATAGAGAAATAAAAGAGCATCTTTAAAAAGTGCCATAGTTTAGTATGAATTCACTCCTACTCCTTTTCTGTTTCAAGAACCCACTTATTTCTATGTTTGGCATCTATATTTTCAATCACTCTAAACTATTTTTTCCTACTTAACTTTTGTATGGATATTATCACAACTTTTTCTTCATTTTGGTTTTAGGTAGCATCTATTGTAAGGCTTCTTTTGTACTACATTTTAGAAATGAAGTTGAAAGGAAAAATCTACCCAGTAAATCTTCTTTCTAAAGAATAACAAACTTTCTTAAAGTCACAGGAATTTGTTTTGAGGGTATACAAAAACATCAAACAACTATAAACAACATTTAGTATACATTAAAGGGTTTTTTAAAACTCCTTGCTCACAATGCTCCTGAGAGTTAGAGACTATGTTTTATTCTTCTCTGTATATCCCTTCAATGCACTTAGTATTAATAGGTGATTGATACTTATTATTTATCAAAATAGTTATGGATAGGTAATTCTTAGAAACTACAACCATTCAAGATGACAAATATTAATAGCACCTCAAAGAATAAATGGATTTATGTTATGCTTAGAAACAAAATCTATTATAATGATAGTAAAGAATTTAATACCTTAGTGAAAAACAGAAATGTACTTTTAATAATTATTTTTCAGCCAATATATTAAATCAGATTATAGGGAGAACACAGCTTAATGTTCCAGTGAAAATATTAGTTTTGAAAACATAGAATATCAAAATTTATAATGCTTTTATTCTTTTCCCCACATTGGCTAATAAATCAACCATCAGCTATGAGTATCTTAAAATTTTTTAAACCAAACTTGGGACTGTTTCTGCTTCTCAAGAATGAATACAGAAGCTACCCTTGGAAATAACCTGGTAAGTCACTTTCCCTCTTGGACTTTTTATGATGCTCAGGTTGAGAATCTTGAGGCCAACAGTTCAGAAAGATTAAGGGTAATAATAACAAATTGGAGCTTCTCTAAGCCATGCTTGCTTTATCCTATGGCCTTTTTTTAATTCAATCTTACCTTGCAGAAATAACCCTAATAAACTCTGAGACTTTGTCAGTTTGTACCAAAAGCCCTTTATCGCTATTCATAGCTAGTAGGCATTAGTTCTCTTGGACACTCTTTTTTCTTTTTTTCAGACAGATTCTCACTCCGTCACCAGGCTGGAGTGCAGTGACGTGATCTCAGCTCACTGCAACCTCCGCCACCTGGGTTAAAGTGATTCTCCTACCACAGCCTTCCAAGTAGCTGGGACTACAAGCACGCACCACCATGCCTGGCTTTTTTTTGTGTGTGTGTGTGTATTTTTCAGTAGAGATGGGGTTTCACCATGTTGGCCAGGATGGTGTCAATCTCTTGACCTCGTGATCCACCCACCTCAGCCTCCCAAAATGTCTAGGGCATTCTTATAACATCATTGGCTTTCATAGTCCACCAACAGAGTATGCTGCACAATCTCTAACTTCTGCAGCCTCTCGTGTGAAGCACAGGAAAGAAGTGAGAGGCTCATACATAGTATATTAAGAAAGAAATATTAGATATTATCCCATAATTATTCTAGTCCAAACTTCTCACTCTAGAGAATGCCATGACTATAAAAAGGGATAAGTAACTCTTCTCTTGTATCCCCCAGCTGTGAATATTATTTTAACTGTCCCACAACTGCAGAGTCCACACAGAAATAGACCACAGGCTGCATAAGGCATATCTCCACAGAGCAAAGGCATTAACCAACACAAGCTCTCTAAAGGAAAATATTTATCTTGACTTGCTTTCCTGTTTTTTTCCAGATTTTTGTTGTTAATTAGGATACTTTTCCTAGGCTTTCCTCTAATGAAAAGTGGTGTCTAGCTAGACTTCCTCAAATAGAAACTATTATCTAGCAGTCCCTTTTAAATTGAGAGTCTCTACTAGTTCCATCCTAATTGGAAAGTCACAGCAATTAGGAATAATCTGAGATGTAGAAAAGGGCTATGGAAAAAGGGAAGGATTAATTGAAACTACTTCAGGGACAGTGTCACCCTCCAAGGTTAAGTTGTGAATACCAAAAGCATTCTCTCATCCTTTCCCATTATTTCTGCATCACATTCTGATGTGCCCGGGAATATGAACCTTTCAATGTGAATGTGTAGACACTCCCCACTTCAGATCCTTCCCCCATAAAATACTCCTTACACAGTTTTGTAAATAAGAACAAGAAAGAATTCTGACATTATTTCCACGTACATTTATATTTGACATTAACTGTCAAATTTATTTCTAAAATGATCATTTTTAAGACTTAGTCAAAGTATTATTATTGTTATTAATATTATTGAGACAAAATCTCTGTCTCCCAGGCTGGAGTTTAGTGGTACCATAACAGCTCACTGTATCTTCAACCTCCAGGGCTCAAGTGATCCTCCCACCTCAGCCTCCCAAATATCTGCGACTACAGGCTTGGGCCACCACACTTGGCTAATTTTTAAATTTTGTGTAGATTTGGAGTTTTGCTACGTGTCCAGGCTAGTCTCAAACTTCTGGCCTCAAGCAATCCTCCCAACTTTTTCCTCCCAAAGAATTGGGATTCCAGACATAAGCCACTATGCCAGGCTTTAAATATTATTCTAAATGAGGAAAAAATATCATTCTATTTTCTAAACATTGTATAGTATTTGAAAAGATGAACTATACTACCATATTTTTAGCCTTTATTCTCTTATTCTAAGCTGTTTAAACTTCTAGTTCATTAAGCTGCTAGTTTCATATTATCAAAAAGAAACCAAAAAGCACATTTGAAGGGAACAAAATTATATAATTAACTATAAAGAGTTAATAAAATAAATGCTATGTGACCATATATTTTGTTTATAATTATGACTCCACCTTGAAATATATTTATAACATTTGCAACATGTTTCCATTTTGAAATACATTTATGTTAGCTAAAGTAAAATTGTAATAAAAAATATAAACACACCACATGTGTGCCCCTTGTGCAATCTGAAAACTATCCTAGGTACATCTGCTCTGTCATAAATGACTTCCTGTAAACATTTGACCTAGCAACATTTTTGACTCCAATAAATGCCCAGGATTCAAATGACTATTAAATGACAGACAAATTCTCACCAGGAAGCCAGTAAGAAGAGATAATTTCTGCTATTGTTGCTTTTCACTAATATAATAAGCCATTTAAGGTTTCACAGATTTTTGTATCCAAGTAGCTAAGGTAGTAGTGTGACAATAATTCAATCAGCAATTCCACATTTATTCTTTGTATATACGAAAACTAAGGAGTTACCTTCCATTTTGTAAATAAGAAAATAAGTCTGCATGGTAATCACTGCCACTGTCTTTGAAAATTTTCCAAAGACAAATCTCTGGAAAAAGGAAAAATCATATATATATATGACGTTTAATTTAGCAGGATATGGTTCCAGTATTAAAGAGAACATTAAGATGATGCACCGTTTTATTATTTATAATGTGTCCCAACTGTGTTCTGAAAGGACTTGGAAAATATATACTATGAAGCTGACCAAAACAGCAAGGACCATAAATAATGTAATCTATTATTTTATTAGGAACCCTAGGTGTTTGGGTTTTTGCCAATAAGAACAGGTATTAATTTTTTTATTAAAATGTGTCCATATTAAAATAATCCCTGTTCTACTCTTATACTTCACATGGATTTGGAACAACCTTCAGCTTTAAATCTTTTTTAAAAAAATCCCAAAACAATCCTAAATTCCTATTTGATCTCCTCCAAAGATTAAGAAAAAATTCCAGATGGCACAAATTAGTCACAGTAATTTTCTTTTTTTTTTCTTTTGAGACGGAGTTTTGCTCTTGTCACTCAGGCTGGGGTACAATGGCATTATCTTGGCTCACTGCAACTTCCACCACCTGGGTTCAAGCGATTCTCCTGCCTCGGCCTCCAGGGTAGCTGGGATTACAGGTGCCTGCCACCACACCTGACTAATATTTTTAGTAGACGCTGGTCTTTAACTCCTGACATCAGGTGATCCACCGGCCTCTGCCTCCCAAAGTGCTGGGATTACAGCAAATCACAGTAAAAATTGTAAAAGTCTAAACCATAAATCTAAGAACACGCCTTTATCATCAAACAATGGTTATAAAATATATAAATTAGTATTGAGAAATTCAGATACACCTACCATACATCTTGGGGAAGATTTAAAGTTATGCTTCCCTTGATTTCATCACGGAAACACATATATCCTAAAGTAGCTAATGTTACATACAAAGTTGTAACAATCCCCATGCCAATATTCAATGCTTGAGGGAAACGTTTTGATTCTTTCATTTGGTTTTCCAGTGGAAGGACCTAAGAAAAGAATATAATTTTTTTAAAGGGAATACAAGTATTTAAAAATAACAGTGTCTCTTATACATACAAATTGGTTGTTTATAGCCTATATGCAAATTTTTTTACTTTAAAACACATATAATTCTTGAAGTATATTTTCATTGCTATATATATGTATATGTGTATACATACATATATAGCAATGAAAATATACTTCGACAATTATGTTTTTAGATATATGCGTGTATATACATATACACATATATATGTATGTATATATACATATATATATAGCTACCTATTTTTAAACTCTTAAAAACATTTAAACTCAGCTCTTGGCAGGCAAATCTGTCCGTTTTTTAAATAACCTTTATATTTTGTAGTAATTTTAGATTTACAGAAAAGTTACAAAGATAACACAGAGATCTCCTATATACCCCGACCCAGTTTCTCCTACTGTTAACTTTTTACATTACCATAGTACATTTGTGACAACTAAAAACCAACATTGGTACATCACTATAAAGTAAACTGCAAATTTCCTTAGGATTTTATTAGTTTTTCAGTTAATATCCTTTTTCTGCCCCAGAGCTCCATCCAGGATACCCACAGTGCATTTTGTCACCACGCCTCCTGTCTGTGATAGTTTCTCAATCTTTGTTTGTTATGCATTATCCTGCCAGTTTTAAGGAGTACTGGTCTGATATTTTACATGATGCCTCTCTATTTAGGTTTGTCTGAGGTTTCTCTCAAGACTGGACTGGTATTATAGTTTTAGAGAAGAAGGTGAAGAGGTGAAGTGCCTGTCTCATCACAGGCTATTAACATGATTTATCACTGGTGAAGTTAATTTTCATCAGTTGGTTAAGGTAGTATTTGCCAAGTTTCTCTGCTATACAATTACTTTTCTTCCCTCTCACCATACTCTGTTTATTGAGAGCAAGTCCCTAAACCCAGCCCCATCTCTGGGGTGTAGGAGGGGATTAGTTATAATGCCTGGAGGGAGGAGGATTATCTAGGATTCTCACGTATGTATGTATGTATGTATGTATGTACCTTAGCATGAGTTTAGGTATATTAGTTTTATATATTGAGTTATAATCCAATGTTCTGTTATTTGTTGTGTTACTTATGTTATTATTCCAGCTTTGGCCATTGTAAATTCCATCAGGTTGGCTTCTTTGCCCCTTTGACATGCCTCTATTCTTTTATTTCTTGAACACATTCTTGCCTTCTGACGTTACAAGATAAGCTTTAGCCTCATCTTGAATTTCCTTGCTTCAGCCCTAAAATCAGCTATTTCTCCAAAGAACTTTGGTTCTCTTGTAGAATGGTATTTAGACATGAAGATCTGGTATTTAAAAATAAAGATTTGAGTGTGTGTTTATTGCTACCGGGGTATCACTGCTTGTAGCCCCTCTCAGGAGACAGAACTAGGAAGTATATGCATGTATACCAACCCATGTATACACATGTATCTGTAGCTGGTTTTATATCCAGCCAGCTGTATCTACTGTCTGTCAATTTCAGTAGAACTAATAAATAATTTTTATTTTATTGAAAAAAGAACCTTTAAAGAAAATAAGAAAAGGGTGATTGAAAAATCAAGTTTTTAAGGCAAATCTTCTGAGATTTTAGCCATATAACTTGGCCATATAGTGAAAGACCACAGTAATAATAATAATAGCAAGTATTTACTGGAGTGTTCATGATATTTAAGGTATAATTCTAAAAGCTTTGCATGCAGCATCTTATGCAGTCCTCATAATAACTCTATGAGATGATAAATCTAATATTTCTCCACTTTTTACATAAGTCAGTCAGTTCCATATGGAAACATTAATTGCTAACAGCAGCAAGAGGGCAGAGAACAGTTTGGATGCTCTGGAGATAACCCAGACAGGAAATATGGGCACTGGCCAAGAATGGTGTCAGTGCAGCTAGAATGGCAGAAGGAGAAAGAAATGAACATTTCCTGAGGCCTTCTCTGTGTCACGCAGCATTATAGGTATTTTATGTATACAGCTAGTGCTCGACTTATGACCACGATTGGGACTGGCAGACCGGTCATAACACGATTTATCATAAGTTGAGTAGTCTATATGTACAGTTGAAATGGTGCACGCGGAGACGGTAGTGCTGCCAGAAGCTGGTCCGCACTGTCGTACACCCCGCTGGGCAACGTTTGCGCTGCCAGACGCGGAGTAGTCGTGGCTAGCGATTGTGGTTGTAAAGTTGAATGGTCGTAAGTTGCATAGATGGTAAGTTGATCAATACCTGTAGTCTCGTTTATGGAATGGATTTGAGAAATATAAAAGAAGAATCAACATTAATTATCAATTGAAATAGGGAACCAAGGACAAAGTAAAAGAAATCATTCCAGTGTTTCAAGCTTAAGCAACTGAAGTTAAAACTAAAAAGGAAAATGAGAAAGTAAAGCTGGTTTTGGACGAGAAAATATGTGTCAGACTTTGAAATTGTTGAATTTGAGATTCAGAGGAAATATCCAATAGTTAACTAGCACTCACCAGTAAAAGACAAACATGAAAATCTGCAGCTATGTTTGTAACAGCAGTAAAAGCAACTGTGAAAATTTGTAAGAATTTATGAGAGTTATCTAAAAAAAAATTCAGAGACAGCAGAAACCCACGTAAAATGGTATAAAATTTTATTTTAGATCTATTTTGTCTGGGGTTAATATAAATAGATGTTTACAAGGGTTTTGCTTCCATATCAGACCATCAGACTATGAAACATAAACTATGGAGCAAAGCAGACAGCAAGACTCTGTTTTCTCCAAGTATACAAATGTTAGGCTTTAAATAAACCAGGAGCTACCTGAATGAAAATATTTAACATCTGAGAATCCTCAGAATCTTTGGAGTTTATCTTGCTATTAGCTTTATGATAACATTGTTTCTCAAAACAAACATTATATTCATAAAACTATAGGGAGAATTTATATCCAACTCTTCTTATATAACAGTGATTTTGCAACTATTTCAATTCCCTTCAAATAATCTAACCTATAAAATATGCTTCAGATGTGCCTGAGTATGTGGGATACAAATTTTTTTAAACTCGCCTTGAGTTAATAATTTTGGAAGCCAGGTGATATTTACATAGGAGTTCATTACACTACTCTCTAAATTTTGTATAGGTTTGAAATTTTCCATAATAAAATGTTAAAAATAATCTGGCTAATTTCTTCATTTTATAGATAAAGAAAAAGAGAATTAGAGAGCCTGAGTGGTATGTCTAACATTAAGCTCTTCATTAGTGAAAGGACTAAACTATAATTCTAATCTAACACACCAAACTGTACATTGTCTACTAGGAATAAAGAAAATTGAAATAAAAAAGAAAAATATGCATTTTTAAATATAGCTAGACTATATAAATCATTGTGTTGAATTAAGATTTTAAAAAATAATAATAAAGACTAAATTCTTACCACTCCTATGCCTTCAAAAGCAAATACAGCAGTACCAAAAAAGAGTGGGTATTTCTTCCAACCAGCCACTACTGGAAGGTTGTGGGGATCTGGCATGTTCTAAAGAAAGGAAGAAAAAAGGAAGACAGGTTACATCTTCACTTATTCTAAATAATTTAAAATGAAAGAAAAATCATAAAATTTTGAGCTTCACAACAGCAAAGCTTGGTTATAAAACTGAATAATTCTTTCAATAAACACTTTAAGAATCCCATGTTAAATATAGCCAAGCTGTTAAGACTTCACTGCCAAAAGCAATTGTTTCCCTCATGCCCACACATTCCATTTGAGCAAAATGCTCCTGATTACCTGCTTCCACCTGCAAGTCCCAGGCTCTGCACACTAGGTCTAGCTCCTGCCACAACAGGAAATACGTAAGTACACTCAAGGCCTAAGCTGAGAGCCATATAGCCAAGTTAACAACCACTGCTGCTGATGCCCAACAAAAATTCATTCTCCACTCTATTTTCAGTCAGATTTTACAACAATTACCTTGGAAATAACATAAAAAATGAATTAGATGAGAGGTGACTGGAACCCTTCTTGGGTCTTTGGCACCTTTGCAAGATGAAAGCTATATAACTGCTCAATAGCAAAACACATATATACATACAGACATACTAAATCTTGCGAACTATTTTAAGGGATTTGAAGAATCCCTGAATCCTATCAATAGATTATTTTAAGGAAACTGGATTAAGAATCCCCAGACTATGGACAATGAAATCAGTTGAGGTTATTGCACATACTTCAGATAAAGGGATTACAGACTAGTGTAGTGGCAGTGGATTGAAGCAGTAGCAGCAAATAAAAATTCAGAAGTGAAAGGAAATTGTAGATTTACATATATATATATGCATCTCTTGTGGTTGGTTCAAATTTTAAAGGAATAAATAACACATTTAATGAATACCTGGTTTCACATTTGGCACTGTACTAAGGACATAATCCTAAATCTCATAATAACTCTAATAGGGTAGGTATTATTATCTTCTGAAGCACTGTCCAAAGCCCAGAAGCATATTTACCAAGATTCAAGATCTGACCACAAACCCTGTTGGTTTAATCTCTGTGTCATATACTTTCCTAACTCAACAGTATCCCCGTAAAAGAAACCAACATTTACTGATTATACACTGTGTGTCACATATAAAGTCGGGGTCTTTACACTTCATTACTTTTACTTCCAAAGTAAACAAAAACTTTACTTATATAGAAAAGGTAAGAGCTTGATTAAAAACATTTTATACTTACCCTGACAACATATTGGTAAATTATCACAAGACTGACGGCCATGGAAATGTTGGCAAGGAATGACAGTACAAACAGATTCTTTAGTTCACGAATGAAGACCAAAAGAATTATAAATGGAAGAAAGCAAAGCATATATATCCTTAGGTCAACACTTCTTCTCTCACATGGATTTGATGAATTGGTATTATTCGAAATAAACACTTTACTCTCCAGGAATCCTTCATGAACCTATACAGGATTACCAGGAGAATAAAGAAGGGGGAAATCTTCCATCAACTTATAATCATAAAACACATGTACAAAGAAAATTACAATCTGTACACTTTAAAATACAATTCTATGATACACTTTAAAATATTTAAATTTACATTTTTTAAAGATACTCTGGTTTTCTAGAAACATATGTATCAAATATAAAGATAACTGAAGATAATCTTGAAAGATAATTTTATCATATTATAAAAATAAAGTTCATTAGAAAATTGTAATGATAAATTCACTAATGTATACTGAAGCTTTCTGACTATCATGCTCATGATACCTCCAAAGACTCAAGTATCTATTTTTGAGATCATCAAATTTGGGACAATACATGTCTAGGATGGCCACTGAGTATTCTCTAGCTTATATTTTTCAGATAGGAAACAAGCTCTAATTATCTCTTAGAAATGTAGTCTAAGCAAAATTTTAAAATTATCGCCTAACTTTAAAACTTTTATAAAGCAATTATTTATAAATTATCATCACTATCAATAAATATTTCCACTACATTCATGCGTGGCCATATGGTAGATAGTACATAAATTTTTGCTGTAGCAAAACACTTCTACAAAATAAATCAACTTTATATTAAAGCTTATTCAGCCACTCCTATAACCCAATTTTCAGATTTCAAAACAAATATGATTTAAAAATATGATTTACAGGCTCCATATATTACAAACTATCTCTGATCCAATTTAATCACATAATGCTACTTAGTAAAATAGAAATGAAATTATAGAGGACTTTAGAAACAGTCTTAAAATTTTATAGCAGAGGCAGATCATGCTATAATTTAAATACCAGTGAAAACTTATTTACCCCCAAACATAGCGTACCCTCCTTTGAACACACCAATATAGTTGAGTCTCTGGACAATACATTCTAAAAATTCTTGTAATAATAATAGCTAGTGTTTTTTGAGTACTTTATGTGTATCTGGTACTGAACTATATGCTTTACATACAACATCTATCTCACTTAATACTCAAAATGATTCTCTAAAGTAGGTGGTAATATTAATTCCAATTTATAGTTGAGGAACCTGAGGCTTCAAGAGATTTTTTTTTAAACCTTGCATAATATCAAGCCAGTAAATGTTGGTTCTAGGATTCAAACCCAGGCTTGTTACTCCAGAATTAGCCTGACCAAAATACTGCAACCCAGAGAGGAGGGCTCTGCCCAAGCAGCCACCTGGTTTCCACTCTTACATCTCTATCTCTAAATGTAGTAATTAAGAAGCCAATAAATCAGAAGATTAAAATAAATTTGATATGATTAATAATTTAAGTGTTCCTTCTACTTTAATTTTACATGTATAATCTACCATAAGCTATGTTTAATGTCACTATAAATGTACATATCATCTTAGATTGTAGATAATGTATCTATTAGATTTTTGCCCTATAAAGGGAATTTATAACTGACACTGGACTAACATACTCTCAAGTTATACCACGCACCATTTAAGAAATGCACAGCTCATGACTACCTTGTAAGTGACCATCAAAACTTTACATTTTATTTTCTATCATTTGAAATAAAAGCAAAATTGGTGAATTACATTCCTTGGTTTTACAAACATATTTGATTGTTGACTTAATGTTCTAGTAGCTGAATTATTTAGAGCCAAATACTTGTTATGAAAGCAGTACCTCCAATAATTAGATTAGATAATGATCAAAGTAAAGCTCTAACAAAGATAGCTGGCAAGAGAAAACCAGTCATATAACCAATATTTTAAAGGGCTGTTTTAATTATTATTAGGTGCTTGGGAATTTAAAATTAATTCTATCACAAATATCTTATAGTATTTTAGCACTTTTGGCAGAAAAGTGGTTATAAAAATTCTCAGGATTAAAAATAAAATAAAATAAAAATGTAGATACATACCTAGAGCAAGATTCAGGTAAACATTTGAGTCCTTTGGTGCCCTCTAGAGACAGAGATTGGCTATCTAATAGGACTTCCTATGATCTCACATGTTTACCAAAATGTAAAACACTGAAATAAACATTATAAAATATAATTACTAAATTCAGTTGTTTCCATTTGAGCTCAAATTTACTAAAATATACCACTTACTAATTTTTCAATGATTTCATAATTTAATAGTTAAAATTCCAATTGCAGATTACGTTCTTCAGTAAAGCCAAATGCAGAATTGAAGTTACAGTTCCCTACATTTGTATAATGTTTTACATTTTACAAAGGCTTTCACAAGCCTTTTATCAGCTGAGCCTCACAATAAGTTTATGAGAAACAAGGAGATATTTTGTTACTATTCCCATTTTACAAATAAGGAAACTGATGCTAGACCAGGGATGAGGGGGTTTTGCCTCATGTGTGAGTTAAAACTGAGAAAGCAAAGATTTGAACTCCTATCTTCTGACTCTACAATCAATGGTTTTGGGGATTGCTACATTTTTAAAATGTAATAGTGTATTCATTACCCATTCTCCATGCCCACGTACTACTATTTTATCTATCTGACATTTTCTAGAGTATCTTAGAGTAAGAACAGAGAGAAGCAACTATAACCACCATGGACTTAGATTCATCAGAAGCACTAGTGTTCTTTTTCCCCTTCTGATTGTGCATAGTCTTAATGGGACCAAGAATAGTCATGTGGCAGTTACATAGCAGGTTCTACATTTGTGTGGCAACTAAACCCTTAATTCTTTTGGTTAACAAAATACATTTCAATTCCATGTAGATTAAGGGGAGGGTAACAATCCTATGGTTTCTAACTATAACAGTAAGTAGCAATTGGTAAGGTTTAATCAACTACTGTGTCTGCTATTGTATAATGCCAATCAAATGTAAAAGAACACCTCTGTAGAAAATGAAAATCTCTGATCTCATGCAGCTTCAGTGACCATCTCAACTACTTTCTCAAACCTGACTGCCTTTTTTTCCATGTTACTCTTTATGACTCAAAGGACTTTTACTTTTCTATCTGTAGCAGGCACTCTCCTTACTTCCAGAGAGTCACTTTTTCTACCTGATCTTCACAGGACATGTGCAAAGTTTAACTTTTCCATTCAACTTGAGAAGCAACTGATAATTTTTCATAAAAGAAAGTCACAGATTCTAAGCTTATAAACATTTATTTTATCCACCTCATCTACACTTTATGTCATATAAACACACTCACAACTAAAATCAGACAAGACAACGTCCCATGGGGTGATGAACAATTAACATATTGGATGTGACAGAGACCTAGGTTTCAATCTAATTCCATACGACTTCGGGCACATTATTCAAGTTTTGTGAGACTGCTTTCTCATTCATAAAATAAGCAAAGTACTTACAGAGTAGTTATAAAGATTAAATAATGTATATCATAGTTTATTAATATGAAATTGACATTATTCTTAAATTCAAATAGAGCTTATTGATAACTCCATTAGAAGATAGGTATTAGAAAAGATACAGTACTACGATGTTACACAACTCCAGAAAGGCATAATTTCCCTCATATTATATATAAATGACTGGTAAGATATATCTTGTCACTCTCATTAATAAAAAGCCTCTTAATGGATTTAGGAGTCCTAGGAATATGCAATTTGGAGAAATAAATATTTGTAAAATCAAAACAACATCATCTATAACAAGTAACGCGAATGGAAGAACTGATGATTTATTTGATAAACAAGACTATAAGCAGGACTCTAATTAGCTCTAATGACTGTTACTGTTTTCTATGTCTACATCTCTCACGCTACTTGCTCTCGTTAAGATCTTTCACTCTATTCTATAGTCACAATATGTATGAGGGAACACCTGTGTCTGATGGTTTACATTACAGATTTTTTCCTGCCAGAAATAGGTGTATAAGAACTTATTTGCAAATATCTAGTAAAAGAATAAATAGTTTAAAAATAGGATATTTTGAAAAAATAATAAAATGAGGGTAGAAAGAAAAACTACAGAATTCATTGGGACTCTCAGATGCAGACAGCATCTAGGAGTACCTTCCTGGCTAAAACTGTCAGCAGTTACAACACTAATCTCTGGACGCCATTCCCATTAAAAATTTTTTTTTATTATCTTATTTTTCCCTAAGTCATTGGGGTACAGGTGGCATTTAGTTATACAAGTAAGTTCATTAGTGGTGATTTGTGAGATCCTAGTGCACCCATCACCTGAGCCGTAGACACTGCACCATACCCCTCACCCCCTCCCACTCCTCCCCATAAGTCCCCAAAGTCCATGGTATCATTCTTATGCCTTTGTGTCCTCATAGCTCCCACATATCAGTGAGAACATACAATGTTTGGTTTTCCATTCCTGAGTTACTTCACTTAGAATAATAGTCTCCAATCTCATCCAGGTCATTGCAAATGCTGTTAATTCATTCACTTTTATGGCTGAGTAGTACTCTATATATATATATATATATATATATATATATACATGTATATGTACTCCATACATATATATGATGGAGTACTATTCAACCATGAGCGTGTGTGTGTGTGTGTGTGTGTGTGTGTGTGTATATATATGTGTGTGTGTGTATATATATACAGTGCTGCTATAAACAGGTGTCTACAAATATCTTTTTCGAATAATGACTTCTTTACATCTGGATAGATACCCAGTAGTGGGATTGCTGGATCAAATGGTAGTTCTTCTTTTTTAATTCCATAAGAATTTTAAAATTGTTTTTTCTAACTCTGTGAAGAATGATGGTGGTATTACTTTTAGTAATTTAAGGAATCTCTACACTGTCTTCCATAGTGGCTGTACTAGTTTACATTCCCACCAGCACTGAAGAAGTGTTCCCTGATCGCTGCATCCACGCCTACTGTTTTTTGATTATGGCCATTCTTGGAGGAGCAAGGTGGTGTCACATTGTGGTTTTCATTTGCATTTCCCTGATCATTCATGATGTTGAACATTTTTTCACGTTTGCTGGCCATTTGTATATCTTCTCTTAAGAACTGTCTATTCACGTCTTTAGCCCAGTTTTTGATGGGGCTGTTTGTTTTTTCCTTCCTGATTTGAGTTCATTGTAGATTTTGGATATTAGCCCTTTGTCAGAGGTACAGATTGTGAAGATTTTCTCCCACTCTGTGGGTTGTCTGTTTACTCTGCTGACTTCTTTTTGCCATGCAAAATTCTCTAGTTTAATTAGGTTCCATCTATTTATCTTTGTTTTTATTGCATTTGCTTTGGGGGTTATTGCCATGAAATCCCTGCCTCAGCCAACGTCTAGAAGGGATTTTCCAATGTTATCTTCCAGAAGTTTTATAGTTTCAGATCTTAGGTTTAATTCCTTAATCCATCTTGAGCTTTGCTTTTGTATAAGGTAAAAGATGAGGATCCAATTTCATTCTCCTGCATGTGGCTAGCCAATCTTCCCAGCACCAGCTGTTGAAAAGTGTGTCCTTTCCCTACTTTGTGTTTTTGTTTGCTCTGTAGATCAGTTGGCTGTAAGTATTTGGGTTCACTTCTGGGTTCTCTATTCTGTTCCACTAGTCCATGTGCCTGTTTTTATACCAGTACCACACTGTTTTGGTGACTATGGCCTTATAGTGTAGTTTGAAATCAGGTAGTGTGAAGCCTCCAGGTTTGTTCTTTTTGCTTAGTCTTGCTTCGGCTATGCAGGCTCTTTTTTAGTTCCATAAGAATTTTAAAATTGTTTTTTCTAACTCTGTGAAGAATGATGGTGGTATTTTGATGGGGATTATGCTGAATCTGTAGATTGCTTTTGGCAGTATGGTCATGTTCACAATATTGATTCTACCCATCCATGTGTATGGGATGTGTTTTCGTTTGTTTTTGTTATCTGTGATTTCTTTCAGCAGTGTTTTGTAGTTGTCCTTGTAGAGGTCTTTTGACTCTTTAGTTAGGAATATTACTAAGTATTTTAATTTTTTTGCAGGTTTTGTAAAAGGGGTTGAGGTCTTGATTTGATTTTCTACTTGGTCACTGTTGGTGTACAGAAGAGCTACTGATTTATGTACATTAATCTTGTATCCAGAAAGGTTGCTGAATTCTTTTATTAGTCAGGGAACTCCATAACTTAATATAATAAAAGCCATCTATCACAAACCCACAGCCAACATAATACTGAATGGGGAAAAGCTTAAAGATTCCCCCTGAGAACTGGAACAAGACAAGGATGCCCATTCTCACCACTCCTCTTCAATACAGTACTGGAAGTCCTAGCCAGAGCAATCAGACAAGAGAAAGAAAGAAAGGGCATCAAAATTGGAAAAGAGGAAGTCAAACTGTCTCTGTTTGCTGATAATATAATCATTTACCTTGAAAACCCTAAGGACGCCATTCATCTTATAGACACAAAGAAATATCTGTAAGAGTGAGAAACCAAGTTTAAAGAGTCATGTAGGAGCTGAAAGAGAAGAGCTGACAGAAAAAATGGGGAAAAGGGTGTTTGCACAGGATGAGAACAAGGAAAGTGGCACAGACCATCAATGCAGAAATCAAACAAAAGGATTAAACCCTTTCAGTCCACAAAGTTTTAATGACACTTGCACAACCAACCAGGTACAGTACTAGGTCTGAGAAATAAAGACATGAACAAGATATAATCCTTCCCAGTCCAGTGAGTTCCTTTTCCTTCAGGCCAATAACCATACTGGGTACCAATAAGCCAGGCACTCTTAGATGCTAGTTTACAGAGGTGAACACAAGGGATATGAGAGTCCCTTCCTTCACGGGGCTTGCCATCTAGCAGTAAAAAATAACTTGTAAATTAACTTTACTACAGCATAATCAAGGCTATTTTTAAAAGTGATACAGAAGCCAGGAGAAAAACCAATAAATTCTGTCGATAAAGAAAAGAAAGACATGGAAGGAAAAGTTGAGAAAGGTTTCCCAGAACAGGTGACATTTAAGCTTCCAGACATTTAAAGTCCCAGATACAAAAAACACTTTTCTAGATGCTGAGACATGGTACACTGGAAAGAACACTGACCAAAAATCCAAGGTCAAATTACTAATTATGAGCTCTTTTATAAACGAGGGTTTGACTCAATGACTTCTTCTGACATTAAAAATTTAAGTGAGTGGCTGAAATACAGCATACAGGGATAATCTAAATCAGAGGTTAGAACACTATGGTCTGCAGAACACCTATTTTTGCAAATAAAATTTTACCGAAATATAGTCATATCTATTTGTTTACATATTGTTGCCTATGGCTGAATTGAGTGGTTACAACAGAGACCATATGGCCTGCAAAGCAGAAAATACTTTTTATCTGACCCTCTATAGAAACAGTTTGCCAATTCTCAGTGAAATGAAACATAGTCTATACTTAGAAAAGAGAGACAAATACACACAAGTACACAGGAATCTACACAAATATAGGTTTTTTAGAAAACATACTCACTTCATCATTTTGTATAAAAATATCTACAAGACAATCCTATATATTACTATGTAAAATGTTTACTGTACCATGTGCCTGTGGATAATTAATAAATATTTAATAATTATGTTTAAATTATTTTAATATTTATTTTAATAATTAAAATAATGATTAAGTATTAAAATAATGATTAAAGAAGAGTAAGGGATAATTTAGGAATAATGATACCAGTCATAAAGAAAAGTATTTTATAGTATTGTTTTGATGGAGTTTTTATTTCAGTGCTTTCCATATTTGTCCAAATATATTGTCAATCTCTTCCAAGACTGCAAACCACTTCCTCCTAAAGCAAACCTTCATAATGCGAGAAAGTTTCTGAAAGAACTACAGAAAACTGTTCATTTATGGACACAGTATCTTTTTACACAATGGCGATAATTACTGGATTTTAATAATGAATGCTCATTATTTTTACTTGATTTTTTTAGGCTACTGGCTAAAGCCTCATATAGTTCTTTATAGAACTTCAATGTAAAGAATATGCTTCCACAGCATCTATGAATATGTTTTTGAAATCTAAGTTTCAAGTAGCTAAGAATCAGTAAATAATGTCATATTCTGATCTAAAAAAACAAGCATTATCAGTATTATGGCAAAATAATAATAAACAATTACAGCAGAAATCCAACTTGCAAGAAAAAATCTAAAGGAAAATCTATAAAGGAAGATCACTTATGAAAGAGACACATTTTCAAATTCGACCATGGCTTCCACAGAAGAAACAGGAAGCCATATCTAGGGCTTTAGAAAAAAATGATTTCACTAACTGGAGAAAAATACTCACTTGTTTCACATTTTCAGCTAAGAAGACAATATAAACACTACAGAATCCCAGCTGTGTTATCACCAGAAAAAAGTCAACCACACTCCTGAAAAAAGACATCCACAAATAAGTACCCATAAGAGCTACTGAAATGTCAGTATATTTTATTTCTCTTTAAGAGTTTTAAACATTTTATTATAGCATATATGCTCCTACTCCAGGAACTCTGAGAACCTCATACCAAATTCAACTTCCTAAAAATCTCCAGAAAGGCCATACTTAACCATTAGCTACTCTAATACTGTTCTTCGTTTAATTCCCACCTCACATGTCATTTGTACTACAACAGGCAGCACTTTGCCGATTGTTTATGCTTCCTTATTTCACTAGTCCTGTATTCATTTGACTTTGATTAGCCAAAGCCACCAGTAATAAAGTTACATTTAAATAAAAAGACAATAAAATAAGGTTATGCTAAAATATATCCAGACCTCAGATGGGCATATAACTAAATACTACAACTTTATTTGAAATAATGGGACTGAAACATTTTTCTGGCTTTTTTATTTAAAAAAATTAATGAACATGATTATGTCATTATTTGACCAGATCATGCTTTATAAATATCATTTTATTTCATCTGCTAAAATGATCCTGTGAGATGGGTATTACTATAAACTCATTTCATAGTGAGTAAACCAAACCAAAATGATAAATATTTTGATCAAGGTCAGAAAACTGAAAAACGGTCAAGTTGAGATTTGAACCCAAGTCTGTCTAATTCTAAAGGTTATGTTTATTCCCCAACTTTATCATATTTTTATTTTTATATCTTGCTAGATTAAAATACTTAATATAATTTTAACAATCAGATATTAATAACAGAGTATTTACCGTCCCCATGCTGCTTGCTTCTGAAGAGAACTCCAAGGACTCACTTCCATAGCAAAACTTACGGTGTCACTATAACCTAATGTTGACTTTTTAAATCTGTAATTTAATGACATACATACAAAGGAAAAAAGAAAAAGTTTAAGTTGGTACATAAAACCACTTCTTGAAATAAACATAAAATAAATAGGAATTAATAAATGCAAGGCTATGCACTGACAGATGAGTTATCAAAATGTCAAGATCTGCATACTTTTAAAGCATGCCTCATAAAGTTTTAAATCTGTCCTTTTTACCAGTATATTATCTACTGCTAAAGTTTATGTAAGTGCAGAATTCATATAACTTAGTATTTGTGCTTTATTAATTTAGATATTTCAAATACCTAAAACATCAATTACATTATTCATGTCTAAATTATTCCATTCTTAGAACAGCATTATTTAATAATACATCTGTGCAAGGCTCTACAATACATTTGCACATAAACTATCTCATTTAATCTTCCCATGAGGTAGATATTATTTCTCCATTCTCTCTCTCTTAACTTTCCAAGTATATGTTATCATATAAAGCTCATAAATGATTTGCCCAAAGTTTTAAGACTATATAACAACAAAAGAGTCAAGACTTGATATTAGGCTACTAGACTAGATAATATCTACTTTTTTAAAAAAAGTTAGGTCTATTGTCCAGTAGACATATTTCATGATACAAAATTAAAGAAAAAGAATACTATTTTGTTGACCATCTACTAACCCATACATCAGCAGACAGCACAAATGACAATAAAAACAGAATTACCTATACATTGAAGACCATTATGCTATAACTAAAAGTCACCACTGCCTCCATTACCTCCATATATCTTTTCTGATTTTTTCCATTTATACTAAGAGAAACCATTCTATTTCACTCATGAGGCTACATTTTAAAAACTGATTCTAATCAGATTTAAATCATATGAAAAGCTACCCTCTTCTATATTCATTACCTTAGATGCATCTATATAAGAGTTTAAAGGAAATACAACACACAGTAGAAATATAAGACTATCTGATGATCTAAATAAAAAGATAGCTTCAAAATAAATGGCTTAACAAATCCACATTTACCTCAGACATAGAAAGTGACTGCAACGTACCAATATGTGCATACAGTGAACAGAAATAATTCCTATAAACACAAGGCTGATTGGTCCAAGCTGTGGGGAAAAAATTTATAAGATTTAAATATTTAATAGAAATCATGTGCAGTGAATAAATATTTGTTGGGCAAAATGATTAGTCACTACACAAAGGCAAACTAACAAACTAGATAGAGAAAGAGGAGTAATATTTAAGACAACCACATCCATCTTATCAACTTAGCTACTCAAACCCATGAATATAGAGTATAGATAACAAAGTAGGGTAGAACAAAAGATCATATTTAACATCAGATGGCAAGTCTACAACTATCAGTGACCCATCATTATAACTATATGCATCCATGCGTCATTATCTAAATCAAGAAAAAGTACAGTATCAAATGGAGACTGTGAGCAATTTATTTCTTCTACAGACTGCTTGCTGAGTACTCACTATGTGTCGGAAACCATGCTTAGAAAATAATTATTTCAAAAAGTAGTAAATAAAATATTTTAAATATTTATTTACTAAAATTAAAGTGATACCTGTAATTTTTAAGATACAATCAAATTATTGCCAAGGTTTATTTTTATAAACAAAAGTTTTTATCATCTAAATTAGGGGGAACAAAATAGTCAAATGCAGAGAAAGATGATAGTTAAAACTGTTTTTAGAAACTGGTCCATTCAAAAAAGGTTAAATGTAACTTTATTACCTCATAAATGGGCTTCTCCCCTATCAAGGTTGTCTTTAATATAATAATTACAGTAAGTGTCTTTTACATATTGGTTTTTAAAAGCTATTATTATTACTTTTCTTAATTAACTATTATTTAAATCTGAAAACTGTCTATTTGACTCTAAAAAACTGTACAATTTCACATTACCAATAACCTACTCTATATTTGTTGCTATGATTACACTGCTTAATTCAATTCCTAAAAATCCAAAATATTAATAAGATAAAACTATGTCTGGAAAAATCAAAGACTGCTTTAGGTTTGTGAGTTTTTTTGCTTAAATATTACAAATAAGTAATGAAGTAGAAATGAATAGAATAATTAGCATTTTTTTGTTAGATATCATTTTCACAGTTCACACAATTTTATCAAGACGGCATCTAAATGACCACAGAAACGTCACCTTACCAGGTTATAGCTGACTTGCTATAAATGAGACTGATAACTGCATCTTAACTGGTGATTACAAAGGTAAGTCTTACCACTATTCCTGCATTTTTTATTGCCAATGGAAGTCCTAAAAGGCCAGTTCCAATATTTCCTTTAAGAAGGTGCATAAGAGTTTGTACAAATCTGAAAAGTAAAAGATGTAAGACTTAAATATAAGACTTAAATGTTTTAGAACAAAAGCTATTATAACATGATCATGGTTTTAGTACTAGAAGGGAACTGAAAATTAATCTAGGCAAGGAACCAAATAACATTCCATCCCATCACTGGACCAAAAGTCGTACTTGGTTGAAGCCTTATCTTTGCTACTTAAAAGTGGAATAACAAGAGTTATTGTGGATATTAAATGAGATATTTAAATGAACTATCTGTCAAACAAGATAGTAAAAAATTAAATTAAAAAAGGCTTGGCCGGGCATGGTGGCTCATACCTGTAATCCCAGCACTTTGGGAGGCTGAGGCCAGGGGATCACCTGAGGTCAGCAGTTCATGACCAGCCTGGCCAACATGGTGAAGCCTTGTCTCTACCAAAAATACAAAAAAATAGCCAGACATCAGGCAGGAGCCTATAATCCCAGCTACTTGGGAGGCTGAGGCAGGAGAATCACTTGAACTGGGGAGGCGGAGGTTGCGGTGAGCCGAGATAACGCCATTGTACTCCACCCTAGGCAACAATAGTGAAACTCCGTCTAAAAAAAGAAAAAAGAAAATAAGGGCTTAAAGGCATCCTCTTTACAGTGCGGTTTTCTACACAGTAAATAAATAAATTTTTTTTAAAAAGGTAATTTTCTCATAAGACACTTTGCTGCTATGATTTTCAAAACAGTGTTGAGTATTTGGCTGGTAACAGCAATGTATTGACACTACCTACGTAACCATGATACTAAACACATTTGATTTATGATTGTCAACCTAAGAAGTTAATTAAAAAAAAAATACAGGTTATACAAGTTGTAAAACTATATGTGTCAGCAGGTAAGATAAATACTAATTAATTTTTAGATACCAGGAATTCCCTAAGGGATTTGACCTAAGAATAGTTTCCACAGGCATCTGAAGGAAGTCTCTTCATCAGGAAAAAATAAGTTGAAATAAGAAAGAAGAGCAAATAGTTTAAACTCATGAAACGAAAATGCCCAAATGTTTTTTCAGTTTATATTCTTCTTTTCTGATCAATTGCATATCACTTTAAGCATTAAACTATTATTAGAATGAGAAATTATTCAAATCTATTAATAATGACAAAGTGTCAAAAAAGGTTTTAAAAAGTTACAATGCACACTGCCACGTGTGTACCTATGCAACAATTTTGCATGTTCTTCACATGTACCCCAAAACCTAAAATGCAATAAAATAAATAAGTGGGGAAGAAAAAGAAAAAAAAAAGTTACAATGCTTTCCTACCTCCATGACTTTGTTTCAGAATAAAGAAACATTTACTACCTCCTGATTATTTCAGAAGCCACCTCTCAACATTCCTTTTCCACTTAATCAGATCTCCCTTATTTCAAGATCCCTAGCATTTGTTACACATTGAGATCCCTGGCATTTGTTACATATCAAGATCCCTAGCATTTGTCACTATAGTGAAGTTCAGTTTATTGCAGTAATTTCTATACACTGCTCTGTGATTTAAATGCATTTCTTTTCCAAACAGACTATGAACTCGTTGAAGTGGAGACGATGTCTTATATTTGTGTCTTGTAATCTAATAGAATGTTTTGCCTATAGAAGAAGATTACAAAATACATACTGAATGAAAAGAAAAGGAGACTTATAAACCATAACACTTACGAAATGCCTTCTTGATCATCAAGTTGATAATGCTTCTGAACAGGCAGAAGCTCTTGCTCATGTTCTTCATCTGATGTCCCATCAAAATTCTGTTCATTTATCAAGGGCATCATTACATCCATATCTTTAAAAAAGAAAAATAAAGTACTTCACTATTGCTTAAAAATTTGGATAAAGCTGGTATAAATTAATTTTAAAATATTAAGAAATATCATCTGTACTCATCTTTACTATTTTCATCTTAAGTTAGTTCATACTAATACCCTGAGTTTTAGTATATTTAAAAAGAAACAACTAAATTTATTTGCTGGATTTATTCTGTTTGGAATATGCAGTGCAAAGTGAAAGCTTAAGTATTCAATGCAAAACTTCTTTTGCTTTATCCACATGAGGTTTATAGTAAATGATCACAGGATAACAGCACAAGGAATGTGAATAAATGATCAAATATATTTTCATCTCTGCTTAGCTTCAAATCATACCGTATAGGTAAATAGTAATCACATTTTTAAATACGTGAAGAAAATTATAAAGTCATTCCAATATTTAAAATTTCAATATCAAAATCTGCCCTTTACCACTTTATCGGCATATATTTCCTGAGAACAAGAATATTCTCTTAAATATTCACATCAAGTTACTAAATTCAGGTAAACATTGATGCAATATTTTATTTAATCTACATTCCATATTCCACTTTCATCAGTTATACCAATAAATTCCTCTCAGCAATTTTTCTCTCAGTCCAGGATTATATATTGCATTTAATTAAATTGTCCTACCAGTTTCTTGGCCATTATATTTTTTAATGATGCCTTTAATCATCTCTTTTTCTTGCTTAATTTTTTACTATCTTATTTTACTGTTTTAAGTGGTACTCTCTGACTTCTACCTATTACCCATACAATAATTAATAATTTAATTCTACTTTTTCCTGTTTCTGTCCCTTATTTTCTCATTTTTAGTTGTATTCTTTCCACTTTGACAATATATATGATGGTTTTCATACTGTTCTTCCAATTATGCCTCTACTCATTTCTTAGACCTGTATCTATAATCAATATCAATATTCACTATCAGTTCTCTGCCAAAGTTTCCTCAATCACCCCTTGGCTAGAAGAACTTCATCTTCTTATAGGGTATGCATCAGAATGACCTGTAGGGCTTGCTAAAACACACAATGATGGACACCATCCCAAAGTTTCTCACTCAGTAGGTCTGGGGTGGGCCTGAAAATATGCATTTCTAACAAGTTCCCCAGCGCTGCTGATGTTGCTAGTTGGGGGACCACACTTAGAGGACCACAACTCTAACTGATTCCTCAGGAAGGTCTCATGGGCACAGTATTCCCTGAGTTTTCACATGTTTCAAATTGTTTTTCTTTATAGTCTTGATCCTTGAAGAACAACTAGATATAAAATCCTTGGCTCATACCTATCCTTGAGTTTCCTGAAAATGCTGCTCCACTTTCACCTTGCTTTTATATGCTGCTCCTCTTTTGCCTT
This sequence comes from Sapajus apella, assembly GCF_009761245.1. Lineage (NCBI taxonomy): Eukaryota > Metazoa > Chordata > Mammalia > Primates > Cebidae > Sapajus > Sapajus apella. The sequence goes on along the minus strand of NW_022436974.1, from coordinate 8,788,819 downwards.
GCTTTTATGTGCTATTTTGAGAAGTCTGAGGGCAGACTAATTTTCTCAGCCATTAAGTAACTTGTTCTTTTGCCTAGAGATCCTGAAGATACTTTCTTTGTCTTTAAAGTCTAATAACTTTACTACATGTCTTGGGGTTGATCACCCTAAGTCAGTTTTCCCAAGGACACAGTGGGCCCCTTTTGGATATGTTGTTTTAGGTTTTTTTTTTTCTTATTTCTACTATAAAGTTTTCTTAGATAACAGCTTTACATATGTATCTGGTTCAAATACTTCTTCTTTAGATATTTCAGTTACATTCATGTTGGATCTTCTTTGCCTGTCTTCCATTCAACCACTTTATATCTCTGACCCTTCTGATATCCATCTTTACCTCATTTTCATTCATATCTATCTTAAGTGACACATTAAATTTTCATTTCAATACATTCTCCCTTCCATCTTGTAATTTATTATTTGCGATTTTTCCTATTTCTAAGCATTTCATGCACAGGAATCCTAGTTCAAGAGTGCTCCCTCTGTCACTATAGTGAACTTCAGTTTATTTCATAGATGATGATGTGCTGCTAGGGGTAAGCAAGAGTAACTGGCATGTCTTCTAGTTCTCTTTCATTTCTGCACGACCATCAACTTTCCCAATACTTTTTTCTTTCCCTTCCTTGCTGGCTGAGGGGCATTTCCACTGCTCCATTTATCTCTCACCTACAGAAGCAATGTTTTGTCAAGGCTACCCGCTTCAATCTGCTCAAATTCACATTTCCGTAAGCGCTATGAATTACTAACTTCCATACCTGACCTCTTTAGACGTTTAACACTTTAGACTTTCTCTTTCTGAAAGAGTTTTTTGTAGTGCTTCATTTAGTTTCCTGCTCCCTTCTCCTCTTTTCCAGTGAGAAACTAAACACACCTCTTCCCCATTATCCATAGCTGCCACAGAAATTTTCTGTTTTTCTCTTTACAAACAATTTGAGGTTTATGGTATCCTTGATCTCCTAGTAATGCTAAAAGACTAATTTGATGAATGGCTTATTTGTGCTTCAAGTTGAATTCAAAGGTTTTAGGGGAGGAGAAACTAGGATTTTAGCAGCCCCCATTAGCCCGGTGCCAACTGGAATTCGGCGTATTCATTCTTCATAAGAGTAAAGTAACGCCTTAAGATACTGGAAGATGCTTGAAAACAGTCCATAAATTATTTACTTATTCTTCTAATAACATAACTAATATGTGTACAGTAAAATTCACTTAATTATCAGTTCCAAATTCCTGAAGTTAAAATTAATGATGATTTTCTATAATTCAAAGTCCCCAACTTTTCTTTCGGCTGGTTTTCCTAACCATTTAATCTTTAGGACATTCTCCATAGATTGTTTTGTAGGATTTCCTTGTTTCTTGTTTTCCAGTTTCAAAGGTGGCACAGTCTAGACCTATACACGGTAAAAATGGTTTCCCCAGCATTAGGTCTACTGGGATATCTACTGTCTCACATTTACTCTAGAAATTTAGTAATAATGTTCACCTTTTGTCAGGATAAACCCTATATCTTTTTCTGTTATACTCTATACAAAGTAAATTGGTACTCTTGTAAAACCATCACATTAGTTTCCTAAAGCTCTCATAACCAACTACTACAAAATGAGTGGCTGAAACAAGGAAAATGTATTGCCTCAAAGTTCTAGAGGCTATTAGTCTGAAAAAGTGTTGGGAGGGTTGGTTTCTTCTGAGGGCTGGGAGGGAAAGCTCTGTTTCAGCCAGGCCTCTCTCCTTAGTTTATGGACAGTCATCTTCAAGTTCACATGACATTGTCTCTGTAATCACGTCTGTGTTTAAATTTCCCCTTTTTATGTGGACATCAGTCATATTGGATTAGGGACCCACCCTACTCCAGCATGGTCTCATCTTTTCTTTTTTTTTAGATGGTATTTCACTCTTGTTGCTCAGGCTGGAGTGCAATGGCACAATCTTGGCTCACTGCAACCTCTGCTCCCTGGCCCAAGTTCAAGCGATTCTCCTGCCTCAGCCTCCAGAGTAGCTGGGATTATAGGCATGCACTACCATGCCTGGCTACTTTTTGTATTTTTAGTAGAGACAGGGATTCACCATGTTGGTTAGGCTGTTCTTGAACTCCTGATTTCAGGTGGTCCATCTGCCTCAGCCTCCCAAAGTACTGCAATTAAAGGCGTGAGCCACCCACTCCGCCTGGCCATGGCCTCATCTTAACTAATTATAGCTACCATGACCCTATTTCCAAATAAGGTCACATCCTGAGGTTTGCAGGGGTATAACAACATACAAATTGGGGGCTGGGGGTACTATTTAATTCATAACAATCATCATCATTAGTTGTATGAACTTCAGTTTCAACCACCAATATGTTAATATTTTTGTTCCTAAATATACTCCACTGCCCTTGCTGACTAGACTTCATTTGCTTTAATTCATTTAGCTTATCCGAATTATCAGTTATTTGAACTTTCTGATTTCTTTTTGTCAGGGAGTGTGCAGTATGTTCTGTGCTGTACTAAGTACACTATCTGTCCTCAATAAAGATGGTTATCACTACCAATATTTCAAAAACTGAACAATCTGTTATTTAAAGCACACTGCCCAAGAGATCACAGCAGTAAGGCAAGCGCGGAAAATGGTAAGTTTTTCATAACTTTAACAACAATATGAATTCTAAAAGATAAGATATTGTATTGGCATTATTGAAGAGCTTATTTTTAAATATTCTTTTAGATAAACCTGGAAATCTAGAATGGTTAAAATTACCTATAAATACTAGTTTTGTAATTCACAGAATCAAGTTTTTAAAATAGTATTATAATGTTCAGATTTCCAAGTAAAAATTAGTCGGGATCTCAGTCACTCTGAACAAACTCACATTGTTTAGTAGCAGTTGTTACATTTATTTAACTTTGTTCAACAGTGCAATCCCTATAGTTATACTTTTCCTTACTTCTTAAAGTCATTAATTTTCAATGCTATATTGTCTAGAAAATATTAAACATGACTTAATGCGAAAAACAGCTCTTCATATACATATTTATTGGCTTTAAATTCATTTATCTCATCCTTCACATTTAAAACATTAACAAAAATTTAATTATTCCTGGTTACAAAAATAGGTAGTAGGAATAAGATCTAATATTCTGTAGTACAATAGGGCAACTGTAGTTAACAATAATTTATTATATGTTTCAAAGTAACCAGAGAAATGGATTTGAAATGTTCCCGACACACAAACAAAAAAGGATAAGTATTTGAGATGATGGATATCCCAATTATGCTGATTTGATCATTACATATAGTAGGCTTTTATTAAAATATCTCATGTACTCCACAAATACGTACAATTATTATGTGCCCACAAAAATTTTTTCAATTGAATTATTCTAGGGAACTCCTCTTACTAACTCTCTACAATGAGATTAAAGTAAGTTGATTTTTCAAAGTTTAAATAATTTGAGATAAAAATACTTCTTAACAGTGTTAGGAATTTAAGAAGTACATATTTATTTCCATTTTGATTCTATCATTGAAGAACCATGCAATGTGACATTATTAGCTAAGTTCTGTGTGTTTAAATACATTTTTCTTTTTCCTTTTCTTTCTTTCTTTTTTTTTTTTTTTTTTGAGACAGAGTCTCACTCTGTCACCCAGAGTGCAATGGCATGGTCTTGGCTCATAGCAACCTCTGCCTCCCGGTAAATACATTTTTCTAACTGCATATGAAAAATCTCTAAGACGTTCCCTTCAGTTTTAGTCTACGTATAGAGGTAACATTACATACTAAAAAGGGGTATCTGTTAAACTAAGTAAATTTAAAAAAGTAAAGCAATCAGCTTTTAAGACTGAGTATATCAAGTTGAATGATACAAAACAGCTCTTGAATCTAAAGAGTAAATTAAAAGATACCTAGCTAGAAATATCTGGGAAATATTAATGCCCAAGAAGTTGCATATATAAATGGTAATAGTCTATATATCCCTAGATCCATGAACATTAGATTTATTAATAAATAGAGTCAACTAGTCATTTATAACTTTTAGAAGCTCCAGGTAATACTAATTATAAAATACTAAATTGTATTTTTGTTTCCAATTTAGATATACACTATAGAAGAATGCAGTAATATTATTTCTTTACACTTAGCTCTAATTTCTTAGGAGAGGTTTTGGCACTTAGGAGAGGCATTGGTCACAAGGCTGAGTGGGGGATTCCACGCTTGAATACAACTGTGTGCTTGATAAACTTTTAGGTTGGTTTAATGTCACTGAAACTGAAGGTAGAAGTATATGGTAGAAGATTAAGCTGGAAAGCTTAATAAGTTTTCAAATCAGTGTTATCAAGAATCCCATCTCTTTCCTATAAAGGTTTCTGGCTCAGATTCAAGAAAGACAGCACCCATCACTACCACCATATCCTTCCCTTGGTTACTTCACACTGTGATGTCAGATGAAAAGCAGTGAGGTACGAGGTAAAGAATTAGCATTTATACTCTCTCTGGGAACCTCCTGTGGAATTCCCAGAAAGATATAATACAAAAGTGGTTACCAAGAGTTGTTTTTTCTGGCACAATAGACTCCCATGGCTTACCTTTTACTTTGCTAGTGAAAAGGATGTCAAAGACTATTAATGCTTTTATGCACATCAGCATTATAGGCAAACACATTACAGAAGATGATGCAGAAGAATAAGCCCTCTCACTAATTTTATTGGTTTCTGGTCCTTCTCAAAAACTCCTATTAATGGACTGTGATCCTCACTAATACAGTATCCGCTAATAGTACCCCAACACAAAAGCTCTGTGCTTCATAACTGAATGTATTCAATCAAAGAATTTGCAATGGTTTCCTATTCAATTTCACAAATATTAATGAGGCCCTAATATATGTTAAACACCATTAGATGCTAGGAATAGAGTAATTACTAACACTCAAAAAAAAAATCCTGCCTTCATGGAGCTCAAATTCTAGTGAAGGAAAGACACACTAAGTAAAACAGAGATAAGCTAGATAGTGTTACGTACTATGGAGAAACACAAGGATTGAGACAGAGAGCCTATAATTTGGACAGACAGCCAAAGTAGGCCTCACTGAGAAAGTGGCATTCTAAAGAAGTCCTGAAGAAGGAACAGGAGTGAGCAGCATGGATATCCTGTGGGAGGGAGAGTAACACAAGCAGTAGGAACAACAAAGGCAAAGTCGCTCAGGATGGAAGTCTCATGTGCTTAAGGAACAAGGAGGCTGAGTAGCTACAGAGGAATGAGTATGGGGGAGGAGCAGGAGATGAGATCAGATCAGAGGTGACAGAAGACAGACTGTACACAGCCTTGCAGACCATTCCACGTGACAGGAAAAGCCACTAGAGCAGTGCCTTCCAATAGCAATGTAATGTAATACAAACATAAATTTATATTACACAAATACAATTTTTTCTAGAAATTTTTTTACGAAGAAAAAAGGAACAGGTAAAATTAAGTTTACTATTTAACTTGATTATCTAAAATGTCATTTCAGCATGTAATCAACAGTAAACAATTAAGATATTTTAGATTCTATTTTGCATACTATGTTTTTGAAATCCAACATGTATTTCACACTTACAGCATACTTCAGTTTGAACACACCATATTTCACATGCTCAATAACCATATAACTAATGGCTATTGTACTGGACAGCACAGCACTAGAGAATTTTGGGCCTTGAAGTGATATCATCTGATTTACATTTTAACCAGATTCCTCTGGTTAAAATGTAACAAACTCGCATTGTTTAGCAGTTCTTATATTTATTTTCTCACATGTGCAATGAAAATAATTACTTCTATTATACAGGGGTTTTGTGATGTCATCATCACAAGTGATAATGTATATGAAGTTATTATACATATTATATATGTCATATAGATAGAATGTGAAGAATGAAATAATGTATATGAAGCATAGAGCCTACATCTTGGCACATAAAAATAAGTAATCAATAACTACTTTTTCTTCCTCCTCCGCATATTAGAAGTATATTAAGCTGTATAGGATTTTAAAATGCCAATCTTTGACAAAAATTAGAACTAATTTAATAATAATTAATAATTCTGAGCATTTATGACCCATAAACTGTGCTGTAAGATTGAGTATGCAAAGATGGGCAAAACATGATATACGTGCCAGAAGGAAAGAGACACTAGTGAGGGAGATGAACACTCAACAACTCAACATGGTAAACAGGGTTAAAAATATATGAAATAAAAACTGACACCCCAAAGAAACTAAAAATTATACAACTCAATTCACATTACACACAATGTCTACTATTTTCCCAATGTTTTGCTGTAATTTTTGGCTAAGTACTAAATTGGACAACTCTGGAAAATGCTGTGATTATTACTGGTAAAAATTAATGATGCCTTATAAACTAAAACACTACTATAAGGAATAGATATGCTAGCTATTTATGAGTGGAGAAATTATAGATAAATAAGAACCACCAGCTTGATTCAATGTTATACAACATTTATTATACACCATACATCTGATATTAGGTATATTACAAAGTACACCATAAGGATACATTAATGGTGCATATAAATGGAACATTCTTAAATTAGGCAGTGCTTGTATGCTCTCTTATTTGCCCAAAAAATTGTTTGAACCTCAATTTTCAAGCCTAAAACCAACATAAATTTCAAGTTGTAGACAGAATTTTCTAAAATCACAGTAATTTATCAATATCATATGTATGAAAGTCTTAAAAATGTTTATTTCTTTCACCTAGTAATTCTACTTCTGGCAAGCCAGTATATGCAGAAGAGGATTTTGCACAAGAATTTTAATTAAAACATTACTGATGTTGAAAATTGGGAAACAACCTAAATGTGGAGCAATCAGGAAATTAGAAAATTAACTCTGGCACATTCACTTTATGAAGTATTGCACCGACATTAAATTATGGTTGTGAAGTCTTGAGTAAAACAGGGAAAAGTGTATCATATGCTAAGTGAGAAAAAGTTGAATATTTGCAATATGATTAAAATCATGTTTTTAAGAATTAAGTAGAAATAAGAGAAAGTAAATATATCAAAATGTGAATAAGTTTACGAGGATATAGATGGACAATGGGATCATTAGTGCACTTTTCTTTCTCTGAAAAATGTTTAAAAAAAATAGTAGCAGCAAACTTGCATTATTTTTATAATAAAATTTAAAAATCACTTGTATTTTGGCAATAGAAAAACTAAAAGAAAGTAGAAATAGTTTCATTTTTAAAAAATAACATAAAATTGTCACCCAAGTCTATAAACTACTATCTAGATACAAAATAAGAGCCATAACTATTTTGTTCATTTCTGAGATGGAGGAAATATACACAGCAAGAAACCTTCCAAAGGTTTCCATGGGCTATGAAATAAAGTTCAGACCTTTTATATACCTTACGAGAACCTGTATCTTAACATCTCCACCAGTGATTTTCACATAAATATCCATTTTTGGAAATTCTTTTTTTAAGTTAAATAACATTTTGTCATTGTAGAAAATCAGAAAATATATAAACAACATTTTTGAAATCAAAAGTTACTTCATGACCCAGAAATTACTACTGTTAACATTTTAGAGTACATGTTCACAGGCACACATGTGTGCATTCATGTACACACACATAAACACAAACAACTCTCAAATGCTCTCATTCTGTCTCCTAGCTTTAAATACTATGTATATGCTGATAACATCAAAATTTATATTTCTAGACCAGACCTCTCACCAATCTAGACATAAATCTAATTGCCTACCTGACAACTGCACTCTGATATCTAATGGACATCTCAAACTTAACATGTCCCAAAGTGAACTGGTCTTCACCAGCAAGTCTGCTATTCCTGTAACTTTAACCATCTGTACTAGTTATCCATTGCTGTATATCAATTTATGGCTATTGTCAGGAGCTCTCAGTTCTGTGCAACATGGAGCTTTCCTTAGGGCCGCCTGGGTCTCCTTGCAACATGGCAGCTGGCTTTCCTTCAATGAGTGATTCAAAAAGAGAAAGCAAGGAGGAAGGCACAATGTACTTTATTAACTAGTATTTAAGTCATACATCATCACTTCTACCATAATCTATTCATTAGATACAAGTTACTAAGTCCAGTCCTCACTTGAAAGGAAGGAAATTTTCTCCTCCTTTAGAGAGAAACATCAAAGAATCTGTAGATATATTACAAAACCACAATAATATCCCAATTAACGACAATTTCATTCTTCTAATATGCAGGTTCCTGGAGTCTTCCATGTATCCTCTGTTTTAATCTCTAATCCTCATCCATTCTGTTAGGAAATCACATTGGTTCTTTCAAAATATACCTAAAGGCTAACTATGTCTATTCACTTCCACTGCCACTACTACCATATTACTCTGAAGGACACCCATATATCTTTCCTAAAATATTCTCCTGCTTTTACTTTGGTCCCTTACAGTTTATTCCTCACATAACAGCCAATACAATCCTTTTAAAACAAGCCAGATCATTCCACTCCTCTGTTCAAACCCTGCATTGGTCCACTCTTCCCTCAGGGTAAAAGTTACAGTCTACATTACCTATAAGACCCTAAATAATTTGGCCCCATAGCCACTTCCATCACTCTGCTTCAGCCACTTTGGTCTCCTTGCTATTCCTTTAGTCATTCTTTCTACCTTGAGTAGTCTTTCCCCAGTTATCCATTTAGCTAATTTCCTTCCTTACCTCTTCCAAGTCTTTACTCAAATTGTACCTTTTCAATAAGGCCCATCCAAACCATTATAAAATATTGTAAATTGCGCAGCCCCCACCTTCATTCCTGATTTCCCTTACCCTGCTCTTGTTTTTCACAGAACTTTTCACCTAACATACTACATAATTAACTGGCTATTGTCTTTACTGCTTATTCTCTGCTTTCGCTTACTAAATACAAGCTCCATAAGAAGAGAATTTTTATCTGTTTTGCTCACGATGTATCTCAAGTGCCTAGGAGAAGCTCAACGAATATGTGCTGAATTAATGAATACATAAAACTTAAAAAAACCTGAAATAATTTGAAACTTTTTTCAGTTAAAGAACCTACATAGTGAACATCTTTCCATATCACTTTTAATGGTAGGCAGTATACAGCTACACCACAATTTAACCAATTTCCTTTCATTGTACTCTAGTTAACAGCTTTTCTCTATATACTATCATGAAAACCTTTTGATATAAATATTTGTTACATTACTTATTTCCTCGGGAAATATTCTAGAAGGAGAATTGCTGTCAAAAGATATGTACATTTTTAAGGATAAATATGTTTTCCCTTTCCTACCAGCAGTGCATGAGAATACCCATTTCTCCATATCCTCACTAACACAGGTTATTAATGAATTTAAAACAGTCTGATAAACCTGAGTTCACATTTGGGTTCTGCCATTAATAAGCTTAAAATTACTATAAAATGGAGATCATAATAGCACCTATCCCAATTGCTGTGAGGATTAAAGAGAATGCATAGATAAAGCACTTAACACAGTGTTTTCACACAGTAAGCATGCAATAAAATGTTTATTGTTTCCATCATTATTACGTACTACCCGAAAAAATTCCATTGCAAAGTGCCCTCCCTGCAGGCTGTAAGAGGAGCAACAACCTTTCAGTTACTTATAATACAGTATTTTATAAAGTTCAACCCTTTTCTTGAAAATTACATTTAGATTTAGCCTTTTAATTACATTTAATCAGCACTGAATGAAAAATACTCCCAAGTATAGTACATATAACTGGGAGAGAGATCATTTTACCACCCTGATCCTTACTTTTGTTGTATTTTGGACAGTGGGAAACCATAAACAAACACGCCCTGTCGCCAAGAAACAAGATCCGAGGAAAGCAGGAAAACCAACAAACTTTGCCAAGTGAGCTAGCTACAGGTATCTCCTGTTCATTATGGTCAGCACGACCTGTTCGACACTCCCAGGATAACAAGCGGTAAAATAAGGATTCATCTGGAGATTCTGAATGGGGCTGCGGCATTTGAAAAGCAGAACACTGATAACTTCCTTAAAGTATCACTGGGGAAAAAAAACCGTGTGGCGGCGCAGGCTCTCAAGTCTTTGACGCGTACAGGGCTCCGCCCCACTCACACACACACAAAATGACACTCACACACTGACACACACACACACAGACACACACACACATACTTTAACGCCCTATGCAGGCCCGGCCTTCCCCTGACCACGCTCTCGGGTCAGATAACCGGTTCCTCTGCGGATGCTGACCCCGGGGTCAGTTAGCAATCAGGCCTCAGCTCATCCTAAACGCCCCGGAGAGGTTTGTTTGCTGGGCTTAAATTCGAACTTGTGCCAGTCCCACAATCTCAAAAGCCTTCACACACACACACACACACACACACACACACACGTCTGACGGGCTTAAATTCGAACTTGTGCCAGTCCCACAATCTACACACACACACACACACACACACACACCACACACACGTTTGCTGGGCTTAAATTCGAACTTGTGCCAGTCCCACAATCTACACACACACACACACACACACGCCGCCGCCGCCGCCGCCGCCGCCGCCCACTCGGCCCCACATCTCTCCCTGTGAAACCCGGATGCGGACGGGCAGCGGACGCGGGGCAGGGTCCGCCTCCTCCTGGCCCTGGCCGAGCGTGGGGCCCCGGGAGGCCTGAAGGCACCCGGCCGCCGCACAGACCCCCGCCCACGTCGGCCCCAGGTCCCTACCCACGCGCAACACCGACCTAACTCCTCGCGCCCAGCCGCCCCGGACGCCGCCGGCGTCGCCGCCGCTTCCATCTCTCGCGGGTCTCCAGGACGCCGCTGCCTGGGTGCTCGCTCTCCCGCCGCTGCGTGGCCGGCGTCAGGCCCAGGCCTCCCCTGCCCGGAGGGACCTGCGACCGGTGCCCGCCTCCCGGCCCCGGCGCTCCCCACCCGCGCGGCAACGAGCATGCGCAGGGGGGCGGCCCGGCTCGGCGGGCACTGCCGGCGAGGGGCGGGGGAGGCTGAAGATCCGAGGACCGCAGAAGGCCGGGCTCGGTAACCCGAGAGGAGGGACATTTGGGAGATCAGCGAGGGTGGGAGCTTAGCGCTGGCCAACAGCCGGGCTTACAGCTCCCTGGGGGGTTTTAAAGATGACCGCGAACTAAAATTTGGGACGCCTGTCCACACGCAACGCGTTAGCGTTCTGTAAGTCACCTTGGAGAATACGAAGGATGGGATTTGTCCCCTACCAATGTTGAGGTTCTGACTATTCTGGTTATTCGTCTCCTTGTTTCTACAGTTAGAGGTACAGGATACACTGAAATAGAATTTAATTACGTCATATACAATTTCACTTTCAGGAAATTTCAATGTCCTTCCAAATATTTGACGTTGACCGTGGTGCTGAAAGAAAATTAAGGTAAAGACTAAGTGTACTGGTGTAGTTTCAAATACTCCTAAGTACCATACATACATTATCTTTAATTCTGACGACAACCTGTGAGATAATTCTAATATTTACATTAATGTTAAAGATGAAGGGACTAAGACACACGGAGGTAAGTAACGCGTCTGAGAACAGGAAGTCTGTACACGGCAGAAGTAGAATCCTTCTGCCTTCAGAGCTGGCACTCTTGACCAATATACAAAACTGGCCTCTCAGATGGGTACCAATGATATTCGATGAATCCATGGATGAAGCAAGCTTTTGGTTTAAAAGGAAAATATTTACCTTAATTCTGAAGTTGCTTTGTTTTTTCACTTCATAATTCTTGGAAGACAGTACACCAGACAACCCTTTTTATTTGTGTCCATTTCATTTTAGAGGGGTTGATTTAGGAAAGAGTGTTTTTGGGGGGAAGGGGGGTCTGATGAACATGATGTAACTACATGGCAAGGGTGTTAAATATTTAAAATACTAAGATTAAAAAGGTACGCAGTTACATACTATCTACATCTCTCCCCCTGTGGCATCCTTTGTAGGCTTTCACTAGATAACTAGTGATAATGACAGTTTGCCAACCCAACTGTTGAACCCAATTCATTCACATACATACACATGCAAATCCCAAAAGAAGGTTTTATTGAAGTGTTTCTGACAAAGATGTAAGGGAGATATTTTTTAAAAAAAGAAGAAGAAATTTATTCTGGAACATAACTAGAGCAATGTTCCCTAACCGGTGTTGGGGTGAATCACCTGGCTAAAGATCAGCAGGAGAGAAGACAGTCATCAGACAGAAGTTATAGGACTAAGGTAATTGTCCATAAGCCACTAATTGTAATGAGAACATGTGAGACACCTTTGAGTGTTAAAAGAGCTCAAAAGTCATCGTCCTCTAATCTCAGCTTCAGGGAAAGCAGATCTGGTGATGCAGAATGAAGAAAAACTTGACTTGTACTATAGTCCTGGAATCTTTTGGAGAGGCTTGGGCTGAGGCAGGAGGCCAGGCCCAGTGTCTTTACAGTGATGTGGAGATAGAGCAAGTGTAATGATGATCATAAGATTCAGGAGAAATATGTTTTTCATCCATCTCTACTTGAGAACATATTTACTAGGACTTCTACTCCAGGTCTTATAAATTAGAAGCAGTTATGAAGTACAGCTGTATCAAAATAGAGACATTATAAAGAATGTGAAAATTTGAAGCCTGGAAATTCCTTTCTTTTCCTGCCTTTAACTTCTTGGATCATATCTTAACTACTTCCTTCTTTGCAACTGCAGCACTTTGTTCATATCTCTGCAATACAGAGGCCAATTCAAACTAACTTAAGCCAAAAGAGGAATTTAATGAGGATACTGAGATTGCTAGAACAGAGATGAGACTGAGCTCAGGACAACTGATTCTTAAGCCTCTGAAACTCTCTTCTTCAGTGATCGCTTTTTTCTGTGAATCTACTTGTGTGTCTCTGCAGGTTTCCAGTACAGATCTCTGCTTCTCAGGCTCATGTTTTCTAAAAGCTCTCAATTTCTTTATCTTAGAGTTCGGGTGATCAGAAATATACTGGTCCCTTTTTTCAGTTTCAGTTTTAAAAATGCCATAGGGAAGAGCTGTGATTGAGTCATCTTGGATCAGATTTCCACCCCTGGACTAGTCAAGCAAGTGTTGCACAAAGGCATATATTGTGGTAGCTATTGATACAAACATGTAGGTGAAAGTGTGAAGAAGGAAAAGGTTTTCCATAGAACAGCTGAGCAGACCAAAGCATACATATCCACTCTATTTGATTCCCCTCTATGTAAAATATTACTCATATTGTATCCTAAGGCTGTTTTTTCCTCCTCTGTTTTCAGTGGAAATAGAGACGAGCTTCTCACCGTCTTTTAATTAATATCTGCCTTCATGACTTCTTAATTCTGTTAATGAACCTTGGAAACATGCTGATCAGCACTGGTTGTCTTAAGAGGTTCTCTGTTGGAGTAATTGTTCCTGACAACCTTATTTTTATTAAGAGTAACTTGATTTTATTTAACTCTTTATGACAGACTTAGCAGATTGAAAACAACTGAAAACTAAAGGCCCGGGAAAGAGAAATGATGGAGATAGCGGAAGTTTAACTTCTTAAAAAGCCTCTATAATATTCTCAAGTAGAGTTTTTTAAAACATATTGCATCTATAAGACAGAAATAGACTGTCATTTAAAAAAAGAAACAAGGAATAATCAGTAAACAGAAAGTAGAGCAAAAGGACCAAAAAAAAAGAGCAAATTGAAAAAAATAAAATTAAAGGATTCATCCAGCCGTTCCAATATCTTAATTCAGAAAGATACAAGATTAAAGAGAGAAGAAAAAAAATCAAAGTAATAATATGACAGAATTTCTCAGAATTGAAGAATGTTTCTGGATTTGAAGAATTCACTGAATGCTCAATACAGCAAATGCAAACAGACATAAGTCAAGATATGTCATTGGAAAAATTTTAGAACATTTGAGAATAATAGGAAGACTCTAAAACTTCCCCAAATGAAAAAGAAATGGGGGTGAAGGCAATCACATTTAATTGGAATCACATCTGACTACTCAAGTAGTAACATCATAAGCTAGAGGAAAATGAAGCATTGCATTCCAACTTATGAAGGAAAACACACCCAACTTAGTATTCTATACCTAACCAAACTATCAATCAAATGAAAGAGTAAAATAAATATATTTTAATAGGCATAAAAGTTCAATGTGTACTTCCCATGTGCCCTGTCCTAGAAAGCACTGGAGAAATGCTCCACCAAAATTAAGGAGTAAACTTAGAAAGAAGGAGACATGGGATTCAGGAAACCAGGAATTCAACAAAGGAGAGAGGAACTCCCAAGAGGCTACCAAAAGGAAGTTCCAGTATTGTAGTTTTTCAGCGGGCCTAGAGAGCAACCATTCCAAATTGGGGCAAGAAGATAGAAGGCACCAGGAAGAGCTATCCCTAAGGACAAAAGAAACAGTGAAACTGATTGCTAATCTGAAAAGTATGCAGAATCAGACAAAGAGACATTATTTAGAGATGTAGGGAGGGTGAGAAAACTTGGCCACAGATGTGAAAAGCCAAGCAGATTTAAAAAAAAAAAAAAAAAAAAAAAAGGCAACTAACTCCAGTTAAAATAATAGTCATAAAAGAAACATAAGTATAGTATACCATTTGCCTTGGCAGTGAATAATATATGTAAAGGTATAATAACAAAAATGTGAGTATAGTGAAGAATGTACTATAACTCTTTGAAGATCTGAGTGGAGTGAGGAGAAATTATCTGTATGAAGGATGATATAAAACAGCTAAATTCTCAATAGTGAGAAAATAGTATCTAAAGCTGAAAAAATTAATAGTGCTATAAATATCTCATTTAGAAATATGAAGGCAAATACCAAATGGAATTACCAAAAGAGTCAAAATGTTTGCCTCTTAAAAAAGGAAATTGTAGGGAGATTTAAGGCAAGAATTTATTTCATATTATATTTCAGTTGATTATTTAAGCTAATGCATAATAAAAACAAGTGCTAAATTTACAAAAAGAAAAAATCATAGTCTCTGCCAATTCCTGATTTTTATTAAGGCAACTATCTAACAAAGTCATCTATAATATTTATTGTTTTTTAAAGTCATACTTTCTCCTGCTATGTAGTTGTTTTCAAGCTCTTTGTATTTAATGCCAATCATTCCTAACACAGAGGAAATAGCAATTTTAGATTCTAAATTTTTAATGACTGGGCAAGACTATGAATAAAGTGAATTCCCTAAAAGTCTTTTGAAATTTCATGGTCATAATGAGAGAGAACCTTTCGGTTAAAGACTACTGACCCACAAGAAATAGGTTTAAAATAATACTAATTTACCCAACTACTAATACATTTCTCTTTTAATGTTTTTATATGTAAAAATTTATCACCAACTATAAATTATGTGTTTTCTTTATCTTTTGGGTTGGGATAGGGTAAATTTTTTTCCATGATATGGAAGTTTTTTTAAGATATTGAATGGAACACTAGTTGTTTCACTAACTGACCTAAGAAAATTTCCCTAGAAAAGTGTGACACTCTAGGGAAAAAGAAAATCCAAATTGAAAAACTAGTTAACAGAATTTACATTATCTTTTCACAGAATTTTGCAACAATATTCTTAAGTTTATAATCGTGATATGGAAAACTAAGCATATAAGACATGTTATTGGAAAAATCTTCTCGACAATAAATAATCTGAAACATATTTCTGAACTGTTCATAAAATTTACATTTATAAAGCTTTGCACACTTCTGAAAAGCTTTTGAATTATCCACTATCCAACACCCAGAGGTGGGGCTGTAATTTGAAACTTTGTCTATGTATACTTTTTGTTATTGTAATTATTATGACTACAGTTGACCCCTGAACAATGTGGGTTTGAACTGCATGGGTCTACTTACATACAAATTTTTCCGAATAGATACATTGAAAAATTTTTTGGAGCTTTATGATAATTTGAAAAAACTCAGATGAACTGTAAACCTAGAAATATTAAAAAATTAAGAAAAAGTTGTGTCATTAATGCATAAAATATATGTAGATAATAGCCTATTTTATTATTTACTACCATAAAAATATACACAGATTTATTAAAAACCAAAATTTACATGCACAAAAACTGTTCCTGTTTCAGGCACCTTTCACAGTCAAGAGAAATGTAAATACACATGAAGATGTAGTATTAAATCATAATTTCTTAAAATTAATTGTAATACATACAGTAATAATAGTTAATTATAATTGTATACAATTTTATATTTCCTCAGCATCCTTTTTATTTTTTCAAGATGGGGTTTCACCATATTGGTCAGGCTGGTCTCAAACTCCTGACCTCAGGTGATCCACCCACCTCGGCCTCCCAAAGTGCTGGGATTACAGGCGTGAGCCACCATGCCCAGCCTGCATCCATTTTAAATATAAGTTGAAGTTTATTACACCAGAAGCAGGGCTTTGTCACCCTTAACACATAGTTTCCAGTTCTCTGCCTTCTCACAGTTCCTCAATATGGTTGATCCAGCTGTCTGTCATATGTAATTGCCTCATAATGACCACTTTCATATGGAACAGCTATTAATAGATACAACTTATCTGACTTAACCTCCTGACCCTCCCACACCAAAGGAACTGTCCACCTATGCTGCCGTGACCACCTCTCAGTCGCAGCATGACTCCATGGAACACTTACCTATTTGCTCCAAACTCAGTAATTAGAACTCCTCATGGAAAACCTGGTTGGGCAGTGTCTTGCACCCTGTTAAAGGCTTTCACCCACAGGTCCCTCTTTCTCTTTTGCTCCCCACTCACTGCTTGAGTGAGAATTTCCTCAACAGCCCTCTCCTTCCCTTGACCTGGATCTGTAAGTAATACACTGCTTCTGTCATTTCATGGGGTTTGTTGAATTGCCTCCTCTGTGTCTTACCTGATTGATGCACCTGAAACATAACTTCTTTTCTGTTCAGGGCTTTCCTGGAGAGTAGCTATTTTGGTAGATATAAACTGGACACAGGTCACAAGAGCCATAGGGGTGTGTGCCAGTACAAAGTTTCCTGAGAGAGAGACACATGATGACAGGTAGGACACTTAAGCCTAAGGTCATCCACCAGAATAAATAATTATCAGATGAAAGGTACACTGTAAGCATCCATAACCAAATTCCCTGGATCCTCAGGGCAGGGATAGAGTTGATAGCCACTCTCACAAAAGACCTCAAGACCAACACAGAAAGAAAAAGTATGGCCAGGTGCGGTTGCCCACACCTGTAATCCCAGCATTTCGGGAGGCCAAGGCAGGCATATCATGAGGCCAAGAGATCGAAACCATCCTGACCAACATGGTGAAACCCCGTCTCTACTTATGCTGTCCATAAGAGACTCACTTTGCCTTTAAGGACACACATTTACTGAAAGTGAAGTAATGGAAAAAGATATTTCATGCAAATGGAAACCAAAAGAAAAAAACAAACAAACAGGGGTAACTATACTTACAGCAGACAAAATAGACTTGAAGTCAAAAACTGTAAAACAGAGACAAATATGGTCATTACATAATGATAAAGGGGTCAATTCATCAAAAGATTATAATAATTTTAAACACATATGCACCTGATATCAGAGCGCCTAAATATGTAAAGTGCATATTAAGAGATCCAAAGGGAAAGATAGGAGTATAATAATAGTGTAGGACATCAATACCCTACATTTTACACTGGATAAGTAACCAGATAGAAATATAAGGAAATAATGTACTTGAACTATAGCTTAGACCAAATGGGCCTAACAGACATATATAAAACATTCCTCCCAACAGCAGCAGAATACTCATTTTTCTCAAGTGCAAAACTCTCCAGGATAGATCATACGTCAGCCACAAACCGAGTGTTAACACATTCAAGAATTTGAAATCATATCAACCATATTTTCCGATCACATTGGTATGAAACTAGAAATCAATAGCAGAAGGAAAATTGGAAAACTCATAAATATGTAAAAATTAAACAACATGCTCCTGAACAACCAAAGGGTCAAAAAAATCAAAATAAAAATTTAAAGTATCTTAAGATAGACAAAAATAGAAACAGAGTTTACCAAAATTTATTGGACACACCAGAAGCAGTTCTAATAATGAGGTTTATAACAATAAATGCTTAGATTGAGAAAAAGAAAGATTGCAAATAAACAACCTAACTTTGAACCTCAAGGAAATAAAAAAAGAACAAAGCCCAAATTCAGTAGAAGGAAGGAAACAGCAAGACAAGAGCAAAAATAAATGAAATAGAGACGGAAGAAAACAACAGAAAAGATCAATGGAACTAAGATATTAAAAATTAAAATTTAAAATAGAACTACTACATGATGCTGTAGTCCCACTGGGCATATATCCAAAAGAAATGAAATCAGTATATGCAGAAATAGCTGCACTGTCATGTTCCTTGCAGCATTATTCACAATAATGAGATGTGTCCATTGATAAATGGATAAAGAAAATGTGGCATATAATATGTATATGTACACACAACGGAATTTAATTCAACCTTAAAAAAGAATGAAATCCCATCATTTCTAACCATATGAATGAACCTAGACAACACTTTGCTAAGTGAAAAAAGCCAGGCACAGAAGACAAATACTGCATAATCTTACTTACGTTGGGATCTTAAGAAGTTTAACTCATAGATGCAGAGAGTAGAATGGTGGTTGCTAAGACCTAAGGGATGGAAGAAATAGGGAGATATTGGTGAAAGAGTACAAAGTCTCAGTTGTGCAGCATGATGACTGCAGTTAATCTGCAGTTTATACTAGAAATTTGCTGAGAGTAACTCTTAAATGTTCTCTCCACACACTCAGCAATAAAGACAACTATGCAAGGTGAGGGATATGTTCATTAGCTTAACATTGGTCATCATTTTACAATGTATGCATATAACAAAACAGCATATTGTACACTATAAATATGTACAACTTTAATCAATTAAGCCTCAATAAATTTAGAAATGGAAAGAAAGGAAAAACAGGCTGAGATAGAGACTTGCCTAAAATTCCACAGATGAAAACCAAATCCAATTGCAACTTTAGGACATATGCTATTATCCACTCTGTCTCATGACTTCTTGAGATCCTAAGCACCTAAGCTAACAGGTTGTGAAAGCTATTCACAGTCCTCACCATTGGTTAGTGGTATGATTTAGACATTATAACACTGTGCACTTCTGTCTATCCATTCTCATATAGCTAATGAAAGATTCAGAAGATCAGCCTGAAATCAGGTGACTGAGCTTCACTGATGGGGGTTAATTCCAACGTAAATGTCACAACCAACATACTAAGCATTGTCTTCTGAAAATACTATTCTTTGAAGGACAATAAAAAGTGACTTACGGCAAGTGCTAGAAAGCACACTTTTATTTTCTCACGTGTTACTTATTCCTTAAGGTATTTAACCAGACTGGTAAAAAGCTTTAAAGCTTATATTATAATAAATCTCAAGTGTACTCCCAAAGGCTCAAAAGAAAAAGAGTGCTTTACAAAATTTGCTTCTTTCCATTCTAAGCATTATGTATTGGTTAGACATTAACTTGCAAGGAAATTATTTTACTTGTGTTGTCTTCAAATAAAACTATTATTATGCCAAGTAAAAAAGTCTGGATTTTCTCTCAATGCTAAGAACTCATGATCCTCACATGTAAATTTAACTTGATAAGTCCTCTCTATTTCAGGATTTTAACATCAAGGTCTAGTTTGGGATTTAATTTGGCAGGCTGTACCTGTCAGCTTTTGTATAGCTTACTTTCATCACAGTTCAAAAGGAGTGTGTGAAAGACTTACTTATAGTAAGTAGGTCACCTGAGACTCATGTTATGCACGAGGAATCCTGGAATTCCAGCTACCTGGGACACTTTTCATGATAATTCAAGGAGCTTGCTCACAATTTAATAACCTTATTGACAATACCAACCACATTGGAAAAGAATAGTACCATACTCATTTGGGAAATCTGCTTAAGAGATATAGATTCCCCATAGACCTGATCAGAGAAAATAAACACCAACATATATGTGCTTTTTGGTAAGAAAAAGAAGTGGCATGGAAGTTAGAAAGCTTCCGTTCAGGAAAAAGGAGAAGTTCCAGTTGGAGGATTGCATTCTAGCCCATACTCTCAGAAGATTTTAAGAGAAGAGGTCCATGGAAAAAGGCATCATTTAAGAAAATGTCACCAACCCATTTTCTTTAAGGTCAGGCTGGTAGCCATTCACTTTTTTGTTATGCTTCATCTATAGGATACTGTTCCTGATAATTTTGTTTTTCAGTGATAACAACACACAGTTGTTCATCATCTGATTTTTCCCTCGTAAGACAGCTAAGCATTCTGATCTGACTTTCTCAATAGACTGCATTCATTGTATAATAAATTAGATCAATGATTGATTACTTAATAATAGGCCATTGTATTAAGTCAGAGAAGTGAGAAATTGACCAAGGAACAATTCATTTTATGTATTATAAATGGGTCCTAATCCATCCTCTATTTAGGTCTTTGGGTTCCATTACTTAGGTCAAGAGACTATTTACCGTCAAACAAGTTTGACCTTATCTCCATTGGTGATCTTTCAAATGTGGCTCTTTAAGGAAACCAAAATACCTAGAATTACAGTGACTCATTCAGATTGAGAATTATTTAACATTTACTGTTGCAGGCATCATGCTTAGTGTTTTCCTATGCATTATTTCATTTAATCTTCACAATAGCCCTACAGAAATAGGTACCATGATCAATATTTTACAGGTGAACAAACTGAGGTTCAGAGAGGAAGTAAATTGTAAAGTTCAGTAATTGTAAGAACCAAATCAAGAATCCCAATTCCAATTTGATGGACTTTAACACTTCTGTTCATCCTACCACTTCTGCTATATACTTTAGGCTTCTAGCGTCACCCTTGTGAGTTAAAATATTAACTCATCTCCCCATTCCTCCAAGAAGTGTGATGTGAATTCCAGATTAGGAGGATTTTTTATTTTTTTGGTAATGTGACCAGAAATAAAGGGAAAGTACAGGTACATTTTGCTAATATAAATAGCTCTACTATTCAGAACAAAACCAGGATGGTTCAATATACAAAATATGATTTTCAAAACCAATCAATAAATATTCGTTGATAATTGAGTAATGTGAATGAAAGAACAATAACATATGACTTATGTTCTCAATCAATTTGAGAAGACAAAACAGTCCAGGTAAAAAGAACAAGTAACAATGCAAGGCTATGTATTCCAATGGCAAAGTGGACTAAACAAGGCTAGAGGGATTCAGAATAAGTAAAGATCTCTTTGAGCTATATTGGTAATGATTTTCAGCAGGGCTGTATAAATGTAAGTCACAACTTCAGTTGTAGAGAAGGTATAGCAGTTCTAAGGAAGGAGAAAGATACGAGATTGGAGGACAATAAGAATACTAACAGAGACATTCATTGTTCAGTGAGCCTTGAAGGTAAGGTAGGACTTGGAGAGGGCTTTGCTGGACAGTCCAGAAAATGCTGGATGCAATCAGTGAGATTCTTAAGTTCAGGCATCAGTTTCAGTGTTCAGGCAGAGTTCATCCCTTCCCTCATTACACAGTGGTATTTAGAGCAGAGGCCTAACTTCCCTCAGAAGACCCCAGCACGTGATTCGCTCTTTCAACTGAGAAGCCCACTCTTACATTAGGCTGCAGTGCAGAGATTTATCAAATTTACCCCTTAGCTTTGTTCAGTCACTTCAGGATGAATCCTGCACATGCAGAGGATTTTTACAATTGCTCTCAGGATTCAAGCCCTCTCTTTTAGCACTTTATCTGAAGTTGAAAGAAGCAGCCATCACTGACTCCATGTCCAGCATGGAGGTGATTTGTACGCTGATAGCAGAGGCCCCAGTTTGCTTGGGATAGTCCCAGTGGATTCTGTTGTGCTGAGTGTCTACCATTTGAACAATAAGTTATATAGCCACCCATGTTATAGTCCTAACTACAATCCAACTTGGAACTATGAGCTCAGAGAACCACTTTAGTCCCGTATCCCACAAAATAGATCTACATTTCTGCTACTGTTCACAGGGGCACAATGCTATAAGCCAAAAATCCCCACTTCTCCTAGGAGTATGGATTTGGGGAAGGCCTAAAATTATTGGAAGCTCATCCTCTTTCCAAAACCATCTAAACAGCCACTTGGCTGATGGTAACAGCAAATTATCCAGATACTTTGGCTCTTAACAGTGCATCATACCTTTCAAAAAGCACCACTAAATGTCAGTTAATCAGTGTTGAGTGCCTGGCGTTGCCACGCAGTCAACCGTTTCTTCTTTACAATGCTCAGAAACAACTTGAGAGGCACATTAAGCAAATATCAGACATAAATGTTACCTTAAGCAAACAATGGGAGCAAAGAATATAGGATAGGTCAGAAGCAGCCTCCTGCTAGACAGCTGTTCCAAAAGCAAACACACCACAGTGTCCTGGCAGAGTATGCACTCAACAAATGTTAACGTCTCTTTTGCCCGGGCTCTAATTGAAAATTCTTTTGCCACTTATATACATGTTTAATTTAAAGGGCTCCAAGTCAGGTTTCTCCCCTGATCAGCTCAGAGACAAAACATGCTGGACAAACAGGCAGGAAATCCCCCTGAACTTCTGTTTCTGGCTGGGGTGACAGTTCACATAGATCATTTAGAACTCAGTTTTAAAGAGTAAAAATGTATTGCGCAACTGTTGTGTTTTGAATATGATATAGTACCTGACCAAGATAAAGTTCACCAACAAGGTTGCACTTCACCAGGACAAATAAGACAGGTGCATAAAGCAAAACAGAATCTAGCAGGTACCCTAAAAGGAATAGAAGCAAACTACAATGGGAACACACAGGAAGGAAAGATTAGTTCTGACTTAGGGCGTGGTAAGGGCTTCATGGAAGTATAAGGTATTATTTATCATAATCATCATTATAACAACATTACCTGCTATTATAGAGGGCTTATGATTCAGTAACTATTCTAAATACTTTAAATGTATTTTACTCTAAATTAGTCTTATTTATTAAGCTTGACCTTGAAGAAGGGTGTAATTGAGAGAAATAGAAACGGAGAAGAATGGGTATTCCAAGTGGCAAGAGAAGACTAATGAAATGCACGATGTTAGGAGGCATTCAGAAAATAGCAACTACTGTCATCACTATTTGTCAGACTTTGGAATACGTAAGGAATTAAAGGAGACAAGGCTTGAAGCAGAAGTTGGTGCCTTAAATATCACAGTGAGAAATTTGAGATTTTTTCAGTAGGCACTGAGGTTTCATTAAAGCAATGACACTTAACCACAGGTCTGTATCAAAATTCTTGGGTGGGGGTGGGGGGCTGAGGTTCTCAAAATACCCATGCCTTATTTCTGGAAACTAATTTAGGAAGTCTTATTTGCAGCCCAAGAATCTTCACTTTTTCAGAACTCCTTGGCAATTCTGATGAACATCCCTTGCAAAACCACTGAAAGGCTTCTCTTCTGGGAACTGTCATAATTAAATCTGAGTTTTAAGAAGACTTAAGCAGCCATGTGGAGGATGACTGGGTAGAGCACAGACAGATAGAAGGGCCTGAGTTAGTAAATACCTGCAACAGGAAGTGAAATGTAAGGAGATTGATGGGGGGTGACTGTGGGCGTGTTCTGCTGAGGCAAATGAGTGTCAGGGCCAGAATCAGCAGGGTCTGTGCATTGACCAGATGGAAAGAGGGAAGAAGAGATGACTCTGATATTTAAGCCCATGCTGGGAGGATGCTACTGTTCTTGATTGAGATTGGAAAGAAAGAAAAAGGGTCGTATTTGAGGGCAAAAATAATGAGTCTAGTTTTAAGCATACTAAATTTGAGATGGTAATAGGTGAGCCTAGGTAGAGATGAATCAGAAATATACATTTAGATAATCAGAAATGTACATCTAGAATTTGGATATCTTGATGCTTAATTGTGCCAGTAGAATATGACCATACATATAGTCATGTTCTATAGACTATGTCTTCAAAATATTCTGAATTGAGGTAGAGTGTCTGGCTCATTCAAATTTTGTTTTGTTAATTTGAATAAATGATAATGTAAAAAATATTCTCATAAATAATACTTTAGGAAGGACCAGGTGATGACTCATGCCTGTAATCCCAGCACTTCGGAGGCCAAGGCGGGCGGATCACCTGAGATCAAGAGTTTAAGGCCAGCCTGGCCAAAATGGTGAAACCTCATCTCTACCAAAAATATAAAACTTAGCTGGGCATGATGGCACACACCTGTAATCTCAGCTACTCAGGAGGCTGGGGCAGGAGAACCACTCGAACGCAGGAGGTGGAGCCTACAATGAGCCAAGATCATGCAACTGCACTCCAGCCTGGGTGATACAGCAAGACTCTGTCACCAAACAAACAAACAAAAAATTAAAATTTCAGAAAGCCTTTTATTCAAGGGTAAGAGAAAGAAGAGGAGTGACAGAGGAGTCTGACCAAACGCTGCAGGACAAGGAGCCACAAGAATGCTAAGTCTGCAAAGACACAGAAAAACAGTATCAGCAAGAAAGGGTATTCTTGAGTGTCCAATGCTTCTGAATTGTTAAAAAGTGTAAGAGAATTAACTGGTTAAGTCTTTAGGCTGTAAAGGATAGAAGCTGACTCTCACTAGCTTAGACAGAAAGAAAAAAAGGAATTTAAGGCCAGTGCCTAAAGAAGGATTCTGGAAGAACTCACAGAGAGTCAGCAGAGGAGATGAACAACCAAGGTTTGGGAAGGGTAGGAACCAGGGCAGGTCTGGGGGCCTCCTAGAAATCTATGACCCCTCTCCCAGGGTGATGCAGCCATTAATACAACTCTGCTCCAGAAAATTCTCCACCTCTCCAGTCCATGCTCAAAATCCCAGGAGAGAGAAGTGACCAAGTTTGAGTGTGTGTCTCTCTTCTAACTATGGCCAGGGAGCAATGTCAGCAAAGCCAGGCATTCACCCCATTCAGGGGCTAGCACTAGACCCCAGGGAGAGGAGGTCACTGAAGGTTAGCCCTACTCCAAGAAGCAAGCTCCACTGGAGTGTATAAAACTTGTAGGAGCCAGTTTGCAAGGTACTGACATATGGAAGAGGGCAATGATGCATGACAATGCTGTTTCCAGTCCCGCGTCTATGAAAGGAAAGAAGGATGGGCTGGTGGCCTGAGAGTGGCAGACTTGAGGGCAGGGTTTTAGAGGCAGTGGAGACTTAACTACACTTGTAGACTGAGGCTGAATCCAGTGGAGTAAAAAATTAACTTACAAGAAATAAAGGAGGTAATTAATGGCACAGAGACCAAATATTTCAGTCAACAACACACTGAGCAGAAGAGATCCTGAGGAACTTTGTAGAATTACCTGTATGTTCTATACAAGATAAGAAGAATGTCAAAAATCAGGGAGATTGGATAGTTTCTCTCTGTATATAGGGGTGTCACTGAAGTGGTCAGAAGAGCTTGAGATGCTTGCACAGGGAGAAACAGTGAAATCAAAGCAGAGATACACGAAAACTCTTTAGAGAGGAAAAACTGGCCTGTGGGCTTGCAAAACTTGTCTATAACAGAAGTAAACACATTAACTTGACTAAGCAAAGAATACATACATTAAAAAGTGATTTTGTAAGTTGGGCATAGAAAAAGCAGGAAGAGTCACTGAAGCAAATGTTAGTAATTTCTATTTCAGCACCATCCAAGAGAGGCAGTGACTTGGCCAGTATTTCCAGGTCTGTAGGCCAGAAACTTTCTTACCCTGAGGTGGTTAAACAGTCAACTTTCTTAGCTTGTGCTCTGCATTCAGGATAACCTTCTTCCTGATTATGGTTAAGCTAAACTCTTAAGGAAGACTGTGTTTGTCAAATAGACCTTTACATTCTGGTCTCTATGCAGTAATTTCTTCTGAAGAAATAAATTAAATGGTTTCTGATTTTGACTGGACTTTCCATGGCACTTGGCACTGATCATAAGGACTCCAGAATTATGATAGTAATTTATTATTAAAAATTGATAAACTGCTGCCGTGGTTGGAGCAGACACTGCTGATCGCCTATCCCTTATCTGTGTTTAGTAACACACTGTCAACACTGGCCCATACATGGGCCAGTGTTATTGATTGATTGATTGTATTACATTATTGAAAAATAAAAATAATAAAATTTAAAACTACAAATAAAAGATACACTGGTTTGTATTGACTCTTTTAAGTTTGATTAATGTGCAGAACTAACATCTGAGATAAGCGTTTCTTTCTATGGCTGGATAAAATTACAGCTCCTGGCCTGCATGGCTGCATTCAGGTCATGATGCTACCTTGGGAGGCCTGTGAGAGGTCATTAGTGGTCTCTTCCTGGCATATGTGCCCCTGACATCATTGTTTGTTCTCTAGCCACTCTAGAAAAAAGCTGATCTTTCTATACTGCCCATTTGGATCAAAGAAAAATGTTGGTGGAACAAACACAACTTGCACAACTTTTATTTCCAGTAAAGAAATTCATTTTTTGACTGCTGTTCACCAGCTTCTATACCAGGGGAAATTCAATTATTAGCTTTCAGAGGTGCAAAAACTAAAAATAAGCGACAGTAAGCGTTAACTATGCGCTATATAAGAACTCTGCATCTCTGTGCGTTATCTCATTGAAGCCACAGTAACTGTCCAGCATCTAGTAAGAATAAGCTCCCAGTGCCTCAGCCATGTCTCTGGCCTGTGTACTAAATCTTTTGAGTTTACTCAGCAACGACCTCTGTTTCCCACTGTACTCCTGATCTTCGCTGTTGTTCAGTGCATCTCACAGATCCATTCATTCATGTTACGAACTAAGCTATACTTATGCAAGTATACAGTGATGTTCCCCGTCTAACACAGCCTGCTTAAATTTACAGGCTGACTGACGTTTCATTTCACAGGGACTCCAGGTAAAGCTGGTTAGGGATGACCATGAGCGGGCACTGGAGCTTTCAAAACTTTACTTCTTTTATCAGCATTCTGGATTACATAAACGATGAGAGTCATCATCCCCATTTCTACCCAAATATCCTGGTAAACTTGAGTATAGTAGAGCTTCATGGAGACCCACACATTTTTAATAATACTTTGAAGCATGTGTACCTTTTGCCCACACCTGCCTGTATCTTGCCTCATGTTCTGTGCACAGCAGTGCCATAACCTGGGGTGTAACCTTCTCGGCTATAATTACTTAACCCTTCCGTGTCCTCCTGGGCTGTAATTACTCCTAGCAGTCAGAGCATTCTGACTCAGCCAGGTTCAGGCCAGAGCACAGGTGGGTAGCAACTGTCCTGGCAATAGCCCACAAAGCCAGTAGCCCCTCCAGGCTTGCCTCAAACTTTCTAGCAGAGAATCATTCATCTCACTCTTGTACCTCTTCCTGTTACTCTCATGCCCAGAGTAGGTCTATGTCCACACTCCCTTCTGTGGATCAGGAGCACCAGATTTGTAGTATCTGAACTATGTCAAGTAACCTAGCTTTTCTTTTCTACCTCCTGCCCATCAGAATAGCTACTTTCTTAGTGCTCTCTTACCACCCAAAGAGTAAATCTTCTGTGAAAATCATCCCAGTAGTGTTTGTCTTGATTTTCTAGAAATTTCCTTAGAGAGAGATATATTTAGTTTCCTTTTAAATATGGTTTATTATTACAGCATTATTATTAATAATAAAACAATGACGGAGATGTCTGTTCATCAGCAGGCCTTTAGTAATTTTCTCTGAATACTATTTTTTGTCTTCTGGAGGAGTCTGCCTGATCAAATGAAAACAGGAAAGGAGTCAAATGTCACTCACCATGATCTAGGTGACCAACTTGTCCTAATTTACCCAGGACTTCTCTGGTTTTTGCACTGAAAGTCCTTCATTCTGTGACACTCCTCTATCCACAACAAACTGGAACAGCTGGGCATCCTACCACCTCTAAAGAAAAGACCACAATGAACTTAAGATAATACTAGAATTACCACTTTTGTTAACTTAAAAGTCTTTTCTAAGGAGATTTTTTCACTGTCTTACTATTACATATGTTATCTGTAATATAAATTATATTTAATATCTATATCTCCAATATGATCAGAAAGTGAAATGTGTATTATATATTATAACAGCTATAATAATACATTTATTGAATGCTTGTTACATTCTAGGCAATAAGTTAATGCAGCAACTCTGTACAAAGTCAGGGTTTTTAATTCTAATTTTCAGATAAAGAAAGTAAAATTCAGAATAGTTAGCAAGGTCCCACAACTAGACTTAAACTCTGGTATGTTTGCTTCTCAAACCCATGCATTTAATTATTTATGGATTTAATATTTCATTGTAGGTAAAAAGAGAAAGAGCTGCAACAGTCTGAGTAAAGCAAAGGTCTAGTTCCATTGCCATTTATCTGGACAAAAACAAACATCAAGCTACTGACAATTTATTCTATAATTACAACCAAGGTAATAATTTTGGTAAACTTAGGAGGATACTCCCTTCACACAAAGTCCAACCTTAAATCACATCATTTTAAGGGTAGAATACTAGAAGCATCTATTAAGAAGACATGCCTGGTATCATCGTTATTCAGTAACATCCTAGAAGTTTTAGGCTCTAAAATAAAAATTTCCAAAAGGCTAAATAGATATTAGGTGTCAGTATAATTATTACTTGCAAATCATGATGGTCTATCCAGAAAAACTACAAAAATCAGATGAAAAGCAGCTAGAACAAATAAGATTTTACATAAATATCCAGAATAATATGCTTCCAAAATTATTAGCCTCTGGAAATTTCTGGTTTGGTATTATAGAGAATTTTGTTTTCTTTTTTTTCTCATGCAAATGACATGCTAGGGATTGGAGAGGGGCCAAAATAAACATCCTGAGATATTTATTACATATCTCGTGGTAAATTACATCTGAGCTACTGAGCACTGGGCTCACTGGAAAAGAGGCATAGCATTTAGGGCATCCAATCCTAGAACAGTGGCTGGGGAGTTCCACTGTCTGAATTGGAGGTAGAATGGCCCTTTTGTGCTCAAGAGCCCCAGAAACAGGATACGGCTAGATCCAGAAGAGGCCCTAGGGAAAGAAAACGGTTGCTTGCAGCTTTGGGTCTGAAAGATGGTAGATGCCGGACCCACCCTAACTCAGAGGTCCATAATTGGTCCAACACCCTGAAGGGGTGGCATGGGGTGAGATGATACACAGAGGAATTTAGAGAGATCATATCCTTTATCGACAAATTTGGGACAGTTCTTGAGACTGGAACAGGATCCTCTGAACAATTATGCCAGGTATAAACTGAGCCTGTCCTGGGTCAACCAGCACATGTGCTTACCCTTGTGAATGCACCTGGGGCCAGTGTCAGGAGCTGGGGCATGGCTTGCCTATGCTGGCTGCTGCTCTGCAATGGTTGCTTTCTCTCATGGCTCCAGCTAACATTGCAGGATAGGATTGCTGGTGACCTTAGGAGTGTCCATTTCTATCTTCTGGAAACATTGTTTGCTGATTCTTGGGTTGCTATGAGACTTGGAGACTGGGACTTGGGCTCCATATTGCAGGGAAAAACTGTATCATAGATATACAGTTAAATAATGAGGTATACTTATCTGTATTTTTTAACTTTCATCTGAGAACACATGTTATTTCTATAATGATAGTATACAGCTTCCCCCAGGCCACACCAGCCTGTGGGTACACGTAAGGCCATCTTGTTATGAATTCCCAAAGCTTCCTGGCTCATTTTCCCACATGCCATGAGCCCCTATTCCCTGAGCCTCATCAGGAGGTATCACATGTGCTTGACTCACTCCACAACCTGAGCTACTCCTAACTGCTCCCCTCATCAGTAGCCAGCATCTGTACCGTTGTCCTGCCAAGCACAGAATCCCCAGGCTGCTGAGGCTGAACATTACTGGAAACCTGAAACTGTGAGAAACAGAGGTTTCTTATGGGGAACAGGTGTGGAAAAGAAAACTTACTTTTTAACTGTATGCTCTGTTACGCCTTTGGAAGTTTCATATTGTGCATTTATAGCATTCTTTCAGGGATAGTAATAATTAAAAAGAAAAGAAAAGCAGTATGGGTAGTTGTATAGGAGCCAGCTATGTAGCTCCCTGGTTTTTATGTTATATTCTGATTGAAGAAAACAAACTAAGCAGGCCTGCCTGTGGATTAAACACCCCTGCCATTTTACTT
The DNA here is from genome assembly GCF_009761245.1 of Sapajus apella. Taxonomy (NCBI): domain Eukaryota; kingdom Metazoa; phylum Chordata; class Mammalia; order Primates; family Cebidae; genus Sapajus; species Sapajus apella. The sequence goes on along the minus strand of NW_022436974.1, from coordinate 8,758,617 downwards.
CTCAGCCCTTTCTCTGCTTAGAACCAAGGCAAGCATTCAGGGGCCAGGGGTTCAGAATCAAATACCAGCCACGCCCCTGTAATTTCCACTTCCTTCTGATGGTTAAAGACTTTGTTACTGTGATAAGTCAAACTCACTCTGCCTGGAGTCTCAGCCTTAGCCCCTAAAAAAAAGACTCCAATAGGTTACCCCAGAAACTCAACACAGTCCCAAGATAAATGAACCACCAACAGGGAACCCAATGAAGGGTTAACATAGGTCTAAGAGGCGAAAAGTTATTTTAAAAAAAGATAATTGCTCTGAAAAACACCAATTATAACTAACAATTATTCATAAAACCCTGTAAAGGGCTCTTGACTAAACCATTAATATGCATAACCAAACTCCTCTTCTTCTGGGCAGGGCAGTTCAGCCAAGAGCATGTATTTATGTAGTTAGTGTTATGCTTACAGAAGTGGCCCAGGGAAGACTTAGTTCTTTATTAAAAGAGGGACTTGTGGTCCCTATGAAACCTCTGAGAAGTTGGGTAGTATCAACAGCCATGCACATTTATGAGTGCCTGACACACAGCAAATGCTTAACAAATGTTAGCTTTTTAAATTATTCTTGCAGTTGTTTCTATAAATTTTTGTAAAAAGTGACTTAGAATGTCAAAAACTAAAATTGGTTTTTAAAACCTGGAGTTTAGTTATCTCAGGAGAGTCACAACAATATCTCAAGGCCATATGTTACAGTTTAAGCATTAATTACTCTCTTCAGAATGGCAGGATCCACTGCTTTTGGAAGATTCTCAAACACTATTCAAGAGGAACAATGATTTAGATAATATTATAGGCTTTGCTGTCACCTAGTGGAAAATTCGATTATTATAAACAATTCACAATAATAAACTCATTGTGAGCTATTGAACCAAATGGTCATGTTTCAGTGATTGCGAGCTGACTTCCATTGGCTTGCATTCTACAATTAATCATAATACCAAACCTCTGGTGACAGTCCAACTCTCCGTGGATGCACTTGTTTCTGTTTTTGTTATTTTTAAATCTACGACAGCGAATCCTGTGTGAGCTGCCTCATCAGAAGCCAGCAATTGCAGAGAACATTCTTGGAGACTGCCAGGTCTCCTGGTCACTGGAACATTGCCAGATTCCAAGAGCAAAGAGAAAAACAAACAACAACAAAAAACAACCTCCAAAAAGCGACCTAATTGCAAGTACCCTTTTAAAGTGTTTTCATATATTGTCCTACTTTATTCTCAGAAAAACCTGTAACATGGAGAGCATTTTTTCATTTTTAAGATGAGAAAATTGCAGCACAGAAAGGATAACATAGGAAGTCAAGCAGAAAACAAGAAATCAAAGCTGTCTTTTGACTTCAGATTCGGAGCTCTACCTAAGTCAATACCCTGCCTACCAGGATCCTGCAGTTGGCTCGTCAGAAATGTTAGGAAATAAGCGAACCGTTTGGTTTCTCTTGAGAGCGGTCAAGACAGAAGACAAGGCCCTGGGTCCACAGGCCACTGGGTGGGAAGATACCTTCTTTCCCTTCTTGGGGTTAGTCCCACCACTCTACCCCTGATCTCCTGCCCTCTGGTTCTTCTGGGCTCTTACTGATGTTAACTATCCACTTTTTCCAATTCTCAAACCTCCCCCTCTCCATGGGCAAATCCCTTCCAGCTCTAAAGACCAAAACCAAAACTCTGCCTTTATCTGTATTTCTCTCCTGCCCTTCCAAATAGGGTTACAAGAAGGCATATTCGTATCACATTTCACCCCCCACAATTACTCTTTTTTTTTTTGAGACAGTGTTTAGCTCTGTTACCCAGGCTGGAATGCAGTGGCATGATCACAGCTCACTACAACCTCTACCTCCCAGGCTCAAGAAATTTTCCCACCTCAGCCTTTCGAGTAGCTGGTACTACAGACATGCACCATCACACCTGGCTAAATTTTGTATTTTTAGTAGAGATGGGGTTTTGCCATGTTGCCCATGCTAGTCTCGAACTCCTGAGCTCAAAGCTATCTGCCTGCCTCAGTCTCCCAAAGTGCTGGGATAACAGGCATCAGCCACTGCTCCCAGCCTACACAATTACTCTTTTTTTTTTTTTTTTTTGAGATGAAGACTTGTTCTATCTCCCAGGCTGGAGTGCAGCAGCACGATCTCAGCTCACTGAAACCTCCACCTCCTGGGTTCAAAAGATTCTCCCACCTCAGCCTCCTTGGAAGCTGGGACTACAGGTGCCCACCACCACGCCCAGCTAATTTTGTATTTTTAGTAGAGATGGGGTTTCACCATGTTGGCCAGGGTGGTTTCAAACTCTTGACCTCAAGTGATCTGCCTGCCTCAGCCTCCCAAAGTGCTAGGATTATAGGTGTGAGCCACCGCACTTGCCCACACAATTACTCTTTAATGCACCCTAGTGTGGTTTCACCACCAATCCCACTCCTCAATTCCATTTCCCTCCCCCGGAAGCCGTTCAGGTTACCAAGAACCATTTACTTGTCAAATCCAGGGGACTTTACAGTTGTCTGCTTTACTCCTTGGGACACTTCAGGCTATTGACCATGGTCTCCACACGAAATTTATCCTTCCACAGCTCCTGAGCCATGGCTCCCCTTGGTTCTCCCACCATTCACTCATAGGCTCCTTTACAGTTGCCACTTTTTTTCTCCAAGCTCCCTCTAGGAGAACTCTCAAGGGAGTAATATCACCCGATACCCAACTCCACGTCTTTGGCTTAGACCTCTTTCCTGAGCTCCCATCAAATTGGATCTCCCGAGACATATTGAATCTCAAAGACACTGCATCAAATTGTACCCATCACCTTCACCCAAACTTGCTTCTCCACCTGCTGCCCAAGCCAGGTATCTAAAAGGTATCAACAGAAAAATGTAATAGTAAAAAAATTCGTGGAAAATCCCTGGGCTTAAAGGGAGAATAATTGTTTTATGCCATTTAGTTGAGAAGAGAGATTCACCTAAAGATTTTCAAATTTGTCTTATGTTTTTATTTTGTAAAAGTTTCACATTTATAGAAGTGGGTAAATTAGGACAATGAGCTGTCATATATCCTTCACCGAGATTTGCCAATTGTTAATACTTTACCACACTGGCTTTCTCTCTTTCCACCTATAACTATGTTATTGTTGTTGCTGTATTATTGTTGTTGCTCTTAAAAGGTAAATACCAAAGTATTTAGGGCCTATGAAAGGGCCTAGAAGTAATGTGACCCTAGTTACAATGAACACACCTAGCACCTAGATCTTGATGTCTATATATAATTCTCCTTTAAAAATAGTTGACTCCAAAATACAACAGAAGCACATTCACTCCTAAATACTTTAGTATTTGTCTTTTAAGAACAGGGACATTGTTTTACAAGGAGCAATGATTGTTCACAAAATTTAATGATGATACAATACTATTAAGAATATGCAATCTATATCTAAATTTCATCAGTTGTCCTAGCAATATCCTTAATAGCAATTTGTTTTTTTGAGATGGAGTCTCCCTCTGTCACCCCGGTTGGAGGGCAGTGGCGCGATCTTGGCTCACTGCAATCTCTGTCTCCTGGGTTCAAGCGGTTCTCCTGCCTCAGCCTCCTGTGTAGCTGGGACTACAGGTGCCTGCCACCATGCCCGGCTAATTTTTTTTTTTTTTTTAGCAGATAAGAGGTTTTACCATATTGACAAGGCTGGTCTCGAACTCTTGACTTTGTGATTCACCCACCTTGGCCTCCCAAAGTTCTGGAATTACAGGTGTGAGCCACCGTGCCCAGCTGCCTTTGTCTCTTCTGACGCTGATACTTTTGAAAAATTCAGACCAGTTGCCTTGTGGCTTATCCTTCAATTTGAGATCAACTGGTGGTTTTCTCATAATTAAGTTCAGGTTATACATTTTTGGCAAGAATATTACATAAGTGATGTTGTATTCTTCTTAGCCTCTCTTATCAAGAATCATAAGATCAGTTTGTCCCATTGTTGGTGGTCACTTAGCTACAGTGTTGTCCACTGTAAAAGTACTTTTTCCCTCTTGTAGTTAATAAATAATCTGTAAGGAGACATTTTCAGGCTGTGTAAACATACTCATTCCCAACAAACTTTCACCCAATGGTTTTAACAT